>NW_022437051.1:4890456-5289295 GCF_009761245.1 Sapajus apella
AAAAAAAAAAAAAAAAAAAAAAAAAAAAAAAAAAAAAACCTAATTCTGAGTATTTATAACATAATAGTTTTTGGTAAAATATACTTGAAGTTCCAGTCATCTTAGAAAACAAACTGTAGGTTGGAATTATTTTTGTCTTTTTGAGCACTAGTATAATTATTGCTTATTTTAGTTTTTTTAAAATTTATGATAATGTGGGAACTGAACTTGGGTTGGGACTGATTTAGCTTTTCAGATTTGGGGTCTGCTGCTGCTTTGCTGATCCTTAGGTGTGTCACTTAATCTCTAAGCCTCATTTTTCTCTCCTCTAGAAATGAACCTCAGAATTGTCATTAGGTTTAAATGAAATTCTGTTGTGAAACGGCTTATATACCTGGACACAAAAAGAGGTACTTGGCACAATATTAGTTCTATTAACTACATAGTAATGTAGGTCAGGTAGTGTTGGAGATCAGAATGACTAAGCACAAGTATGTATAAGAATTTTATGGCTTTTTAAGATCCCATGGTTTTTTCTATTTGTTTTCATTTATGTATATTAAAATATACAAAAATCTGGCCAGGCATCGTAGCTCATGCCTGTAATCCCACCATTTTGGAAGGATGAGGTGGGTAGATCACTTGAGGCCAGGAGTTCAAGACCAGCCTGGTCAATGTGGCAAAACTTCCTCTCTACTAAAAATACGAGAAAAAATATTAGCTGGGCATGGTGAGCATGCCTGTAGTCCCAGGTACTCGTGAGGCTGAGGTAGGAGAATCGCTTGAACCCAGGAGGCAGAGGTTGCAATGAGTTGAGATCCTGCCACTGCACTCCAGCCTGGGTGACAGAGTGAGAGACCCTGTCTCAAAAAAAAAAAAAAAAATTAAGAAAAGAAAAATAATATCAAAATCCTTATTAGATTCATTAACCATAGAAGATAATTTTTTTTTTTTTTTTTGAGACCGAGTCTCGCTCTGTCCCCTAGGCTAGAGTCCAGTGGTGTGATCTTGGCTCACTGCAACCTTCACCTCCCAGGTTCAAGTGATTCTCCTGCCTCAGCGTCCTGAGTAGTTGGGATTACAGGTGCACGCCGCCATGCCTGGCTAATTTTTGTATTTTTAATAAAGACAGGGTTTCACCACATTGGTCAGGCTGGTCTCGAACTCCGGACCTCGTGATCTGCCCGCATTGGCCTCCCAGAGTGCTGGGATTACAGGTATGAGCCACTGCGTTTGGCCATAAAAGATTAAATTTTTAAGTGGTTGCTGGATTTTTATACTTTAAAAGTTATTAAAAACATTTTTAGAAAGTAGTATTTTCTCTTATTTATTTGAGTGCAAAGTTGAGCTTTGTATTATTCTTTATACTAATTAGTGGTAACATTTGTAGTGTGTTATACTGTTTTGCACAGAAACTGAAGTAAGGTCAGTTAGATGATTATGTGACTGGCAGAGCATTACTTAATCAAAGCAATTGACAGATGATATTCAGTGGCTTTGCCTTAGAAGGCTGGCCAGTTAATGACTGTCAGGTTCTGGGTTTTCTAAATCCCTTTGCCTAGAATGTGTAACCTAGTATTAGTAGTACTTGATTCTTAGGCCAGGCATGGTGGTTTATGTCTGTAATCCCTGCACGTTGGGAGGCTGAGGTGGATGGATCATCTGAGGTCAGGAGTTCGAGACTAGCCTGGCCAAAATTGCAAAACCCCGTCTCTACTAAATATGCAAAAAATTTAGCCAGGCATGGTGGTGGGCACCTGTAATCCCAGCTACTAAGGAGGCTGAAGCAGGAAAATCACTTGAACCTGGAAGGCAGAGGTTGCAGTGAGCCAAGATCACGCCATTGCAACTGCAGCCTGGGCAACAGAGGGAGACTCTGTCTCAAAAAAAAAGAAAAGCCCTCTTATGTTCACCTCCTGTTTGTCTTTTCTCCAAATCAGCTTCAGAATTTCTGTTTTGACCCTTTTCTCACCTTTTTATTTTCTAAAACAAATTAATCTCTTTTTCTTAACCTTTCTTTGCTAAACTGTGCGCTTTTACCTCATGATTCCTAGATGCAGTTTATTTATATTTTATATTTATTTACCTTTTTTTTTTTCTGCTTTAGTCCTTGTGTATTAGAACTCTTAATTTTAAGTGCTGGAAACTCAACTGTGCCTAGTTTAGACAAAGGGGAATGTTCAGGCCCACGAGACCCAAGTCAAGGTGGGGTTTATACATTTGGGCATTAGGAATTATTGGAACTAGGGCCTTGTTCACTGTCAGGATACTTTTTACCTCTTTGATCTCTCATCTCTGCTTTCCTCTCCATGATTCTGGTATTCTTTCAAAGAGATTTTTTCCACATGGCTGTAGACGAGTTCTGGCACCTTCCAGGATCGCTTTCTTAGTTTTTAAAATTAGAGTATCTATTTTTTCTTTCCTTAGTTCTAATTGAGAAAATCTCAGAGAAAGAATCTGGCTTTGCTTGCCTTGGGACATGTTTAGACTTATGGCCAGGAGCATGATTGGACCCCACCCAAACTGCCTAGGTGGAATTTGAGGAGAAGGAGTTCCTCCAGAGAAGTAGTTGTTTGTTCCCAAATAAGAGAGACATGTTGTTGTTCCCAGAATAAGGGAGAGGTGCCAGGCGGACAAAATAGTAGTTGTCTGTCATACCCTTTTTTTCTGATTGTGGGTTTCTAGGTCTTCCCACATTATATGTATTCTGTACCAGGCCAGTCATTGACACCAGCTGCTGTGAAGACCAGAGAGGGAGCTGGCAAGGAATAGGGCACCCAGACTTACTCTAGTTCACCATTGGAAGTTGTGAAGATCCAGACTTTGAGTAGAGTAGAATTCTGTGTACTGTAAAATAGGAAGGGCAAAATGATATCCCTTTGAATGAGATTTTGTGCATGTCTTTCTCCCTCCAGATTGTAAAGTCCTTAATACCAAAGATTGTGTCCTATTAATCTAAAAACCCTTTGATAACAGATAATGTAGTAAATAATCTGTTGTATAGTGAGGGGAATACCGATGTGATATGTATACCATGTGGCAAAGGGTGAACTTGTGATGGTTCATTTTATGTGTCAGCTTGGTTGAGCCACAGTGCCCAGATATTTGGTCAAACATTATTCTGGGTGTTTTTTTGAAGGTGCTTTTTCTTATGAGTTTAACTTGTAATTTAGTGGACTTTGAGTAAAGCAGATTACCCTCTGTAATGTGTGTGGGCCCCATCCAATTTGGTGAATACCTTGGTAGAACAAAGACTGACCTTCCCTGTGCAAGAAGAAATTCAGCCAGCACACCACGTTTGGAGTCAAACTGCAGCTCTTCCCTGGATCTTCATTCTGCCCCTCTACCCTGCAGATTTCAGATTTGCCAAGCCTCCACAAGTACATGAGGTAATTCCTTAAAATAAATCTCTTTCTGTCTCTGTCTCCCTGTGTATATACACATACATCTTTTGGATCCTGCTGGATCTGTTTCACTGGAGAACTCTTGACTGATACACAGGGTATAGCTACTGACTGCTCTACGCTTTTATTATCACAATTAGATACTCTAACAGAAAAGCCTGAAGTTCATATGCAAAATGCTTTGCAAAACCTTCTCAGCCTAGCTTAGCTCTTGTGCCCATGTCTGGGCCAGTTATTCTGGTTGCTAGGTTAAGCACTCTGATTTATTAGGACTGCATTTTGTGTCAGTCCTTTTGTGAGGTGTACAGGGTAGTATGATTGACAGTTTCATCAGAATGACATCATTTGAGGGGGAGAGCATAACCAAAGAAAGTAGCGGTAGAAAGCCCTCCAAAAAAGGGCAGTCGAAACCAATAAATGTTTATATAGAAGATTTACTGTACATTGGAATATATCTATCTTTTGGAATATGATATCAATATATTTTTTATATTTCAGAATTCTTGGATACTGTATAAAGTCATTTGCCTATAAATTTCCATCACATCTGTACATGGATTCTGATGCTGGAATATTCATGTGCTTCAATCTATTATTTAAAAAACCTTAGATGGTATGTTTAAAGGCTAAAGCCACAGTGTCAGTTGGCTTGGACTATCAGAAATTTCTCTTTCTCTATGTACATATGTATCTATACAAACACAAACACATTGATAATTGTATTATTGTAGGAGAGTAGCAGTAAAAAATATGGTTGGAAAGCTGGCATAGAGTCATTAAAAAAATGTGTACATTAAAATGTTCTGTGTTTTCACCCTGTTTTCTTTCTAGAGAAGAATTTGCTAATCTAGGTGACATATCAACAAAAACAACAGATGTGGAAACATTTTTGCATTTTTGTTGAGAAAAATCTCATTTCTATGCATAGAATATCTTTAGCAGTTGCTTCAGTAAATGCCAAACAGATGGTTTAAACTCAGGATGACTACTCAAATAATTTTATCACAATAATTAGTTTGAAGTCTATTATAATAGTCAAGATCAGAATTTTAGAAAATGATGAATGTAGGTTGGTGTACATTGAAGGGGTATGGGAGCAGGCTTCTGAATCAGAAAATTGGTGTCACAGAATCTACAAAAGATTCTTGACTTTTGAGGCCCTCTTTTTGTAAGCTATGGTTGAATAACTGCTTGTCTTTTTTTTTTTTAATTAAAAATAATTTTTTTTTGGATACAGTTTCTTACTCTGTCGCCCAGGTTGGAGTGCAGTAGTGTGATCCTGGCTCACTGCAACCTCTGCCTCCCAGATTCAAGTGATTCTTGTGCCTCAGCCTCCTGAGTAGCTGGTGTGCACCACTATGCCCAGCTAATTTTTGTATTTTTAGTAGAAACAGGGTTTTGCCATGTTGGCTAGGCTGGTCTTGAACTCTTGGCCTCAAGTGATCCACCTGCCTCAGCCTCCCAAAGTGCTGGGATTACAGGCTTGAGCCACTGCACCTGGCCATTTGTCTGTATTTATATAGCATAATAGAGTGGAATTCCAAAACATAGAAGTTGTTGGAAAGTAGGCGAAGCAGGTGGACTCTTGGTTTTTAATGAGGTGATAGAAAAATAAAAAGCCAGAGGCTATTCATTAAAGTGAAAGATAGATGAGAGAGTGAGAGGGTATCTTCAGTGTGTCAAGCACTGGATAGGTACTTACATGTGTGATTGCTTCACAGCTGCCTTTTAAGGTAAAGAGATATTTTCTTTTTGCATTCAAGGAATAGTTTCCTATTCCTAGGTTAAGAAGTCAAGGAAGGAGTTATACCTTTTAAAAAATACTTAAAAATGATTACATTAAAATTTTGCTGCTCTTGTTTGGGAAATTTTACTTGAAGGAATAACTGATTATTCCTACTAGGACATTAGATGTTTTCTCAAAAATGAACAAAGTAAGCATGTCACTTTAAAGAAAATTATTGATTTTTGCTTGAGGAAATGGATACTCTACTCTCCATGATGTGCTTATTTTACATTGCATGCCTGTATCAAAACATCTCATGTACTCCATAAATATATACACCTATGATGTACCCACAAAAATTCAAAATATTTAAAAAGAAAATAATTGATTCCTTACTGCATATGATAAAATTCAAGCTTTCTTAAAATTTTTCAAGAAATGATGTGGATGGATTCACTTGAGCTCAACTGAAGATTAGAATTTTGAAAACTCAGATTTGCTATCATGAGCTTACAGATTCTCAGTCTCAAGACTCTCCTGATGAAAGCAGTGGTGAAATTAAAGTTTTTGTTTTTAATGTTGTATAATGAAATGTTTCGACATTTGGAAGATAAGCATAACTCAGTGATTGAGTGTTCTTTAAGTAAGCAATGTGCAATGAGTAAGAGAGCCATTCACGGTTGCAAGATAGACCAGTGAGTTTTAATCTGAGAAAGTACAAAGAGTTAATTGTCATGATTTTTAGATTCCACATTGCAACTCGTCTTTAAGAAACCACCAGTTGTTGAGTTTGGGTGGAGTGTCTCAGAAGA
The DNA here is from genome assembly GCF_009761245.1 of Sapajus apella. Taxonomy (NCBI): domain Eukaryota; kingdom Metazoa; phylum Chordata; class Mammalia; order Primates; family Cebidae; genus Sapajus; species Sapajus apella. The sequence goes on from NW_022437051.1 coordinate 4,896,378, forward strand.
ATGTTCACAGTTGTATGAAAAAGCTGTTAAAGGAATACGTCTTCCTTGTCTGACATATCTATAAGGACATTGTTAATACATACTTCAAAAAAAAATTGCAAAATATTGAACGTAGAAGCCAATGTGAGGATCTAGGCAATAAAGAGATTTGTAAAAATGTAAAACATTTAACTGATTTTTTTTTTGGAGGGGAGATAAATCACTTTTTCATAAACACATATGTTAATATGTAACAGGTTTATTTTTAAATGAACTAATAAGTTAAAATTTTTTTTAGTTTTAATTTGTAATATTACATATCAGTAGATAGGAACTCACATAGCTAAATTCTTTGTGAAAATTTGTATCAGTTAATTTGCAAAGAAGCGGATACATAGAATTCTTTTTTTGGGGGGGGGTGTAAACATACGTTCCATGTTACAAACTATAGTAATATTCATGTATTGGAACTTGTTTTGGCTTAGAAAAAGTTTAGGCCAGGAGTGGTGGCTCATGCCTATAGTCCCAGCACTTTGAGAGGCTGACATGGGTGGATCGCTTGAGCTCAGGAGTTCAACACCAGCCTGGGCAATGTGACGAAACCCTGTCTCTACAAAAAATACAAAAAAATTAGCCAGATGTTATGGCGTGTGTCTGTAGTTTCAGCTACCTGGGGGGCTGAGTTGGGAGGATCACTTGAGCCCAGCAGGTGGAGGTTGCAGTGAGCTGAGATGGCACCACTGAACTCCAGCCTGGGTGATAGAAATACTTGGGGGGGGAGGGGTGTGTGTGTGTGTGTGTGTGTGTGTGTGTGTGTGTGTGTGTGTATTACATAAGGTCACATTCCTGAAATGAAAGCACAGTATGAAAATACTCAATTTCAAGACATGAAAACCTTGAATGTGTAAAATAGGAATGACAAGAAGTGAGACTTATGTTTCTAGTAAGGATGGAAAGAGGAAAGGATGGAAAGAGGAAGAAAAGATTTTCTGTAGTTTCTGTGAGACTGTTTTAAATATTTTTGTGCTGAAGTTGGAAAATGGAAACCTTAAAAAATCTCTACTATGTTGGTGCGGCTTTAAGCATAATATGCAATGTGAGAGATAGCCTAGTGAGAACTGTTTTCAATACTTTAATGTAAGATGAATTGACACCATTTCTCACCTTTTATCTATTTAGCTAGTTGAACTAAAATTTGAAGCAAATTTAGGCAAGGGGAAAATTAATGTAAGTCTTAAAAGAGCAGATATTTTTTAACACAGAGAAACCTCAATCAGTTTTCTTGGGGGACAGAATTTTTGGCTCCATTGAAATTTCCTTAGTAAGACAGGGATATCCAATATCTGTTTTTCATTTTCTACTTACTAAAAGCATCCAGTGTGCTAGATAAATGCAAAGTCTTGCCTAGTTTCTGTCACCCAGGCTGGAGTGCAGTGGTGCGATCTTGACTCACTGCAACCTCTGTCTGCCACGTTCAAGGAATTATCTTGCCTTAGCCGCCCAAGTAGCTTGGTTTACAGGCACGTGCCACCACGCCCAGCTAATTTTTGTATGTTTAGTAGAGACAGGGTTTCACCATGTTGGCCAGGCTTGTCTGGAACTCCTGACCTCATGATCCGCCTGCCTCAGCCTCCCAAAGTGTTGGGATTACAGGTGTGAGCCATCATGTCCAGCCTAGTTTCTGCTCTTAAGGAGCTCATAGTTTTGTGCATTTTTGCCCACTCTCCAGCGTTATTAAAAGTAATATATAAAGTTTATTGGCCCTTTCTTTGAAAAATTCACTTTTTCAGTTATTATTTTTTACTCTTAGTTCTCTTTATAGTATTATATTTGTTAGTGTGGAATGTCTCCAGGTCATACACATTACTTTTGGAGAAAAATATAATTATACCATCAGGTATCAGTTGCTAAACTCCCCTAAAATGGAAACATTGGGAAAATTCCAGGTAGCAATTTGGTTAGATAGGCTCTGGCTACTAAAATATTTTAAACATAGATGTTTATTCTTAGTTTATTTTCATCTGATTTAAAGAATACATCTAAACAAATTTTTTCCTGTTCTTTTAAATTTGAAACATTTGTTTCTTCTGTTTTATGAACACTTATAGTATTCTTAATATGCCAGTTATGAAAATATTTTACACTGTGGCAACAAATGTATTTTTTAAACACAACTCGAAGAAATGGTTACTAATACTTTTAGTACTTGGGAGGGACAATATGGATAGTGAGTAATAGCCTGGACTTTGGAAACAAATACACCTTCCTGGTTTTGCATCTTAGTTAACAACTTCCTCATAAAGAGGAATAATTAAACTCCAGCTTATTGAGATGATTGGCAAGATAACTCAGTCAAGTGCCCAGAGTAAATGCTTAATAAATCTTTAACTTATTGTTTCTGTTGTTGCTAAAGGAAATTGCATTTCAATAAAATGTTCAAAACTTTGTGTACTTCTATTTGAGACCTGTTAAAAGAGATTTTCTGACTTTTAAAGCATCTAGCAAAAAGTCTTAAATGTATACTTTGCATATTGCTTTAGAATTGATGTTTTGTGGGTTTTCTGTGTGTGTTCTGTGTTGGCCTCTTATGTGTCTGTGGGCCCAGGACATTTATTCGTGTTTTTCAGCCTATAGGTATAATGTTACTGCTTTAGGCAAGTTTTGTTTTGTTTTGTTTTTTAACATATATTGCCCATTACATGTATATTACATTTAGTGGTTAGTCTTTTGTCAGTTTTAATATTCTTATGGAAAACTGACGTGGTACAGTTTCTGTGTGTGTGTGTGTGTGTGTGTGTGTGTGTGTGTGTGTGTGTGTGTGTGTGTTTTAAGGAACTCATGCAGTCATGGACACATCCCTGTAATCTCAGATATTCAGAAGGCTGATGGGGATAGAGAAGGAGGAGGGGAAGGTGGGAAAATTGAGGCCACTGCATGTTGGCTCACTGCATCCTTGACCTTTTGAGCTCAAGTGATCCTTCCACCTCAGACTGTAAGTAGCTGAGACCACAGATGTGTGCCACCACCACACCTGGCTGATTTTTGTATTTTTTTGTAGAGACAAAGCTTTGCCACATTGCCCAGGCTGGCCTTGAACTCCTTGAGCCCAAGCAATCAGCCTGTCTCTGCCTCCCAAAGTGTTGGGACTATAGGCATGAGCCACCACACTCAGCCAAAAGCTCTTTTAATATTTAAGAAGTATAATTTACTTAACAAGTGAATATATGGATATAAAATTTATAGAAGTACAATTGTCGACCTGATTGAAGTATTAAAGGTAGATCTTATTGATAATTGCTGGGGGTAGTTTGATACAGTTAACTTAGGTGAATTTAGTTATATTACATGAAGTGATATTATGCTGTGTTTTCTAGGTAAACATTTTTCTGAAACTATAGCAAGACAGGGCATTCAGAAGTAGAATCTGCACTGTATTCTTTCTGTTTCAGAAATGTTTGAACCCATCAAATTAAGCAAAAGTGGGTTTTTGTTTGTTTTTCTGTAGAGATGAGGTTTCACTATGTTGCCTAATGTGGTCTCAAACTCCTGGGCTCAATCCTCCTGCTCTGGCCTCCCAAAGTGTTGGGATTATAGGCGTGAGCCATTGCACCTGGGCAAAACAAAAGGTTTTGAATACCAACTTGAACTAGGGACTTTAAGAGCACATTTACACTTTTCATGCATATTTTGCTAAACATTTTAATCATTTCTTTATTTGCAAAGGAAGAGAAACCACTGATGGAAAAGAACAAAAGAAAGCAAGCAAAAACCATGACATCAAATAAAGAATAATGAATTATTCATATACTCATTTAACATTTATTGAGCACCAGCTAGGTACCTTGTAATGTGCATGGTTCGAGGAATATGATGATGAGCAAAGAGCGTATATTTTAACAGAACCATGCTTATGAGTAAAATACCTGATACCTAGATAGAATGGTATATTATTTCTCTTGCTTCCCTATTATCTCTGATAAGAAAAAAATTAAACTTAAGTGGATGTTCCCTGACTTCTGGGTGTTGCTAAAGGTACCTGCAGAGAATAGTCAGAGACCTTATAGAAGCATGTAGGCATCATCACTATAACCGTTAAGAACTTGGAATGCATAGGATATCCTAATAGGATTCTAGTAGTGTAGGCACTGATGGTATTAGTTATGGGATATTTCTGATTTTAAAATTGCCAGCTTAGTGTCAGCCTGATAGTCTATAGAGTGTTGTATTTTTTAAAAATGCTAGAGCCAAGTGTGAGCCATATTAGGTGATTTGTGGGGATGTAGGTAATTAGTAGGATGAAGCAATGAATAGGGTAAGATTGAGGTCATAGGAGAAATATGTGGGGAAGATTAAGTTATATAAGTTAAACAATTTTGAAAGGTAGAAATTCTCTACTTTGTCTATTTGACTTGAGCCAACTACTAATAAAATTATATTTTTAAAATAAAATTTTTCATTTTTAAAGAAAACCACTGAAGTTTTTTGTGATAATTATTTCCATAGTTAAGAGAAATATTCTGATCTTTTTGTTATCGTTGTTGTTGTTTTGAGAAAGGGTCTCACTCTGTTGCCCTGGCTAGAGATCTCTGCCTTCCAGGTACAAGTGATCCTGCAGTCTCAGGCTCCCAAGTGGCTGTGACTACAGGTGTGTGCCACCACACCTAGTTGAGTTTTGTATTTTTTTGTAAAGATGGTGTTTCATCATGTTGCCCAGGCCAGTCTTGAACTTCTCAGCTCAAGGAATCTGCCTGCCTGGGCCTCCCAAAATGCTGGGATTACAGGTGTGAGCCACTGCACTTTTTTTTATTCTTGTCTTTCTTAATATATATTAAAACTTACATGTAAATTAACGCAGTTGAAATACACTGTTAATGATAAAGGGACGCTTTGGCCTGTGTTCTATTTTTGCATAGCTGAAATAGCTGAAGAATATTTCATTTTCTGTTCATTCTTTCTGATGTTATAGAAGGGGACTCTTAATGTTAAAGGGATGGAAATTTGTAATTATTTGAAGGAATTACTTTGGAAGAATGAAGAATAATACATATTCATCTAATTCTTGTATACATGGTTTTAACAAAATCTAGCTTAAAATAGTAAGGGTGTTTTCACAGGGCTTAGCAAACATTTTCTGTAAAGAGCCAAGTAACAAACATTTTAGGTTTTGTGAGCCATGTGGTCTCTGTTGCAAGTATTCAACTCTGCCATTGTAGCATGAGAGCATAAGTGCATAGCCAATATGGAAACAAAGGAGCATGGCTTTGTTTCAACAAAACTTTATTTACAAAAGAAGGCAGCAGGCAGGATTTGGACCATAGTTTGCTTATCCCTATACTATAAAGGAATATAGGGAACTGCTGTACTTTTAAAATTTTTTACACTTTTTGCCTTATTTTGATAAACTTATAGTAAACATTCAAATACAAAATTGCACAAGCACTGCTGTACAGATAATAACTGAGGCTTCTGAAACAGAAGTGTCTATTACGTGATTGCTCAAAAAGCTAATCAGTTGGTGTAAGGAAGTCCAGATTTTATTTATTGAAGTAGGTTTAGGAGTTTTAGTTTGAAATTATGGAAGTCCAAGATGTTTGAAAGTTGAAAAATCTGTGTAAAGGGTCACAGCCTGTACCTATTATGATTGTATTATGATTACAACCTCATTTAGGATGTCAACAGAAGTTACAATTGGGTGGTGGATTTCTACTCTCTTTTTCTTTTTCAGCTTATTCTCTGTTTTCCAGTTTCTTTTTAAGAGAAGGGTACCTTTGACTTTTGTATCTGTATTTCATAATTTAAAGAAGATTATGTATAACAGTTTGTGCAGCTTAATCATCACTTTTCTGGTCAGGAAGATGCTGTATTTTTTATTTTTGTGAGACAGGGTCTCCTGTGTCACCCAGGCTGGAGCTTACTGTAGCCTCCACCTACCGGGCTCAGGGGATCCTCCCACCTCAGCCTCCCAAGTAGTTGGGACTACAGGCATGTGTCACCACATCCAGTTAATTTTTGTAGAGACAGCACACAAATTGATTTTTTGTAAAGACAGGGTTTCTCCATGTTGCCCATGCTGGTCTCAAACTGTTGGGCTCAAGCTTTCTGCCCACCTAGACTTCCCAAAGTATTAGGATTACAGCATGAGCCACCTCACCCAGCTGGTTTTAAAATTTCATTAATTATCTTTTAAATATCTTCCTTAAGTGTGACAGATTTTCTTTCATTATTTTATTATGCTTATTTTGAAAAGCCTTGTTAAGCACTCGTGATGTAGAAGGTATTGCTAAACACTCAAGTAATTGTAACACATACATTGGGATCATAACTTGTAGAAAACCTATTTCACTTTTTAAAGTGATTTTTTCTTCATTGGTAATTTTGTTAATGTAATTTAAATGTGTTTTGTGGAGAAAAATAATCTGTTTGTCAGATGCAATAACTTACTAGCCAGCTTTTCTTTATATACAATCAAGTGAGAAGGAGTGTGATCTTTATTGACTTTTCAGGTTCAGATTTAATGATTTAAAATGGGAAATGATAATTGTTAGTCTTCCTCTAGAAACTGTAGGTAATTAGAAAAATGGAATGGATACTTTATAATAGTATTTTATTCTGATGTATTTCTGTTGATACATAGGTAGTTTTTATGTTAGTGTGCTTGCCAAAACAATATGAAGACTGAAAGCTGGGACAACCAGACTTGTTTCTTCCTCTGGGTAGCACTTTGTTCTATTAAAAGGAACCAGGCATCTTTATGCTACTTTCAGTATATCTCATTCTAAAGTGCATCAGTGTCCCAAAAGGAAACGCTGGGCAAGAAGTTAGTAAATCTTAACTGACTTTAGATCTGCCACTGATCTTTCTCATTTGCCTGTTTGATTTCTCCTTGGGATGTTGAGATGCCTGATGAAAAAGAACAAGCATGGAACCAAAAGGAGCTGACACATGTCTCAAGTGATCTTGGAACAGGATAGTGATTCTTTAGATGAGGATCAGGAGTTAATCTGACTTATGGAGAAACTGGAGAAACATGTCTTTTGTATTTTAGAACCTTTTCTAAAAATTCTGAACTGAGAGCTAGTTTGAGAGTAGGGGTGTTGTTAACTTCTCTAAAAGGATTCTCAAGACCTTCGAAAACAAACTGCATTTGTGACTAGCACTAACTTGTCGTTAACACTGGAGTATACCTACTAAGTGAATTTTTGTTTCCTGTACTTTGAAATATGAGGAGAATGTTTTATATTTCTTTTCTTGGGGTTGGGGATATTTGAACTAGAGAAAATGAACTAAATTGCTTTTAAATTTAGCTTTTGACAGATTTTTTTTCTCCGCTTTTGATTAATGGTCATCAGTGCATATATAAGATGTTGTGGAGTAGAAAACATGTAAAGTATTAGTGGGTTTTTGTTTGTTTTTAGATGGAGTCTCACTCTGTCACCCAGGCTGGAGTGCAGTGGCGTGATCTCAGCTCACTGCAACCTCCACCTACCAAGGTCAAGCATTTCTCCAGCCTCACCCCATAGGTAGCTGGGATTACAGGTGGGTACCACCACGCCCAGCTGATTTTTGAATTTTTTAATAGAGATGGAGTTTTGCCATGTTGGCCAGGCTGGTCTTGAACTCTTGACCTCAGGTGATTCGCCTGCCTCAGCTTCCCAGAGTGCTAGAATTACAGATGTGAGCCACTGTGCCCAGCCTAGTGTTATTTTTTAATAATGACCTTTAGAGCAATAGGTAAGCTTTATTTGAGCAGTTTTAAAAGAGAAGGGCTCTGGGTACATACCCCAAAGAATTGTAAGCCAGGGACTCAAACAGATGTTTGTACACCATGTTCATAGCAGAACTATTCACTGTAGCCCAAAGGTGGAAGCAACTGTGTCCATTGATCGATGAATACATTAATAATAAATATACACATAGACATACACAATGGAATATTATTCAGTCTTAAAAAAAGGAAATTCTGACACATGCTAAATGAAATAAGTCACAAAAGGACAAATACTATGTAAAGCCACTTACATGAGTTGCTTAATCAAATTCATAGAGACAGAAAGTAGAATGGTGGTTGCCAGGGATTGGGGAGAGGGAGGATGGGGAGTTAATGTTTAGTGAGGATGGAGTTTCAGTTTTGCAAGATGAAAATAGTTCTGGAGATGGATGGTGGTGATGGTTGCACAGTGGTATGAAAGTATGTAATGCCACTGAACTGTACACACAAAAATGGTTAAAATGGTATATTTTATGTTACATATATTTTATTACAATTATTTAATGAAAAGACAAAAGTGCTGGGAGTAAATAGTGTCTAGACAGGCCTCAGTTTGTGGAGCTTTAGGATGAATTGCTCAGTTAAAGAGGTGGTGAACTTTTGACCACTGTCATTATAGAACAATCCTATTCCACCTCACCCATCCTTCCCTACCCAACCCAACTCTGGCTTATTCGTTAGCAATTTGGAGAACTTGCTTATGGAAACTGTATTCTCATTGTGGCTTTTTATGAGGATTATAATATTAAACTTAGTGACTACATTTCTGCTTAGACTAAAGCCAAAATATCTGTGACCTTGATTGAACTCTTCCTCCTTACCTACTGTAGATTTCCTGGTAAACTTTAAGTTTTGAGTATTGACCTCCATGAGTATCATAAGTGTTCTGTGCCTTTAGAGCGTAGCTAGAGAATTTCTTAAAGATCGTTCCAGAATTGTTAGATGACTTTAAAATTAATGGCTCCTTTTCTCCCATAAGCATTTTCTTTTTAATCTCATTTCAAAATAGATATACTCCTTCTAGAATAAATTAGAAAGTACAGATAAGTAAACAAAAAAACCCAGCCATAATTCCGTGACTCAGAAATAAGTGACAGAAGCTTACATATGGTCTTCTGTCATTTTTCTGGCAGATACATGAGCATGTGTATGAGTTTTTTTTTTTTTTTTTTTTTAGACAGTCTTGCATTGTCACCCAGTCTGGAGTGCAGTGGCGCCATCTTGACTCACTGCAACCTCTGCAGTTCAAGAGATTCTCTTTCCTCAGCGTCCCAAGTAGCTGAGATTACAAGCGCCTACCACAATGCCCAGATACTTTTTGCATTTTTAGCAGAGATGCAGTTTCATCATGTTGGCCAGGCTGGTCTTGAACTGGTGACCTCAGGTGATCCACTTGCCTCAGCCTCCCAAAGTGGTGGGATTACAGGCATGAGCCCCCATGCCTGGACTGAATGTATTTTTTTTTAATACTTAAAGATTCATATTATATGTGTCTAACTACCTATTTTAAATATCTCTTGCTTAACAAATTCAGGGCTTAGGTATTTTTTGCCCTGGAAAAAATGACCATTAAAATGATGGAAAATTATCTACTTTTAATTATCTTTCTCACAAAGTTTTCAAGACAGTTTTAAGAAAATAATGCTTTAAAACTTGTAATTACATACTCCTTTTGAATTTAATAAAATAGATTATCCAAGCAGCTGTGTTATGATGTTCTCATGCATACTTGTTAATGTATTGGTACAGATAGTTAGAAACCTATTTATGTAGTTGTGTTCATTTGAAATGAACACAACCTTTTCCACTACCTTTTCCTTAGGTAGTGATTTTTCATAATTTTTATCTTCTGAAATTAAACAAAAATAGTTATCAGAAGATGAGAGACAGAAAAAATGGTATGTTGGTCATTTAAAAGTGTACCTTAAAACTATGGATCAATTTTTTTTAATCTTTTTGAAATTCATAATTTGTTTTGCTGCCCCCAGAAACCTCAACTTCTAAGTTTAGATTTATTCATGTTGTGAATGCTTTCAACAAGTAATCACAGATATAGTTTTCTCATTTGCAGTTGTACCATTAACTTTTTAATCTCTAGAAATTTCAGCAACAGAGTATTCTTTAGTCGTTCTCTGAATGCTGATGATGGAGTTACCATTTAAGTCCCCAGGGAGGGAGATTTATAATAATGAATGGCAGTGTACCAGGTCATTGTGTGTTGCCTCATCGGCATAAAATAGTAACTAAATCTTACTATCTCAGCATAATGTCTCATTGAATTTTCTTTGCTTTACTGACCAACAAGGACAAACATATCTGGATGAATGCCTTTAACACAAATTAATAATGAGGTTTCATCAATAAATAGTAGTTTCTAGCAGCTAACACATTTACCTTTCAATTTCTTGAAAAATTCTATGGATTGGGAAAATAGTTACTGAGAACAGGGGAATCATCAGAGTTTGTGTCAGGGCTTGAGAAGGGGACTTTGGTGTATTCATTTGTTTCTAGGATTTGAGAATGTGTAATGATAAGACATGGTCTTGTTCTTAGCTCATAAGGGGCTTACAGTTTAGTGGGAAAAACAAAAATGGCAATTAATTATTATGTAGTGGGATAGGGACAGTACTGTAGGTGAATACAAAATGCTGCAGTTTGGTGCTGGCCGATAGTAGCCACTGGTTATGGGTGGATACTGAGCACTTGAATGTGGCTAGTGAGACTGAATAACTCCAGTTTTAATTTGGCTTAATTTTAATTATTTATTATAAGTTAAAATATAAAAACTGATTCTGGATTCATTTATTGGGAAACTTCGGAGAATGGAATAATTTGGATATGTAAGTCTACTTTTTCAACTGTACATTTTAAGACATCAAAATATAGATAAAGTATTTCTGATGAAAATTTACGACCTGAATTGAGATGTACTGTAAAATACACACTGGATTTTGAAGATAGTACAAAAATATAAAATATCTCAATAATTTTTGTGTTAATTATATAGTGAAATAATATTTTGGATACATTGTGTTAAATATATTGTTAGAATTCATTTGATCTCTTTTTTTTTTTTTTACCCTTTTAATGTGGCTAGTAGAAAATTTAAAATTATATACCTGGCTCATGTTATATTTCTATCAGACAGTGATGCTCTAGATTCACAGGAAGCCTATGAATTCTGCCTTTGGGGAATAAGGGAGCATTTCAAAGAGTTTGAGTCTGTTCTTTATGGTTTTGACTGTGGTTTGGTAATTGGGAACTGGTTATCTCAGAGGAATAAAGTAAAGATTTGAAGGTGTGGGAGGAAAATGGTATGCATTAATAATAGAATTGTGAATAGTATGGGAATTTTGGAACAAAGAATATAGGGAGAATGGCAATAAATGAGGCAGAAAAGATTGGGACTGGAGTATTTAAGAGCCACAGTTCTCTGTAAAGGTCTTTGGACTTATTTTATAGTTATGAAATTTTCATTGATGTTTTTAAGCAGGTGAATAACAAGACCAGATCTGTGCTTTTAAAGAATAACTAGTGGTACCATGGAGGATCAAGTGGATGAGGCAAAGGAATGGGGGCAGTAGGCCCCATAGGTGATTTTAGTCATTCAGTAAAAGACAAACTAAGGCAGTTTATCTTGGGATAGGAGAGGAAGAAATTCAAGATATATTAGGATAGAGAATTAGTAGTACTTTGTTGGGGAAAAGAGAGGATACAAAGATGACTTTGAGAGATCTCTGGTTGAGGAGTTTATGATACTATTATTTGAACTAGTGACTACTGTGGGGTAGTATATTATGGAAGAAGGTTGAGACAGAGGATGTAGTGATTTTGAGGTACACGTGGAATATCCATGCTGGTAGGTCTTTAAGAATACATGTCAGTAGCTCGGGGAGAGGAGGATGTTTGAGTGAGAGATTGTGGTTTTATTGAAGCAATGGAATTTAGGTAATAGATTTCCCGGAAGACTATAAAAACAGGAGTAGGGAGTTAATTTTAGTGTATGGATTTCATGATAGCTTATTTAGTTATATAAAAGTAATTTTCACTCAGGAACTTATTGAGTGCTAATTTGTGCAAATGCTACACGAGACTCTGAAGATGAAGAGACAAGACAAATGTTTCTGCCTTAAAGAGAATGAAGTTCTAGAAGTAAAGGCAGACAAGTAAATCTGGGATTAGAGTTTAGTGTCATAAGTACTGTGATGAGCTACAGAAAAGTAAGGCTGAGGAGGAAAGGTTGAGTGTGAAGGCGTGAAAGAATAGACTGGAGAGATGTGGACTTGACCTTGGTGGGGAAATTTGTCTTTTGTTCTTTTTGGCAAATCTTTTGCCAGTAATAAATTTCTTTATCTTTTTTTAATTTTTTATTTTTTTTAATAGAGGATTTCACTGTGTTGGTCAGGATGGTCTCGAACTCCTGATCTCGTGATTTGCCTGCCTCAGCTTCCCAAAGTGCTGGGATTATAGGCGTGAGCCACCACGCCCGGCCGCCTGTAATAAACTTCTGACTGCACTCCCGTGACTCTGTGTGCTGGTTCCTCTTAGTTCCTTCATTCCTTTTCACTGTGGTATCTGTCACCTCTTCTCTGTCAACCCTCTGGGTACAGATAGATAGTCTTTACCAGTGGCTGTAGTTTATAGCCTGGCATGATTGCTACAATAAACTGCTTGCAGCTGTTATTGAGACGGTTGGTAGCAGAGAGATGACTTCATCAGTATGTTTATGTATGGCTTTTTAGAAACAAGCGGTTGTCAGACATCACAGCTTTTCTACCAGATACCTGCCTTATTATTGTCTTTGTCAGGGGAGGCGGGAGAAATGGTCACAGATCTGTGATAGTGTGAAGAGGCTGTTCAGGCTGTTGGCCAAAGTGATAAAAAGAGAGGGGGAGGACAGAAGCAAGCTGTAAGGTGAAGGCTAAGTTTTAGCATGTGAATACAAGGTATCCAATCCTATAGTAATAGAGCACCCTTGAGTTGCCGTAACTAGAAAATGACCTGAAAAAAAATCAGGAAAATCATGTGTGAAAACTGATGTCTATTAATGATATCATGATACCGAATTCACTTAGTTACCAGTTGTGTTTCCGTATTCAAAGGCTGTTTTCCATTTCTGTGTGTTATAGCCTAAGAACAATGAGGAGTTGCTTGTGCTTGAAGTGCCCTTCACCACTCTTTTGACTTGCCCCTATTTTCCTTTAAAGATGATGTTAAACATCTGTTGTGAACTTCTTTCTGCATGCTGTGTCTCACCTCCTCTCCCTGTTCAGCGCTGGGTTTTTCTGTGCTTCCAGAGCATCCTGTACATTCCTCTCTGCAGCAATTAGCTGTGCCATTGGAGTTGTTTTGTCCTCTTTACTAGGCTATTGGCTCCTCAAGGACGGGGATTGTCCTATTTTCATCTACTGCCTCGCTCATAATTAGTACTTAAATGTTAGTTAAGTAAAAGTAAACCATGAAAATATCAGTATACTTTCTAGAGCTTGAAATCTCAACGTAATCATGCTTTAGACAGGAACATTAGAATTTGTAAGTTTTTATTTTCAAAATCACTAAAGGGTAGTGTATGTTTTTTCCCCCAAAATTTGGCTTTAAATGACTTTTCTTTTACAAAGTTTTATTTTTCAGGTAATACTGATCATGCAATTTTTTGTTGTGAAACTAAACAAAATTTGTGAACTAAGACGAGTTTTAGTTCTGTTTTAGCTGAGTATTGTCCCGTTGACAGATTTTTACTTTTTGTCCTCTGTTATGTTAACTGGCCCAATGTTATAATTTATATAGTCTACATAATTATTATTATATAAAAATTATGGTAAAGGAGACTTTGTTTAAGCAGCTAAATTACAAAAATACATAAATGGCTTTTTTTTCCCCTGTATGATTTGTAATAGGATTTAAAAAATAAGTTCAGTTTTAGAGCCTGATACAGTCAGGCTAAACATTTACCATTTATGTAAATTTTTTTTCCGTAAGTCTGAATCAAAGGCATGATTATAGGCTGTAGGGATTTATATTATTCAGTAATATAAATGTAATTCTGTACTTGTAGTAAGAAAGATACCTGAGTATTAATACTGAGTAGCATGTGCTGAGTAAGAACAAAGAGGTGTTGCTCCTTAGTATGGATTCTCCCATTCTCAGAAGTTTATTATAGAAGGAATTCTTGAACTAATGTCATAAGTAAAAAGAGGACAAATCTCAGTATTTTTTGGTATTAAAAAGTAACGACGCAGGTAGAAAATAAGTTTAAAGTTACTTTATGGTTCTCTACTTTTTCTTTTCAGTGGATAATGGGAGGATTATTTTTGTCGATCTATAAAGTGGAACAGGCCAAGTCTTTTTTTAAATATAAAATTAGGTCATGTGCAGAGGTACTGGTCCCAGTTCAGTTGTTAATTAATGACAGATATAACCCATAAAATTAACTTTGATTTTTTTTGGGGGGGGGGGGGTAGGGCAGTGGTTCTTTTTTTTTTTTCACAGAGTCTCACTCTGTCGCCGAGGCTGGAGTGCAGTGGTACAGTCTTGGCTCACTGCAACCTCCGCCACCCAGGTTCAAGTGATTCTCCTGCCTCAGCCTCCCCAAGTACCTGGGATTATAGGCACCCACCACCACACCTGGCTAATTTTGTATTTTTAATAGAGACAGGGTTTCACCATGTTGGCCAGGCTAGTCTCAAACTCGAGATCTCAAGTGATCCGCCCGCCTCGGCCTCCTGAAGTGCTGGGATTACAGGCATGAGCCTTGGCACCTGACCAGTTTTTTGTGTTTGTTTCTTTTTAAGTATGAAAAATCCATTTATTTTTGTTGGTGACAGTTCATGAACCAAGGTTCTTATAAATGTTAGAAAGCTGATTTTTATTTGACTCATATATTGGAAGTACCCGTATCTTACTGCTTATTCATTTTAACTCTTCTTTGACTTATCTGCAGAGTAACAGCAAATGGTGGTATGGACTTAAGAATTGCCTTTAAGTATTTATGTTTTTATAATACAAATTTATTGGGCTGAAGAAACTAGTTTGCCTTAAGTCCATTCAGTAGGATTGACTTTTATTATTGTCTTTTGAATAATAGTGTACATAAATATCACAGAATACTTAAAAATATAATTTTTGTTTTGAGACAGGGTCTTACTCTGTGTCAACAGATTAGAGTACAGTGGCTCGCTGCAGCCTTGACCTCCAGGGCTCAAGCCATCCTCCCACCTCAGCCTTCCAAGTAGCAGGGACCACAGGCATGTGCTACCATGCCTGGCTAATTATTTTTTATTTTTTGGAGAGACAGGGTCTCTCTATGTTGCCCAGGCTGGTGGTCTTGAACTACTGGGTTCAAGTGATCTTCCTGCCTCAACCTCCCAAGGTGCTGGGATTAGAGGTGTGAGCCAGCACACCTGGCCTGAAAATATAAATTCTTGACTAACCCCCGACCACTATTACCACTTTCCACCCCCAGTAACTCTGAATATGGCCCAAGAATTTTAATAAGCACCCTCAGATGATTCTGATGATCCACTGGCCACCTGTGAAGAAACACTAGTTTCTATAGGGTTAATACTATTGTCACTTTTCTAAGCGTGGTTGACTAGGCAAGTGCCTATCCTGCCCCTTGTTCCCAATCAAACTCTTAACGGTGATCATTCTCATAATAAAATTGGGAAATAAAACACAAAGAAGAAAACATACATAATGTTATTATCCAGAGAAAACTGACAGTGTTTTAGTTTGTTTCTCTTTATGCTTTAAAATTTAATTGGAATTTCATTATATTGTTTTATGTTCTGCTTTTCTTAGTTGACCTTACACGATTTTTTTTCCCTGGACCTGCTGATGGCAGATCATGCAGTTTTTTTGTTTTGTTTCTTTGTTTTTTTGAGACAGAGTCTTGCTCTGTTACCCAGGCTGGAATGCAGTGGTGCCATCTCGGCTCACTGCAACCTCCACCTTCAGGATTCAAGAGATTCTCCTGTCTTAGCCTCCCAAAGTGCTGGGATTACAGGCATGAAACACCGTGCCCAACCAGATTTTTTTCTTTTTTTTAAATCGGAAATCATTCATAGCATTGTCATTACTGGTATAGTATTGCCTCATCTGTTGAGTCATGTTTTACTTAATCATTTTTCTACTGTTAGATGTTTAGATTGTTTCTGATTTGTTTCTTATAAATAACACTGGAATGAACATCTTTGTTAGGAAAGCATTTTTTTCTGTCTTTAGGAATTTTCTTCCTTTGCTCAAGGTTGTAAAAATATTTTTAAAACCTCTTGAAACATACTGCCAAACTTTTCCAAAAGGGCTCTGCTGATTAAAGTTAACAGCAGTAAACTGGAGTTGTTACATCCCACCTTAACCAACAGTGAGTGTATTTGTTAAAAAACATATTTTTGGTTTCTTGGAAAAGACAGTGCATTATTACATAACCATCCCTTTTTGGAGTTAAATATATATTTTGTGCATATGTAAAAGTTAGTTTGGTGTTTTACACTAAGAATTTTTTATACCAAGAACCTATATTTTCAAGCTCAAGGAAAATTGTTGGTAATTAATCAGTGTTAATTCCTTTGAATTTTTCAAAGGTTTGGGCAGTTAATAATAAATACATGCACTTTCTTTTTGCCAGAGATCAGAGTATTTCACACATACGGAGTCCTCGTTTATTCTTTTTTCATACTCTTTGAAAATTGAAGGTTTAAGCTGATTTTAAGTATGGAAGTAATTCATTAAGAAAATAAGGTTCTTATTTCTACTAGAAACTAACATTTTACCTTTCATTGTGAATAAACCTAACTATCTGTTCATCTACTTATAATTACTGTTAAGACTCTAAATTTCAAACATAAGTCCACCTCTGTTTCTTGGTTTGTCAATCTTGAAGAATGCCATTCAACTTTAGATTCCCTGATTTTTAAAAATGAGGGGCCAGGTGCAGTGGCTCACGACTGTAATCCCAGCACTTTTGGAGGACAAGGCAGATGGATCACATGAGGTCGGGAGTTTGAGACCAGCCTGACCAACATGGAGAAACCCTGTCTCTACTAAAAAAAAAATTCAAAATTAGCTGGATGTGATGGCGCATGCTTGTAATCCCAGCTACTCGGGAGGCTGAGGCAGGAGAATCGCTTGAGCCTAGGAGGTAGAGGTTGCGGTAAGCTGAAATCATGCCATTGCACTCCAGCCTGGCCAGCAAGAGCAACACTCTGTCTCAAAAAAAAAAAAGATGGGGGGAGGGATGGGGGAGCATTTCCTTCAACTTTTCATATTCGCAGTGTTCGATGATTATAATTATTTCTGTTTCTTGTATTATTCCCAGTGTTTGTCCTGTTCATTCACCAGGATTGCTAGACTCTGGGTTTCCTCTTGCTAGGCTGATTTCTGCAAACCACTTCCCGGCACAAAGGCTGGGAGTGGTAGAATTCACCTTGTTTGTTTCTCTCTCTCAAGGATTACAGTCTGCTGCTGCTTGTTGTGCAATGCCTCACAATACTTGTTTCCTGTGTGGAGAGTAGACCCACAGGACAAACAAAACTCATATGGCAAAATATGGTGCAAAGAAAACCACATGAAAGAAGTCACAAAACGTTTCTGAAGAACCCCAAAAGTTAACTATCAACAACATAGAAAACCATGATGCATGATTCTAGCAGGGAAGTCTCTATATTTTAATGTCAATTCTGCCTAAATTGTTCTATAGAATCAATATTCAACGTCCTTAAAATAATTTTCAACAGAATTTTATATCCAGCCAAACTAAGCTTCATAAGCAAAGGAGAAATAAAATCCTTTATGGACAAGCAACTGCTGAGAGACTTTGACACTACCAGACCTGCCTTACAAGAGCTCCTGAAGGAAGCACTGAACATGGAAAGGAACAACCAGTACCAGCCACTGCAAAACCAAACCAAATTGTAAAGACCATTGACACTGTGAAGAAACTGCTTCAACTAATGGGCAAAACAGCCAGCTAGTATCATAATTGCAGGATCAAATTCACACATAACAATATTAACCTTAAATGTAAATGGGCTAAATGCCCCAATTAAAAGATAGACTTGCAAGTTGGGTAAAGAGTCAAGACCCATCTGTGTGCTGTATTCAGGAGACCCATCTCACGTGCAAAGACACACATAGATAGGCTCAAAATAAAGGAATGGACAAGATTTACCAAGCAAATGGAAATAAAAAAAAAGCAGGGGTCGCAATCCTAATCTCTGATAAAACAGACTTTAAACCAACAAATATCAAAATAGACAAAGAAGGGCATTACATAACGGTAAAGGGATCAATACAACAAGAAGAACAAACTATACTAAATACATATGCACCCAGTACAGGAGCACCCAGATACATAAAGCAAGTTCTTAAAGACCTACAAAGAGACTTAAGACTCCCACACAATAATAGTGGGAGACTTCAACACGCCACTGTCAATATTAGATAAACGAGACAGAAAATTAACAAGGATATCCAGGACTTGAACTCAGATGTGGACCAAGTGGACCTAATAGACTCTCCACCCCAAATCCACAGAGTATACATTCTTTTTTTTTTTTTTTTTTTTTGGGGGGGGGACGGAGTTTCGCTCTTGTTACCCAGGCTGGAGTGCAATGGCGCGATCTCGGCTCACCGCAACCTCTGCCTCCTGGGTTCAGGCAATTCTCCTACCTCAGCCTCCTGAGTAGCTGGGATTACAGGCACGCGCCACCATGCCCAGCTAATTTTTTGTAGTTTTAGTAGAGACGGGGTTTCACCGTGTTGACCAGGATGGTCTCGATCTCTTGACCTCGTGATCCACCCGCCTCGGCCTCCCAAAGTGCTGGGATTACAGGCTTGAGCCACTGCGCCCGGCCAGAGTATACATTCATTTCAGCACCACATCACACTTATTCTAAAATTGACCACATAATTGGAAGTAAAACACTCCTCAGCAAATGCAAAAGAATGGAAATCTTAGCAGTCTCACACCACAGTGCAATCAAATTAGAACTCAGGGTTAAGAAAGTCACTCAAAACTGAACAACTACATGGAAACTGAACAACCTGCTCCTGAATGACTACTGGATAAATAATGAAATGAAGGCAGAAGTAAACATGTTCCTTGAAACCAGTGAGAACAAAGACACAACATACCAGAGTCTCTGGGACACGTTTAAACTAGTGTCTAGAGGGAAATTTATAGCACTGCATGCCCACAAGAGAAATGAGGAAAGATCTAAAATCAACATCCTAACATCATAATTAAAATAACTAGAGGAGCATGATCAAGCAAATTCAAAAGCTAGCAGAAGACAGGCAATAACTAAGAGCAGAACTGAAGGAGATAGACACTCAAAAAACTCTTCAAAAAATCAATGAATCCAGAAGCTGGATTTTTGAAAAGATCAACAAAATAGATAGACTGCTAGCCAGACTATTAAGAAGAGAGAGAAGAATCAAATACATGCAATAAAAAATGATAAAGGGGGATATCACCACTGAACCCACAGAAACAGAAACTACCATCAGAGAATACTAAAAATCCCTCTATGCAAATAAACCAGAAAATCTAGGAGAAATGGATAAATTTCTGGACACTTACACCCTCCCAAGACTAAACCAGGAAGAAGGCGAATCCCTGAATAGACCAATAATAAGGTCTGAAATTGAGGCAGCAATTAATGGCCTACCAACCAAAAAAAGTCCAGGACCAAATGGGTTCACAGCCAAATTCTATTAGAGGTACAAACAGGAGCTGGCACTATTCCTTCTGAAACTGTTCCAAACAATAGAAAAAGAGGGAAATCTCCCTGACTTATTTTATGAGACCAACATCATCCTGATACCAAAACCTGGCAGAGACACAACTAAAAAAGAAAATTTCAG
Organism: Sapajus apella; assembly: GCF_009761245.1. Taxonomy (NCBI): domain Eukaryota; kingdom Metazoa; phylum Chordata; class Mammalia; order Primates; family Cebidae; genus Sapajus; species Sapajus apella. The sequence continues at coordinate 4,915,990 of NW_022437051.1, forward strand.
GCCAATATTCATAATGAACATCAATGCAAAAATCCTGAATAAAATACTAGCAAACCAAATCCAACAGCACATCAAAAAGCTTATCCATCACGATCGAGTCAGTTTCATCCCTGGGATGTGAGGCTGGTTCAGCATACGCAAATCGGTAAATGTAATTCATCGTATAAACAGAACCAGAGACAAAAGTGAAATGATTATCTCAATAGATGCAGGGAATGCCTTCGACAAAATTCAACCACTCTTTATGCTAAAAGCTCTTAATAAACTAGGTATTGATGGAACCTATCTCAAAATAGTAAGAGCCATTTATGACAAATCCACAGCCAGTGTCATACTGATGGGCAAAACCTTGAAGCATTCCCTTTGAAAACCAGAACAAGACAATATGCCCTCTCTCACCACTCCTATTCAATATAGTACTGGAAGTTCTAGCCAGGGCAATCAGGCAAGAAAAATAAATAAAGGGTATTCAGTTAGGAAAAGAGGAAGTCAAATTGTCTCTATTTGCAGACAACATGATTGTATATTTAGAAGACCCCATTGCTTCAGCCCAAAATCTCCTTAAGCTGATAAGCAACTTCAGCAAAGTCTCAGAATACAAAGTCAGTGTGCAAAAATCACAAGCATTTCTATACACCAATAACAGGCAGCCAAATCTTGAGTGAACTCCCATTCGCAATTGCTACAAAGATAATAAAATACCTAGGAATACAACTGTTAAGGGATGTGAAGGACCTCTTCAAGGAGGACTACAAACCACTGCTCAAGGAAATAAGAGGACACAAAAAGATGGGAACTTGCTTATGGTTAGGAAGAATCAGTATCATGAAAATGGCCATACTGCTCAAAGTACTTTGTAGATTCAATGCTATCCCCTTCAAGCTACCTTGACTTTGTTCGCAGAATTGAAAAAAAAAACCATCTTAAATTTTGTATGGAACCAAAAAAGAGCCTGCATTGTCAAGACAATCCTAAGCAAAAAAACAAAAACAAAGCAGGAGGCATCACGCTACCTGACTTCAAACTATACTACAAGTCTACAGTAATCAAAACAGCATGGTACTGGTACCAAAACAGTAATATAGACCAATGGAACAGAACAGAGGCCTTGGAAGTAACGCCACACATCTACAACCATCTGATGTCTGACAAAAACAAGCAATGGGGAAAGGATTCCTTATTTAATAAATGGTGCTGGGAAAACTGGCTAGCCATATGCAGAAGGCTGAAACTGGATCCCTTCCTTAGACCTTATACAAAAATTAACTCCAGATGGATTAAAGATTTAAACATAAGACCTAATATTTAAAAAAAAAAAAAAAAAACACCCTAGAAGAAAACCTAGGCATTACCATTCAGGACATAGGCATGGGCAAGGACTTCATGACTAAAACACCAAAAGCAATGGTAACAAAAGCCACAATTGAAAAATGGGATCTAATTAAAGATCTTCTGCACAGCAAAAGAAACTATCATTAGAGTGAACTGGCAATCAACAGTATGGGCAAAAATTTTTGCAATCTACCCATCTGACAAAGGGCTAATATCCAGAATCTACAAAGAGCTTAAAGGAATTTACAAGAAAAAAACAACCCCATCAAAAAGTGGGCAAAGGAAGACACTTATACAGCCAACAAGCATATGAAAAAAAGCTCATCATCACTGGTCATTAGAGAAATGCAAATCAAAACCACATTGAGATACTATCTCATGCCAGTTAGAATGGCAATCATTAAAAAATCAGGAGACAACAGATGCTGGAGAGATGTGGAGAAATAGGAATGCTTTTATACTTTGGTGTGAGTATAAATTAGTTCAACCATTGTGGAAGACAGTGTGGCGATTCCTCAAGGATCTAGAAATAGAAATACCATTTGACCCAGCAATCCTATTACTGGGTACCTACCCAAAGGATTATAAATCATTTTATTATAAAGACATATGCACATGTATGTTTACTGTGGCACTATTCACGATAGCAAAGACTTGGAACCAATCCAAATGCCCATCAATGATAGACTGGTTAAAGAAAATGTGGCATATATACACCATGGAATATTGTAAAGCCATAAAAAAGGATGAGTTTATGTCCTTTGCAGGGACATGAATGAAGCTGCACACCATCATTTTCAGCAAACTGACAGAACAGAAAACCAGACACTGCATGTTGTCACACATAAGTGGGTGTTGAACAGTGAGAGAGAACACATGGGCACAGGGAGGGGAACATCACACACCAGGGCCTGTCCGAGGCTAGGGGAGTGATAGCAAGGGGATGGGGAGCTAGGAGCAGGATAGCATTAGGAGAAATACCTAATATAGATGATGGGGTGATGAATGCAGCAAACCACCATGGCACGTGTATACCTATGTAGCAAGCCTGTATGTTCTGCACTTGTATCCCAGAACTTAAAGTATAATAATAATAGATACAGAGTCTCGCTCTGTCACTCAGGCTGGAGTGCAGTGACGTGATCTCAGCTCTCTGCAACCTCCCCCTCCAGGGTTTAGGCATTTCTCTGCCTTCGCCTCTGGAGTGGCTGGAATTGCAGGCACCCACCACCATGCCTGGCTAATTTTTTTATTTTTAGTAGAGACTGGGTTTCACTGTCTTGGCCAGGCTGGTCTTGAACTCCTGACCTCCTGATCCACCCACCTTGGCCTCCCAGGGTGCTGGGATTGCAGGCGTGAGCCAGCACACCTGGCTCATCTTCTTTAAAACAGATGATTGAGACTTGCCAAATGATGGTGGTGTTGGAGGGTTGGGATTGTTAGTAAATATCTGTAAATTAGGATGGATGTGGTGGCTCATACCTGTGATCCCAGCACTTTGGGAGACCAAGGCGATAGGATTTCTTGAGTCTAGGAGTTTGAGACAAGCCTGGGCAACATGGTGAGATGGCAACATTCCGTCACTACAAAAGATAATTTTTTAAATTAGCCAAGTGTGGTGGTGTGCCCCTGTGGTTGCAGCTACTCTGGAGGTTGAGGTGGGAGGATCGCTTGAGCCTGGGAGTTTGAGGCTGCGGTGAGCTACTATCACATCATTGGATGCCAGCCTGGGCGACACAGTGAAACCCTATCTAAATAATAATAATTTGACAAATCAATTCTTTTAATTAAAAAAAAATGTAAACTGTTTAAACAACAGGAATTGTTTCTTGAAGATTTGGTATAGTTTTTGTCATTAAAGTCATTTAGAAAATGGCTGTTTCTTGGTATCTTTATTTCCCCAAGTTCTACTCAAGTATCAGGAGCAAATTAAGAACATCTTTAATATTGGTCAAATAAATATTTTCTAGATATTCTAGGTTCTGAGAAATGATTTACCATATAGAATTTTTATATTAACAGAATTTGTTTTCATCAGAGAAAACAAATTTAATAGGATATGGAATTAATCTGAAGGAGAAATGATACCTGTCTCCATGGATAGATCTTCTTCATAAAAAGATGTTGTTTGGTGATCAATTTGAAGCTAACATTTAAAGGAAAATAGTCAAATGTGCATCACTGAATACAGTACTTGTGTAACTACCATGTGTAAGAAGACCAAAAGTGACCATTTTACAAACATGTATTTGTGTTTTGGGTTATTTTTTATTGTTTTCGCAGTTGGAGCTTATTCTGTGATTTACACTCCGTTATTTAGAGACAAACATTTTTAGATGTTAAAGTGCTTTTATTTCAATAAAACTGTTTCAGGGTTTCCATTCACATGCTTCTTTTCAAATTCAGTATTTTAAAGTATTCATAAAACTAGATACATTACAGAAATAATTGAACGTCTGAATATAATTCTAGGATTTATAGGGAAAAGCAGTGGTTCCTCAGCTAGGGCCAGCTTTGCCCCCAAGGGACATTCATCAAGTTCTGGAGGCATTTTACTTGTCACATCAGAGGGGGTGTGTGTGTGCGTGTGTGTGTGTGTGTATGTGTATGTGTGTGATGTGTGTGGCGTGTGTGCATGCGCTACTGTCATCTGGTGGGTGGAGGTCAGGGAAGTTGATAAACATCCCACAGTGCAGAAGATGGCCCTCACAACAAAGAATTTAGTGTCTCAAAATGTCAGTGGTGCTAAGGTTGAGAAACTCTGTTGTAAAAGGAAAATATATACACAAATACAAATACATAGTATAAGCAGGTGTTCTCAGACATGTGCTTTTTTTTCTTCAGCAATTGAAGTTCTGTGTGTAACCTAAATATGATTTACAGTGTCCTTATATGAGGGGTATGATATATCCTGCTCTTGACTGACGTCTAGTGAGATAGTTAAATAAATAAAGCTGTAGCTTAACATTACACATGTAAATCAGTTACTACTAATTCTTATTTTTCTATCATTAGGAAATTTACAAGTAAGGAAGCTAGGAAGAGATTAAATGATTTGTTTATAGCCTCTGAGAAGTTATACCTGAGAAGGAATAGAATGTAGTAAATTCTTAGCTTAAGTATTATTCCTCTTTTATGTTTCACTTATATTCCTGATTTAATGTTAGGGCTTAGCATATGAAATCTTTGTTTTGATAATTCTCATAATAAAAACTGCACTATTCATATGTAAAACTTTTTATATTTTAAAAGATTGCCTAAAATCATAGAACTTGAGAGCCAAAGAAGACAACCTTGGTGGTTTAGTCCAATTCTCTCATTTCTTGAGATAAAAAATTTCAGTTTCAGAGAGATAAAGTGATCTTACCCAATATCATACAACTTGTTAGTGCTAGATCTTAAATTAGAACCCACGACTCTTGGCTGTTCATCACATATTCTTTCAGGTAAAGGAAAGTATTATGCATACTCTGGATTCAGTTTGAAGCTTTTAATTTTCAATCAGACTGTGAATATTAAAACTGTTAAATTATTATTTCCTTAGAATATATGCACCTGTATATATGTTTTTAAATGAATTAGTATTATGTTTATAAATCTTCTGTTTCATTTAATTTTGACCTAAATGTTATATCAGTTTAAACTTGAAATTTAAAAATGTTTATTTCACAGGCAACCACACCTCCAAATCAAGGAAGGCCAGATTCTCCTGTCTATGCTAATCTTCAAGAACTGAAAATATCCCAGTCTGCTCTTCCCCCACTTCCTGGGAGCCCAGCAATTCAGATTAATGGAGAATGGGAAACTCATAAAGATAGCTCAGGGCGTTGCTATTACTATAACAGAGGAACACAGGAAAGAACTTGGAAACCACCTCGTTGGACTCGGGATGCAAGCATTAGCAAAGGAGATTTCCAAAGTCCAGGGGATCAAGAGGTATGAGTAATTAAGGAGTAACCACAAGTTACCAGATTTTCTGTTTTCATTATTCAGAAACCAAAGAAGTAAATAGTTTTGTTTTTTACTGTCAGCATGTTAGAACACTTGAATCTCTAAGAACATTAAAAATTATTTCCAAGCTTTACTAATACTATTGCTAGCTACTTCCTAATCTCTGACTAATGGACATCTGCTAATCTGATAGTGTGTGAACTTGTTCCAGAACTGGGGTTAAGTTGTCTAGTGCCAGTGCACTCCCTTACGTTTTAGAAGATACTATTTCAGTTGTTACTGCACAAGCCAGTGACATTATAAATTTAATTCAATTTTTTAAGAGGTGGAGTCTCATTCTGTTGCCCAGGCTGGAGAGCCGTGGTGCAATGATATCTCATTGTAGCCTCAAATTCCTGGTCTCAAGTGATCCTCCCACCTCAGCCTCCCTAGTAGCTGGTACCACAGGCACATGCCACTGGCTAATTTTTTTAAACTTTTTTTTTTTGTAGAGATCGGGTCTTGCCATGTTTCCTAGGCTGGTCTGATACTCATGACTTCAACCAGTCCTTTTATCTCAGTCTCTCAAAGTGCTTGGATTACAGGCATGAGCCGCTGCACCTGGCTGTCCAGTGACATTTTTTAGAAAAAAATAGAAAACATGTGATGTGACACAGCTAAATAAATGGAAATAATATTTTTCTCTATTGGCTTAGTATGGCTGCCAGACTACTTCCCAGTTTTTCTCTTTGTCAGTCAGTGGTACAAGACCATTTTTTTACTTATATATAAGGGAAATAATTATAATTCCTTTGATACAATTGAATTATTCTGTTAAGTCTAACAATTTGCTTTAAAATCATTTTCTCTAACAAGTGTCTATACTCTTCTTCTTCTAGTTTCGCCTTCCTCCATGCCTCTTGCAGGATGGTGCAGTGAATTGGCCAGCTGTATTTTCAGAAACACTTATCTCAGTAGTCTGGCAACAGGCCTTGGGGCTATTTAGATGTACAGGAGTAACTTGGTAGGATTGATGGAACAGAGTTAAATCCTGCCATTTAGTAGATTGAGCCCCTCCACCTGCATAGGACAGCCTGCTCTTATATAAAGCAGCTGGCTCGTACAAATAAAAGTAGGCTTCAGGTAGATAGGAGCTGGAAAAATCAGGGAACACATCTTGTATTTAGCAGACTCCAAAAGCTTTTTGTAGTTAACTCTCTTCTTGTCCCATTTGTCAGTTGGTTTATTTATAGCTTTAGTTTGGTAGTAACTTGTGTTTTTAGTGTTCAAGTGAGAGCAAAAATAGAAAAATCGTTCATGTTTAACTATAATAAGAAAGGAAAATTTGACTGGGCATGGTGGCTCACACCTGTAATCCCAGCACTTTGGGAGGCTGAAGTGGGCGGATCACTTGAGGTCAGGAGTTCAAAACCAGCCTGATGAACATGGTGAAACCCCAGCTCTACTAAAAATACAAAAATATTAGTTGGGCCTGGTGGCGGGGGGGGGGCCTATAATCCCAGCTGCTTGGGAGGCTGAGGCAGGATAATCGCTTGAACCCAGAAAGTGGAGACTGTAGTGAGCTGCACTCCAGCCTGGGTGACAGAGTGAGACTCTGTCTCAAAAAAAGAAAAAAGGAAAATTTTATTTGAACTATACATTAGAAATATTTGAAAATAAACTAGCCTGTGTATCAGTAATAAAGTAAAATCTTACAATGTTGGAGAATTAGGAAAAAGACTAGATTATAGACTAAAATAATTTATACATAGGAACTTTTAACATGTTTCTTAGCTTTCTATTTTAGTAAATAGTTGACAGTGACTTTTATACAGGGTCTCAGTTTACATTACTAGTCTCTGTACAAATTGTATGAAGATAAATATTTCCAAAGTGATTCGAGCACATCTTCCAGTGACTTCTTGAGAAAGGTTGTATATATAGGAGGTAAAATGGAGACTATGCATGTATGAAAATATCTGTCTTTTGCTCTCATATTTAGTTGATAGTATTCCTGGGTATAGAATTCTAGGATGGAAATCATTTTCTCTCACAATTGTGAGGCATTTTGAACTTTAATGGAGATCTGGGTCAGCCCTTTGTGGGGGAGTCTCCTGTGTTAGAACCATTAGGTCTTTCCTTTTGGACTAATCAGAATCTCCACAGACGCCTTTAGATCTCCTGCCTACAAGGTAAGGGCTGTCTGGGTCTTGGTGTTGGCATTCATTTTGCACCTGGTCTCTCAGTCTCCCTTCTTTCTCTTGGTATCCATGTCCCTGTTGTGTCTGGTTTCCCCCAACTCAGAATCTTAATATTTTTCTCTTCTCAGAGGGAATAACTCTCCATACTTATACTTCTGCTGGGGTAGGGACGGGCTACACACCAAGCAGCCAGGTATGTGGAAGGAGATTCTGGCAATATTAGTCCTTACTTTAGTATCACTGCTTTCATTCCCCAGTTTTAGAAATAGCTAATATCATCAGTTCCTGAGCCATTTGCAGATTCTGTTCTGTAAGCTTGTCGGGTGTCATTTTCCCCCACTCTCCTTCATTTTTGTTCATCTGCTTGACTGTTCTCACTGTTGTTGTGGGTATATGTCATTTTAAGAATATTTTGCTGTTGTGATTTTAGTGGGGTTTGAGAGGGAGCAACTGTTGGCTCTTCTGTCTTAACATAGAAGCTTATTATTTTAGTACTTATTACCCTAGAATAATCATTCGTAAGTAGGGCTGATTTTGCCTTCCAGGGACATTTGGTAAAGTCTGAAGATTTTGTTGTTGTTGTCACAATGGGGAACGTGCAGCTGACATCTAGTGGGTAGAAGCTTGAGATTCCGCTGAGACAGGATCTTGTTGTGTTGCCCACGATAGACTCAAACTCAAACTCTTGGACTCAAGCAGCCCTTTTGCCTCAGCTTCTCCAGTAGCTAGGACTGCAGTGTGCAGCTTTAGCATGCGTAGTTTATGCATAGTCTAAAGTTAATCACTGTCGTCTTGTTCCTTAAAGCAATATAGGATATGCATGTGCTGTTGTGCTGTTGCTGTCATGTGTTATATTTCTATTTTTAGTTCCCTCGTTGTACATGACTCTTAGAATTAATCCTGATTTTTACCACTTTGTTTTCTCACATTTTCTTCTTCTGTGATAAATATGAGCCTTTTCTTGGCGGGAGACAGAGGTTTGCTTTGTTACCCAGGCTGGAGTACAGTGCTGTGGTCATAGCTCATTGCAGCCTCAAACTCTGGGCTCAAGCCATCCTCCTGCCTCAGACTCCCAGGTAGCTGGGACTACACGCATGAGCCACCATGCCTGGCTTTTTTTTTTAACTTTTTGTATTAATTTTTTGTATCCTGGTTTCACTATGTTGACCAGGCTGATCTTGAACTCCTGGACTCAAGTGATCCTCTCACCTTGGCCTCTCAAAGTGCTGGGATTACAGGCATGAGCCATTAGTACATGGTTTTAAATTCCTTCATGAGAGTATGTTAGTAATAGAATCTTAGTTTTTGTCTAGAAATTTATTTATTTTGCTTTTACTTTTGAAGAACATAGGTATATAGTTCTAAGTTGACTGTTTTCTTGTTTGTTTTTTCCTTGTTCATTAAAGCTTTTATTCTTATATTTTCTGGCTTCCATTGTTGATGGTGAAAATTCAGATGTCAATCTGTCTTTCCTTTAAGCATAGTTTGTCTCTTTTGGTTGGCTGCTTTAAAGATCATGTGTCTGTATTTTTACTGTGATGTAACTGGTGAAAGTATTTTTAGTTTCTGCCAGGACTTTGTTGGGATTTCTGAATTTGAGGAGTCCTGTCTTTGACCAATTCTGGAAAATTCTTAGCTGTATCTTTATGTAGACTTGCTGCATATTCTCTTTCTTCTTCTTCTAGAACCTTGATTAGATGAATGTTTAATCTCACTGTGTTCATCTATGTCTCTCTATGCATCATTTTCAGTATTTCAAGATCTAGCCAGCTTCTGTTTGGTATTTTTCTCTTTGTGTGTACCTTCATTTGATGTTAAGCCAATCCTTGAATTTTAAAAAGGTATATTTTAAATTTGTTTGGGGGAGTTTGTTTATTTGAGAGAGTTTCCTGATATCACTACTTTGAAAAGTTTTAAACCTTCAACAATTTGAAACAATAGTACAGTGAACATTAATATGCCATGTACTATTCATCTAGATTTAGCAATGGTTAAAATTTTGCCACATTTGCTTTATTTGTCTCTCTCTCCCTTCACTTGCCCAAACACGAATACACACATGTGTGTAATGAATGACTTAAAGCAGATAATATATTTTATGTATAAGGACTTGTTCTAGCAAAACCACAATACATTTATCATACCCAAGACATATAATATTAATATGTTATTTAATACATGGTTAATATTTATTGTTTCTCAGTTGTCAAGTAATATCCTTTATAGTTTTTTTTTCCTTCAATGAAGGATCCAGTGAAAATTATATGTTGCATTTATTTGTCATATCTCTCTAGTCTTGTTTTCTATTTTATTTTTCTTAATTTCCGTATATAGAGTTTTAGAAAGTCTGATTATACCGTTTTTCTGCTGACTGTCACTCAGGGTGTTTTGAGAGTGTATCTGTTTTAATGTGAGGTTATAGTTCTTGGAAATTCATAAGTAGGAAGTCTTTAATGTTGGGGTTAAAGGTGGTTTCCTTCAGAGGTGAGTCTCTTCTGCCAGATGCCTAGGGAAACTATGAATATTTAGAAGTAACATCTTTAGCTTTAGTTTTTACAAGCCACCCAGGTAGTGGTAATAGTAATCTGGATTTCATGAAGATTCCTGTGGCTGGAGAGTCTCCTTATTTTCCCCTAATTATTGGGAAAATTTTCTATGATTTTCCTAGTGTGGAATAAAGGGGTAAGATATAATTATGGTTCACCCATAATTTGTGGGTATAAGTCTTTGGAGTTCCCAGCTCTGTATTGCGGGATATCCTTTTAGACTTTCTGCTTTTGGTAATCTTGAGTCCAGTTCTCTAACATTCCTGCATGGTCTTGAAAACTAACATTTTAGTTTGGGGTCTGGCAAATGCCTTCAAGAGAAAAGCAGGTCTTTTTTCATTCTTCGTGACTCTGTTGATTCTTGTTTCCACTTAGCTTTTGACCTCTGAGTTTTTAATTAACCTTTTGTTCATGGATTGTTTTTAAAAAGCATTTTATGTAACATTTTTAGCAGTTTCTGTTCAGATGATCAATTGGGATACCTACCTCCCATTCTGCGATAAATGGAACATCTGTCATAGCCCACTCATATTTGTACTAGGTTACCTTTGCTGCAGAATAGATCCCAAAGTTATTCAATTGGTTACACCTTTGAATGGAGTTACTAGATTTATAATAGTTAACATTTGTAGAATGTGCACCAAAAATAATCTTAACTTTAATTTAACTGCCATTAAACAACTATTTTTCAGTAGAGAATATCCAGATCTTTAAAGTCTGTTTCTGTAGTAAAGCATATCAAGATATTGGAGGTTACTTTTCTTGGTAGAAGAGAACATCAAATTTACTATGCAAAAGTTGGAAAATTGTAATGAGAATTTTTTCAGCTAGAAACTCATGTCTTCGAAAAATTGATTCTGTGATTTTAATTATTTCTTAAATTAATTTTACTAATTCAGTTGCCCTTTTTCTGTTTCTAAACATTTTATTGCACTTCTCTCATCTATGAGCTTGCATTTTAAGTTGTCTCAGTTAAATAAAAAGAAACTCCTGATTTTTGAATTAGGTTTTCAATGCTTAAAAATGTTTTTGTTGTAAAACATATATAATTCACTTTATGCAGTGCTTCTGTAAAGTTGTCTATGTTTTTGTGAACATATTAATTTTAGGCCCTTTATGTCTTTAACTACAATGTTGAGGATCTACCCCTCTTAGTGTTTCAGACCAAATTATGATGATAGAAAATATGAATGAATGAGTAAGTTTTACTTGCTGCAACTATTCTACCTAGAGGTAATAGAATTATTTGTTGCATGTAATAAATAATTCTTACTACTAATAAATAATTCTTAAATGAATCTTAAGTGCAGAAAGCAAATTGCCGTTTAGTCATATTGTGGTGCCTCTTGTCAGTAGGCATAAAAAGTTGCTAAATTTTCCCTTTCTTCTAATTTGTTTCTCTCATGTGTCTGCAGTTTATCATGTGTACCTATATTATTTTCTTCTTCTTCTTCTTTTTAATAAAAAATGGAGATGAGGTCTCACTATGTTGTCCAGGCAGGTTTTGAACTTCTGCACTCAAATGATCCTCTGACCTTGACTTCCCAAAGTGTTAGGATTACAGACATGAGCCACTGTGCCTGGCTCCTATATTACTTTTGTACGGAATTTTTTATTTGTCTCTCTGTATTATGTTTGAATTTTCTCAATATTATTTTTTCTTGTTTTGAAGTTTAGTTTCCAGCAGTCTTTCATAAGCATTTGACTGAGTTAGAAAATTTTACCAATAAAATATAACACAAATTATAGAAAAATAGTTCGAGATATATTTATTGAGCAGCGTTGTTTGCCTTGCATGTGGCTATGTGCTTGTGGTACATGAGAGGAAGCTCAGTCTAATGAAGTTCCCTTATCTCCTCCTTTGTTTACACATAGATATGTGTACACATACCCACTCCTCTCATTTTAAAACTTGATTCTAGTTCAAAAGCAGCATTTAAGAACATTCAATCTCTCCTTAGTCTGAAAACATTGTTTTCAGTTTTATTATGGTGAATTTTTCTAGGATTGCACTAATGCGATAAAATAACTGCTATTAATTTTACCTCACCACTTACAGTGTACCATTTAAAGACTTAATTTATTTTCAAAATCAAATATCAAATATATTTTAGATATCTTCTTACAGTCAAGTAAAATTATTAGACCTTCCACTGCTCCATATTTATATTTCAAAGAAGAAAAATTCTTATGTTTCTGACTATTTGTAGCTTCTTTCATCAGAAGAAAACTACTACAGCACTTGTTACAGCCAGTCAGATAGTCAGTGTGGTTCTCCTCCAAAGGGTTGGTCAGAAGAGTTGGATGAACGTGGGCATACCTTATATACCAGTGACTATACTAATGAAAAGGTACATTCTTTTTTTCTCATCTAGTGTTTTTTGGCAAAATTCTCTCATAAAATAGTTTTAGTAGTACTTAAGAAAAATTATGAAAATATTCTTTATCGTCACTTTATAATCATGCCAATTGACAATATGAAAATCAGAATAACTGCTGATTCATGGTTTTAAATTGCTAAGGATGGTAGTGATTTTTGTGGTCTTGATACCCAAGGAAGACCTTTTAAGAGTACACCTGTTAAATGTTATTTGTTTAGATTTCTTCAGTAGGCATATTTCTTTATATTTTTCTGAGGGAATAGTTTTTTGGAAATAGTTTTCTCACTGTGCCATTATTGTACATTGCCTTACTACCTATTCTCCTTTTTCTGTTACAATCAAATTTATGTAAAACAAAAACCATGAATCTAGTATTTTATGATTAATTAGTTTGGAAATGAATATTGACATTTTGTGTGTGTATTGCTTCTGGTATCATTTGAGAAAACAACTGATTGATTGTGCATGTTCTGAGAAGATATGCTTGGGAATAAATGGGGCTAGGCATTTATCCCTCTTTCCTGCCTTAATTATTTGGCATTAGAACATATGGAAGCAGTTTTTTCATGTATTTCATACTCAAGATCATATGTTTGTATTAGCAATACGTAGCCTTTTTTTCCCTCATATTTTCTGTGTTATATTGCACGATGTTCTGTTGTTGCAGTTACTTAAATTTTGTTATGTTTGACCACAGAAAGTAATTCCTAAAGGTTTGCATGAAATTAGCTTTAAATGGTTTAGTTGTACACTTAATTGAAAAGCAATTCCCTTTTGTCAGTTTCTCAAACCTGTGTTCAGAATAGGAGTATACCTGTGTTCCAGTGCATATATACATCTGTGTATCTTTATGTTATATGTTGTTCATCGTTAAGTGGTGCTTGAACAACTAACCAGACATTGGAGGAAAGAGAGAGCAAATAAAATCTTGTTTAATAATAATTATTCTTACCAAACTTAAACTGCAAGTCTGTTAGTATAATTAGTTAGTTAGAAATTTTTGTTGCAATGTTCTTGAGCAAGTAGAATAAAATTCATAAGAATTAAATCTAGTATCTCTGATAGTAACTCACTTTAATTTAAAAACACCTGTTCTGTTTTTATAGTGGCTCAAGCATGTCGATGATCAAGGTAGACAATATTACTACAGTGCAGATGGATCTCGGTCAGAATGGGAATTGCCGAAGGTAGTAAACCTTAACACTAAATTTCTATTTAAAAATAGTAGATGAAGTAATACCTGGAGATGGTTTCAGCAGATTTATTTTAAAATCTTTATTCTACTTGTACAAAGTAGCAAGAATAATTTTTTCAGAATTCGCTGAGAATACTGTGTGAGTAGTTTAAGTTTTCTAAGATGGACAGATATCTTCACTGTGTGATATTGATTATTCCTATTCAGAATTTCTTTTTGTTTAGCTTGAAATTGGCCTTTACTGATTCTTGGAAGTAAGAATTCTCCTCAGTTCCAATAATGCTATCTTATATCTAGTTGTGTTGAGTATATTGATTTAAAGTTGCTCTTATATTTCATCATTTTTTAAGAGAAAGAAAAGTAACTCCGTATTCAAGTTTATCCTCTTATGTAAATGTATATTATAATTGAGCCACTCATTGGCCGCGTTATAGACAACATGTGATAAGATGTCCTAGTTGGACATCTCATTTCTGGACAAGTGCACCATGGCTGCTGAGTTTATCTAAGGCAGTAGATTTCAAAGTGGTCATATGTATATCACTATTGGTGCTTGAGATAATTTTAATTGATATCTGAGCACACATTTAAATTTTAATTGTTGCATTATTTTAATGTTCTAGAAAACAGTTAAAATTAGCAGACAAATATATGGTGTCAATTGTTACATATACTTTAGTTTTTAAAATTTGTCTTTTCCCCAAAGTAAGTCAATTTAAAGAAAAATATTAATAGTATAAATGAAACATGGATCTAGAGAAAAATCACTAGATGTTACTAAATTGACTATAAGTTGGAAAACATCTAATAAACTAGTATTAATAGTGCTGTCTTCTTTATGTGAATGCTATCTGGCCTTTAATTATTTTATGAAATTCTAAGGCTTATTATGGGTAGGATGAAAATAAAATATATATCCTGTAATTGATTTTTAAGAATACCTTTGTGAGTCTGAGTTGACCAAGTAGCAAAAGAGAGCTCCATTGTAACTGACAGCTTTTACAATTTTGTGATCTCATGGAACAATGTGTAGCTGGCTATAATGGAGAAGTTCATGGGTGTTGGGGATGAGGAGATAGATAAAGGAAATATTGATTCCTTTAATTTGTTTATGAAATATAGCCTCAGAATTTTCTTGTAGCTTAAAAAACATGTCACATCTTCAGATAAGCATTTTTGATCCTTTATCACACATTTTACGTAGGTACTTTCTCTTTGCTCAGCAGAAAAAACTATTCCATAGAATTTCATTAAAAAATACATGTAATTTTTTTTTTTTTTTGAGATGGAGTCTTGCTCTGTTGCCCAGGCTGGAGTACAGTGGTATGATCTCGGTTCACTGCGACCTCTGCCTCCCAGGTTGAAGTGATTCTTTCGCCTTAGCCTACCAAGTAGCTGGGACTACAGGCGTGCACCACCTCGCCTGGCTAATTTTTTGTATTTTTAGTAGAGACAGGTTTTCACTGTGTTAACCAGGATGATGTCTATCTCCTGGCTTTGTGATCTGCCTGCCTTAGCCTCCCAAAGTACTGGGATTATATGCATGAACCACTGCACCTGGCCCAACTATTCCATATTTTAAACCACTCTGTTGTTTGAATTACACTTTCTAAATTAGGAGTCATATTAAAATGTACATTTATACAGTAGGATTGGTTTTAAAAATACTGTTTTCGGCTTAACATATTAGTATTAGTGAAGATAATTTTAGTATTTTAATTATAAGAGCTCCCGTATAAAAAAAGTTAAGAAGCTATTAATATTATCACATTGTGTTTTTACTTCATCAATCGTAAAATATCACGAATGAAAAGATCTTAAAATAAAAAGTCTTATCTAAATGTGCCACAAATCATGTATTTCAGGGTTGAATGTTTAATCAAATTACTCTTTAAAATTATGAAACATAATTCAATAAAACATTGGTGGATTTTAAAATTTTTATTATTAATTTGTATTTTTAGAATGTGATGCTGAAGATAAAACCTTATTTACCCTTGAAACTTTGAAGTTGTGCCAAGCACTCATAACTCTGTAATATTTTTAAGAATTATAGCTTAGCAGTTGTGATACTCTAGCAACAATTTTTTAAAGTTGAATATTATAAAAAGCTTAATAGCCTGCCATTTTATTTTTTAAATAGTTCATTGTCTTCCAATAAAACTTTTAAGTGGGAAAATCATACCTCAAGCTTAGTAGGACTATTACCAACTTTTAGGGGAAAGGAGATAAACATAATAACATAAGCAATTTATTTTATTAATGTGCTGTGAAGAAGTAATAGAATACCTCAGATACTACTCTTCAAAATTGGTACCATTTATAAAAAAAAAAAAATTAGTGATTAATTTGGAAAGAAGATTTTTATGGATCATGATGGCCAAAATGTGTAATAACTTATATGTTGGGATAAGAATATTGTTTTGGGGGATATAATTATTCAGTATTGAAAACTATATATAACAGGGATTGGTTCTGTTAGGCTGTACTAGTAGGGGTTATGCTTATAAAATACAAGATTTGATTTCCACTTGAAGGAACCAGAAGAAAAATCTGCTGAAAATTTAGTTCAGTGAAAATGATTTAGGTTATAGAAGACTAATACTTTATTAATGTAATAATTAAATACACATATTAAATTTTTTGTTCCACTTGAGAGATTTGAATTGTAGCTCCTACCAGTACCTCAAATACCCGTTGAATTTTAGAGAAATCTTCTGCTGTATCTTTCTTCAGAGTGGCTTCTGATTCCCTGGATAATGATATCAATCACAAGGCCTCTTTTGAGTGATTTGTCACAGGTTAGGGTCCTTTGAAAGCAGAGATTCCCAGCATAGCCTAATATCAGGAACAATTTGGAGCCTTAACTGGTAGCTAAATATTCCTATTGGGTTTCTTAATGACTCCCTTCTATAATTTCCTTGGTCAGAAGAACTATAGGCTGCATTAGGACACTTTTTTACTTTCAGAGATGCTTTTAGTGAAAGAAAGAAGAGAGGCAAGAGACTGAATCAAGACCTCAAAACGTATTTTATAGCAATGGAAATGTGTACTGATTGTGACCAGCGTTGAATCCTCAGTTTTGTGATACTATTTTATTTTCTGCTGCCATTTGCTGCTTAGCATAAAGTGTTAGAACGTCTTGACAGTTTGCTTAACTCTCAGTTAAATTGGATATGGAGAACAGGTTTGAGTTAAATACAGTAGAAATGAGGAAATAAGGAAAAATGTTGTAGAGTCACTATTTCATAGATTGTTACTATATGATAAAGACAACTGCAGATTACATTCTGTACTCTAAGCAATTTAATACTTACTTAGTAAGTTTAAGATAAATCCTGTCAAGCTTGTAACCCCCCAATGCAAATATTAAAATTTGGTTTAACTACTGTTTTCTGAATATGTCTTTGGTGTTCAGTATTATGTTGTGATAAATGCAAATACATAGGATATGGTCCTATGTATTTGTTACAAGTTTGGAAAGAAGAAACATATTCATATGATAGCTGAGTAATAGAATATATACATAAATACAAACACACTGGTTTGGGTGCAGGAGAAGGGAACCACAAAACTGTTAGAGAGGAAGGAGGATTGAGAGAAAGAAATAAAGGAGAGTAAATGAAGAGAGAGAAAACAAAACATTCCTCACTCAAAATAAAGTCTGCTGTTCAATATTTCAAATAAAATGCATGAAGAAATTAGTACTATTATTATAGACAGAAAAATCAAGAATCAGGACATGTCATTCACTCCAGATGAAAGTAACTGTTCTTAATAATTTAATAAAGGCTTAAAATTATGCTGTGGGTGATCAGAGTTAAATGAAGCCTTTCATTTAAAAAGAATAAGAAATTGGGAAAAATAAAAACATACATGAATAGATAAATATGATAAAGAAAAATTAGAAATCTTTAAGATGAAGAAACATAGTTATTGAAATAAAAAATACAGTCAGTAGCATAAACTTTAGACAGGGAC
Organism: Sapajus apella; assembly: GCF_009761245.1. Taxonomy (NCBI): domain Eukaryota; kingdom Metazoa; phylum Chordata; class Mammalia; order Primates; family Cebidae; genus Sapajus; species Sapajus apella. The sequence continues at coordinate 4,933,556 of NW_022437051.1, forward strand.
AAAAAGATAACAAATGTGAAAGCATAGTTAAGAAAAAAGGAGAGTGAGTTGAAAGTTTCCTATATTCATATATTAGGAACTCCAAAAGAAGAAAATGGAAGAATGGTGCAGAAACAATATTTGAAAATACAATTTTTAGGAATTTTCTAAAATTGAAGGAAGACATGAGTCTTTAACTGGAAAATATGCTTTGAATACTGTCAAGGATAGATAAAAATAAATCAACATGTCAGCCAATTTTGCTTGATCTGCAGAACTTCACAATAAGGAGACAATCTTAAAAGGCGTCACAAGGTGAAAGGACAGATCATCTACCGCAGTAGATGGTAGTGTCATTGGATCTATTCTTTCTTTAGTATTAGGTTCTTTTCTGTGTACCATTGTGGTGGCCTCCCACTGTGGGTGGTGGGGGAAGGAATTGTCCTGTCATTAACTGAGTTCAGCTGTGTGGCTTGCTTTCACTGGGATGTGAACAAACATGACACAAATAGAGTATTGACATGGGCTTGTAGTCAGGGCTTGCGCTTGCACTTCTGCCATTGCTATGAGAAGAATGTGCCCAGGCTAGCCCCCTGGTCCTAGGAGGAGGATGAGAGACAGAGTTGTGTAGATGAGCCCCTCTAGATCAGCCAGTTTTTAGCCAACCCACAAATCTGTGGTAATACATTATCAGCTTTTTAAACCAAGTAAAGCACACATTCTCTGTTTATTATACCTACTCTGTTCCAGGTGAACTCCACAAAATAAAGCATTTCCTTCTGCATGATGTTATGAAACCCAGTCAACCATCCCTAACCAGCACTATTGAAATAGCACTCTCCCCATCCCTGCCTGGGTGCTGTGGAGACTATGGGGTGGAGCCCTGTTGACTAGGCCCAGAGTGCATGCAAGGAACCCTGTGATTCACCCTCCCTGTGCACTAAATGGACAACAGCAACAAGGCAGCACCCCACCTTATCCCAAGCAGAGTGTGGGAAGAGGATTATAGAGAGGAAGGAGCCAGAGAAACGGATTTCTAAACTATGTATAAGGTCCTAGACACCATTCCCAGAGGCCTATGCATGAAAGCAACCAGAATTAACATGGCAAAAACTTTGAGAACTGAAACATGATGTGGCATACTGCCCAGGTTTCAGACTGGCCTCTGAGTAGTGCATAAACAGGGCAGTTCAGAACAGCAGTGAAAAGATTTAAAAAAAAAGAAATTGACATTTGAACTACGGGCCATAGAAGCAGGCCGAGATGTGCATTCTGGACATAAACAGGGTTCACAGCCTGCTAAAATATGCCTAAATAGAAACCAAAGTCTTATAGTATTCAAAACATCCAAATATAACCTAGAATTACTTGTTATACCAAGAACCAGGAAAATCTGAACTTGAATGAGAAAAGATAATCAGTAGGTTGGTGACACACCAAGATGAGAGGGATGAATGAGTTATCCCATAGGATTTTAAGTCAGCTTTCATGAAAGTGCTACAGCAAGCAATTGTAAACACACTTGAGATAAATGAAGAGGTTGGAAGTCTCAGCAAAGAAATGGAAGATACACAGAAGAAACGACGGGAAATCTTAGAGCCAAAAATCAAATACTAGGTGGCTCAATAACAGAATGGTGGTAAAAAAGAAGAAGATCCATGATCCCAAAGATAGGTTAGTAGGAATTATTTAGTTTGAACAACGGAGAGACAATAGATTTCGGGAAAAAAATAAAAAGAACAGTGCCTCAGAGACCTGTGGGAAAGTACAAAAGTTCTAACCTTCCTTCCATTGGAGTTCCAGAAGGAGAAAGGAAAAGAGTATGAGGCAGAAAAATACTTTGAAGAAGTAGTATTTGAAAATGCCCCAATTTGGCAAAAGACAAACCGGTAGATTCAAGAAGCTAAATAAACACCAAATAAGATAAATCCAAAATCCAGGCTCATTGTAATCAAAATTTCTGAAGCCTTAAGAACCCCACTCCTCCTGACAATGTCATAAAAGACTCTTAGTGAAACAACACGTTACCTTTAGGATGATAACAATTTGACTGAAGTGAGTGCCTTATCAGAAGCCATGGAAGCCAGAAAGAAGTGGCATAACATTTTTCAAATGCTAGAAGAAAAGAAATGTGAACCCTTCTGCAGCAAAAATAACCCTTCAGGGATTAAAGTAACATAAGGACATTTTCAGAATGAAACTAAACTAAGAAATTTATCCCCAGCAGTCTTGCTCTCAAAGAGTTGCTGTAGGAAGTCTTTCAAACAGAAGGGAAGGGTTAAGAAAACTTGGAATATAAGGAATGAATAAAGAACAGCAGAAAGGTTGAATATCTGAGAAGACTTTTGTCCTGGGTGTTTAAAATTGTGTTTGACATTTGAAACAAAAATTATAACATTTCTGAAGTAGTCCTGGTATGCAGTAATGATATTTAAGACAACTCTTTCATAAAGAGGGAGAGAGTAAAGGGATATAATTTTTGGTAAGGTTTCTGTATTCCACTTGAAGTAGTTAGATGTTGATACTAGTAGACTGATAAATTATGTATATTATAATCCCTAGAGCAAGCACCAAAAAACTATAACGAGAGGCTTAAGAAACTGTAGATATTTTAAAATATAATAGTAAAAATTGCTCAAGTAGCCCACAGGAAGGTAGGAAAGGAGAAACAAAATTAATGATAAAATGCTAGACTTAAATCCTAACATTATACGTAAATAATTACATTAAATGTAAATGTTCTAAACACATCTGTTAAAAGATTTGCAAAATGGATATAAAACCACTATGATCCAAGAATATGCGTCTATAAGGAAATCACAGTTATTTATTTATTTAGCTGTTGCCCAAGCTAGAGTACAGTGGTGAAATCTCAGCTCGCTGCAGCTTCGGCCCCAAGCAGAGCTTGAAGTTCAAGTATTCTTGTGCCTCAGTCTCTCGAGTAGTTGGGCTTACAGGCATGCACCACCAAACCTGGCTAATTTTTGTATTTTTAATAGAGATGGGCTTTTACCATGTTGACCAGGCTTGTCTCAAACTCCTGACCTCAGGCGATCCACCCACCTCAGCCTCTGAAAGTGCTGGGATTACAGGCATGAGACACCGCAGCCAGATGCAAATCACTTTCTTATAACGACACATTATGCTAAAGGTTATCTATTAAATAATCTGCAGCAAGTCTCATACTTCATGGTGAGATTACAGAAGCTTTCCCATTAGAATTAGGGACTAAACTAGAACGTTTCTATCACTGCTTCTATTCAACAATTGAAAAAAGGAAATAAATAATGGAATTAAAAAGGAAGAGATGCAATTGGGTTTTTTGGATTATTAGAAAATCTAAGAGAACCTACAAACTTAAACTGATGAGAGTTCAGCAGAGTTACTGGATGTAAAATTAACGTGGAAACTACCCATTTGTCTAGTAAAAAGTGAGTTTGAAAATGTGATAGCAGTAAAGATACTATTTACATTAGCAGCAGTAGCAACAAGAGTTGTAACTAAGAACATGTTTATTAAAGATCTGTAAGATTTTTTTTTTATGAAGAAAGAGAGAAAGAAAGAGAAAGAATAAAAAAGAAAAAGAAAAAAAAATGAAAGAAAGAAGAAAAAGGAAGAGGGAGAGAGAACAGGAGTGTTGCTTTATTGCCCGGGCTAGAATGCAGTCTAAAAATGGGTATGCCTGTAATTATGTTTAATAATAGAGACATAAAAAAAAAAACGAGGGAAGAAAATAATTAACAAGCAGCCAACCAATATTTCATTTAAACCTGTAAATAGGTGTGATGTACTGATAAGAGTGTATATTTTATGTATTTAAAGTGGAGAGTTCTATAAATGTTAATTAAGTCTACTTGTTCCGGATCTGAGTTCATGTTCTGAATATCGATGTTAACTTTCTGTCTCATTGATCTGTCAAATATTAATGTTGAAGTCTCCCACTATTATTGTGTGGGAGTCCAAGTCTCTTTATAAGTCTTATATATCTGGGTATTCCTGTATTGGGTATGTATATATTTACGTTGTTATATTGATCCTTTTATCATTATGTAATATCATTCTTTGCTTCTTTTGATCTTTTGTTCCCACAGAATTGGCTGCCATTCTGAAGTCTATTTTATCAGCAAAAATTGCAACTCCTACTTTCTGTTTATTTATTTTTGCTCTCCATTTGGTTGGTAAATTTTTCTCCATCCCTTTGTTTTGAGTCTTTGTGTATCCTTGCATGTGAGATGGATCTGGATGTAGCATACCAATGGGTCTTGGCCTTTTTTTGCCTGTCTTTGGATTGGGGGATTTAGTCGATTTAAATTTAGAATTAATAACAATATATGTGAGTTTGATACTGTCATTTAATGTTAGCTGGCTGTTTTGCCCATTAGCTGATGCAATTTCTTAATTATGTTGATGTTCTATTATTTTTTGGTATTTTTTAGAAAGGCTGATACTGGTTGTTCCTTTCTATTTATAGTGGTTTTTTTCAGAAGTTCTTGTAAAGCAGGCCTGGTGGTGATGAAATATCTGAGTGCTTGCTTGTTCACAAAAGATTTTATTTTTCCTTCGCTTATGAAGCTTAGTTTGGCTGTATGTAAAATTCTGGGTTGAAAGTTCTTTTCTTTAAGGATGTTGAATATTGGCCCCCACTCTCCTCTAGCTTGTAGGGTTTCTGCTGAGAAATCTGCTGTGAGTCTGATAGGCTTCCCTTTATGGGTAACCTGACCTTTCTCCCTGGCTGCCCTCAGTATTTTCTCTTTCATTTCAACCCTGGTGAATCTGGCAATTATGTGCCTTGAGCTTGGTCTTCTTGAGGAATATCTTTGTGGTGTTCTTTGTATTACCTGGAGTTGAATATTGTCCTGCTTTGCTAGGTTGGGAAAGTTTTCCTGAATAATATCCTGAAGCGTATTTTCCAGCTTGGATTGATTCTCTTCGTCACATTCAGGTACACCTATCAAACGTAGATTAGGTCTTTTCACATAGTCCCATATTTCTTGGAGACTTTGCTCGTTCTTTTTTATCCTTTTTTCTCTAATCTTGTCTTTTTGTTTCATTTCATTAAGCTGGTCTTCGACCTCTGATATCTTTTCTTCTGCTTGATCAATTCGGCTATTAAAACTTGTGCATACTTCGCAAAGTTCTCGTGCTGTGTTTTTCAGCTCCATTAATTCACTTATATTCCTCTCTATATTGTGTGTTATTGTTAACATTTTGTCAAACCTTTTTTTCAAAGTTCCTAGTTTCTTTGCATTGGGTTAGAACAAGTTCTTTTAATTCCCAGAAGTTTCTTATCATCCAATTTTTAAAGCCTGCTTCTGCTAATGGAACACAGTCTTTCTCCATTAGGCCTTGTTGTGTTGCTGATGAGGAACTGTAATCCCCTGTAAAGGGAGAGGCGTTCTGATTTTGGGTATTCACAGCCTTTTTAGGCTGTTTTCTTCCCTTCGTTATAAATTTATCCATCTGTGGTCTTTATAATTACCGTCTTTATAGTTGGCTTTCTGAATAGACGTCCAACTTGTTGATTCCCGGCGCTAAAATCTGAGCAACCCACTGCTCCAGCCAAAACAGCGGCTTTAAGATTGATGGTGCTTTTCTGACTCTGCACCGACAACCGCTGCTCCAAGGCAGCGGCAAAACCGCCTCACCGGCCTCAAGAGTCGCGCTGGCAACACGTGGGGCTCCTTCGCTGGGAATCTCCTGGTGCGTGAGCAACAAAAATTGATCTGAAAGTGTGGCGTCCTCTCGTTCTCTGCGCTTTCAGTGGGAGCTACAATCCCGAGCTGCTAGTGATAAGCCATTTTGGATCTCTCTGCCAAGCCTGGTCAACATGGTAAAAGCCCATCTCTACTAAAAATACAAAAATTAGCCAGGTTTGGTGGTGCATGCCTGTAAGCCCAACTACTCGAGAGACTGAGGCACAAGAACACTTGAACTTCAAGCTCTGCTTGAGGCCGAAGCTGCAGCGAGCTGAGATTTCACCACTGTACTCTAGCTTGGGCAACAGCTAAATAAATAAATTACTGATTTCCTTATAGAAGCATATTCTTGGATCATAGTGGATCAAAGATCTGTAAGATTTTAATAAAGAAAATTTCAGAGCAGAATAAAGGAAGACCCAAATAAATGGTGCAGTATACCATCATGATCTTGGATTGGAAGGCTGAATTTCATAACAATGTCCAAATTAATCTACAAGTCCAATGCATTTCCATTTAATACCCTTTCCCTCACTTTATAGGGAATGGAACCTACAGTTTATATTTGCAAACAAATATCCATAAAGAGTTAAAATACTCCTGTATAGGGAGTAGTTGGTGGGTGGGGGACAGGAGAGAGAGAATTCCAACTATGGTAATTAAGTTGGGATAGTAAGGGCACATGTATAAAGATCAGATGTGGCATTATAAATCAGTGGAGTTAGGGAAAATTTGGCTCTTAAAAAAAAAAAAAAAGCTAAGTGTGCTGGCATGTGCTTGTAGTCCCTACTATTCAGGTGGCTGGCACAGGAACATCTTTTGAGCCCACAGACAAACACACACTGGTTTGTGTCACCTGAGATGTTGCAACAACAACTAAAAAGAAAACATGTCAATGGGGTAAGCATGGACTAAGTAAGAATGTTACCAAGATTATTGGTTATTCACGTGATAAAAATGAAAATAAAAGTAGACCTTGACCTCACTTCATGCTCAATGATTAATTTCAGTTAGATTAAAGAAATAAAAGTAACATGTAAAACTTTAAAGACTGTGGAAGAATATATCAAAGAATAGGAAAGATTTCTTGAACAAAACTCAGAAGCCTACTATAAAAGGAAAGATTGACAGATGTGACTACATTAAAATTAAAACACCTTCTCTATGTAGGAGATGTCATAAACAAAAGGGAGAAGATGGGCTACAGACTAGGAAAAGATATATTCAACTCACATAGCTTAGAAAGATTTAGAATCCAGAATATGTAAAGAACTTATTAGGTCATTTTGAATTTAATGTTTGGTTTAGGTTTTTAAAATAATGCTTATTTTTTATTTTAGTAGAAGAGGTAGAAGTAGAAAAATTAATTTATCTGATTTTATTTTATAAATTATGATAGTTAATATTTATTGATAATGTGCTACTATTTTTATACTTTGTTCTTTAATACTTTGATCTTTACAGCAACTCTGAATGAGATGATATTTCTGTTATACCTACTTTACAGTTGACAAAACTTAGACTGAGGGAGATTAGATATTTTGCCAAAGATAACACTAATTTGGTCTCTGTAACACCAGAGTCTGTAATCTTCTCAGTTGTGCCACAGTTCTGGTTAAAGATGAGAAAACTGAGGCTAGAAAATTTCTGGAGATGTTATATGATGAACTTTGCCTAACAGTCATTGTCATTTGGAGCCAGGATGTTTAGATTCCACTTTGGTTTCTATTGTTTATGAAGTACATGTCATGTTTTTTGCTTTGTTTTGTTTTAGTATAATGCTTCATCCCAGCAGCAAAGAGAAATAATTAAAAGTAGGAGCCTGGACAGGCGACTGCAAGAGCCAATAGTATTAACAAAGTGGAGACACAGCACCATTGTATTGGACACTAATGACAAGGTAGGACTGTTGAGATTTTTGGCAAGTTCTTTGCATTATATTGTACAATGAATTATAACTATTTGTACTAATATTTTATGTATTTAATAAATATAATTTGCTAAAGCATTTGATTTTTTTAAACTAATTTAAGCTCTTGATCTGCATGTATGTTGAAAGGTTTCTACATTATTTTTTTCTTTAACCAAATTGCATACTTTAGTGACTACATATTTGTGTATTTAGCATCAGTTTGTCATGAAGTAGGTTTTGGTTGGTTTTGTTTTTTGCACAATGGACTGACTTATCTGTGGCTTACTGATGTATATACCTTGATACATTTGATCCTAGTAGATGACAGATTTTTCTTGCTTACCTTATTTTAAAGTCACATTTCTGTTATCCTTTGTCTTCAGTCTCTAGGAGATTTCATAGGGAAGACGTTTAATTAATTTTCTTCATCCCAGGGAATATTGGAATTGTGTTCCCTTTGTTTCTCTAAATGCTCTCTGCAGAAGGCAATTCTATTATCAATCTGATAAGTCACGTTCTCTGTTTATAGGGATTAATTTTAATGCAAACATTAGAATGGATATTTTAAATACTTCTTTAGAAGTTACTTATTCACAGTGTGGCTTCATTTGGGGGATAAGTTGGGAACTTAGTATGAATTTGCAGAAATTTTGGCATACTAATGTTCAAATGTGAAGGTTTTTTAAACCATCAGACTTCTTGTAGCATGATTAACAGCTTTCCTGTAATTTTTGTGTGTGTTCAGGAAAGTAGTGAACCATCCCTAAGGCGTATTTCATGATGTTTAGATACTTTCAGTCCTGAATTATGATAGTTAATATTTCCTTTATAAGTAATCTCAATTGATCGGTCAAAACAAGTGTAATATTTTGGTGCTACAAGTGACTATAAAATTGGTCTTTGTTAAATTTAAAGGTAGAGTGGAGCTGTAGAAACAACCTTCATACATGTGTATTAGCGGGACTAATAGAAAACAATGAAAGTAGCTGACTAGTTTCTAGTTTGTATTTTGTAAGGTTCTTGTCTTGAATGTAGAGACTACATTAAATGAATGGCATTCTGGAGTCTGTGCTATTGAAGATATGCTTTAAAATGTATTAGTGTTGAGATTAATCTAGGTAAGTAAGATACTTAGAGATTTCTAATAGGAAAAATTCATTCAACCAAGAACCAGATTACAATTCAGGATAAATAGGAAGCCACCAAATACCATATATACTGTTCTAAGGCAAACCATTATTGAACCAACTCCACCACCTCTTCATACTGAAACAAATAGGATGATTATTTTGATGATTTGTGCCTACAATTTCTTACTCCTTTTTCTTCTTTTTCAACATCAAGCAATCTTACTCCTTTTAAATCTCTTGATTCATTTTTAAAAATTAATTTTCAGCCAATTGCTTTAAATAACTTACATGCAGTTCTTACCACATTTCCTCTTTCATCTCATTGTCCCAGAGTTGCAAGAATATGATTTTTCTGAGACTAGAGATTTATTTATTTTTGGTAGAAATGTCTTTTTAAATTACCCGACCTCTTCCCCCCACCCCCCCACAACCTTACCCTTTGCAAACGGATTCATAAGTTTCTTAACATAAGGCAATTTTTGAGGTTTTGAAAAAGGCACTGACTACTAGAACAAACTAGCTAATATGTGATAAGGGATGAAATATGTATAACTTAAAATGTAATCACAGCAACATAATACAGATGCTCTGCAGCTTATGATGAGGTTACAACCCAGTAAACCCACATAAGTTGAAAATATCATAAATGGAAAATATCACAAGGTGAAAGGGCACGTAATACATCTAACCCACTGTACATCACGGCTTAGCCTAGCCTACCTTAAATGTGCTCTGAGCATTTACATTAACCTACAGTTGGGCAAAATCATTCGGTAACATGGTATTCTGTAGACTATCAGTTGTTTACCTTTGCAGTCTGTTTACCCTGGTAATCAGGTGGCTGACTAGAAGCTGCGGCTAGATGCCTCTGTGCAGCATAGTGAGAGAGTGTCATATTGAATATTGTTAGCCCAGGAAAAGATCAAAATTTAAAGTATGTTTTCTAGTGAATGTCTATCACTTTCCCACCACTTTAAAGTTGAGCAGTCATTAAGTCAAGGACCATAAATTGTATAGCAAATGTTATTACGATGACATAGGTCCTAATTCAGTTGGCAGATAACCTTGGAGGAGTAGGTGTATGTATGTCTGTGTGTGTGTGTATGTTTGAATGCATCTGTTTGTTTCCGCTTTTTTTTTTTTTCTGTTTTTACTAAAACCATTATTCATAGATATTAAGATGTATATTTACATTCATATGTCTAAATATAGATAAATGTATACATGTAAAATTATTTCTTGTTTACAATAGTTATAATTGTTTTATATACATTATTACTTTATTTGTGGTCTTTATTTCTGTGGGACTGAATGTGCTGTGAAAAATATCATAATTATCAGTCATTTTATTCCGTTACTTATTTTCTAGTTTATGGATCGTCAGCTCTTACCTCTTTCTCATAGTATTTTACTATTAGGCAGTCCTAGGAATCAAAAATTGATCTGATGTTATCAGAAAAAATACTTAAGTGAAATTTGGACCTTAAGTTAAAGTTTTTGAAGTTTTTTTATTTGATGTGACTTTAATATTTTCTCCATTAATAGTGCCTTGTTTGATTGATTTATAAGCTTATGCTTTCAAGGGTTTCCATGTAAACTTTCTCTGCTACCTAGTTTCTATATTTACAAATTGTGTAGGATCTACACCTGAAGACGTTTTTCCAAATGAATAAATGTTGAGTTAATGGTTTTTGCAAGTGTTACTTACAACAGATTCCTAGGTTGGTTGACAGTACCTTCTCCAGTTTTATAAACATAGTAAACTAGGATGATACATATGTGGAGACGAATGTTCAAAGGAACTTTTTGGTTTGATAGAAAAAATTGGTAATGGTATATGGTTTTAAAAATTCTCTTTTTCTGAAATTATTCAAAACATCTAGGGAAATGGAGAAAATTTAAGTGGAGGTAGGCTGTTGCTACCAAAAATAACTGTTCTTCAGTCTTACCTTCCATGAATAGTCCTGTCAAAGTAGTCCTATCATTTGTAATAGAAATCATATTCTGTGTTTTAATATTGACAAAGCAGACTGCTTAAAAAACAAGCTATTGGTTTGCTCCTATGATACTCTTGTAGGCTTAGATATTAGAACTTTTTTTCCTGGGGAGTTACTAATCTTTAAATCTTAGGTTTCTTTCTTGAATTTAAAATATCTTATTTCCAAATTTTAGCAAGTTTTCTATGAATTACCTTACATGCTAATAGCAGTTTCTTATATAGCTTTTGACTAAAATTAAATTCTCTTTCTGGCATTTGCCAAGTTATTTCTGTGACCTTGCCTAATCCTGTGTATTTATACTTACCATACCAAGAGCAAGTTAGTATCATGTTTATAACATATTTATCCAGAAGTGTTTAGGTTTTACTTATTTTAAATATGGTTAGTTCAAACTGATGTAACATCATGATTCTAAGGCAGCATGCATCATTTCATTTGAGTAATTCCATGTGCATTACTTAAATGTAACTATAATTGCTATAAAAACACCATATTTTATAAACCTTTTATAACGTTTATAGTTTTAAAATCCATACCCTGTTAGCTTTGGAGCTGAATATAGATGGAAAATAACAAGGAAAAAATTTGTTATTCTCTCTTACTAAGCTCTCCCACTGTGAGTAGAGGCAGAAATATAGTTATATAAAATAGAGTAACTTTTTTCATTACTTATTTCTTGTAGGAATCTCCAACTGCCTCAAAACCCTGCTTACCTGAAAATGAGTCTCCTCCCTCCTCACCAAAGCACCAAGATACAGTTAGTATGATAGAAGCATATCTTATAATGTAGTCCAGTTATTTCAATCAATTTTAGCAAAGTAATTTACTCTTTAATGTTAAAATGGACTTCTATTAAATTTCATTGGTTTTTCTAAAAAATCACAATCAAAATAAGTTTAACAATCAGATTTTATTGATTTAAAAGTCCCCCTTTTGTTTAAAATATGGTGTCTTATATGATTAAATTATGTGCCATATTTTTAAGTGATGGACTTATATTTGTTTTTAAAACTATAAAAATTCCCAGACAATACTATCAAATTATACTTTACTCTTTTTTCCTCAGGCCAGCAGTCCAAAGGTAAGAAGCATTCATTTTCTTCTTACTGGGCATAGACACCTTCATTTTCTGTGCTGTAAAGTATATTGCCAAGTCTGTGCCAGATGAATATTGGAAATAATGTAGCTCAACTGTAAGTTCTCCTAAACTGGAAAACGTCCATGTGACTTCTGTTAAGATACCTGTCTTAACTCTGATGAAATTTTACTTGATTTCTGTATTTATACTCCCAGTCTTTTTTATCTGTTGCTGATCATGCTGTTCCCCTTCAGTGGGTTCTGGGTTTTTTGTTGTTGTCCTTGTTTTTTAAATAGAGACAGAGTCACACTGTGTTGCCCAGGCTGAAGTGTAGTAGAGCGATCATAGCTCACTGCAGCCTCAGTCACCTGCCCCATCCCCACCAGGCGCAGGTGATTCACTCATCTCAGCCTCCCTAGTAGCTGGGACCACAGGTATACACCAGCACACCTGGCTAATTTTTAAAAAAATTTTTTTTTGAGATGGAGTCTCGCTCTGTTGCCCAGGCTGGAGTGCAGTGGCACAATCTTACCTCACTGCAACCTCCACCTCCTGGGTTCAAGCCATTCTTCTGTCTCAATGTGCCGAGTAACTGGAATTACAGTCATGCAACCAAAACACCTGGCTAATTTTTTGCATTTTTAGTAGAGATGGATTTCAGCCTGTTGGCCAGTCTGGTCTTGAACTCCTGACTTCAGGTGATCACCCACCTTGGCCTCCCAAAGTGTTGGGATTACAGGTGTGAGCCACCGTGTCCGGCCTACTCAGCTAATTTTTAAAAAATTTTTATAGAGATGAGGGGTCTTGGTATGTTGCCCAGGCTGGTCTCAAACTCCTGGCATCAAGCAGTGCACCTGCCTTGGCCTCCCAAAGTGCTGGGATTACATAAATAAGCTATCGCGCCCAGCCTGTTTTCTTGTAGAATGAAGGCCTAAAATTCCTAATGAGCACCACAAGGCCGTGCATGCTCTGGCTCCTGAGTGTCTCCACCACCTGGTCTCATATTTCCTTTTTCCCTTCTTGCTTGTTGTCCTACTACACTGCCCTTCTTTCAGTTTCTCAAAATAGCCTGCCTTTCAGCTCAGGGTCCTTGCATGTGCCATTTCCTTTGCATGCTGAAACATTCTCCCCCACATCTTTGCCTGGTTAACTTCTGTTCATTCATCAGGGCTTAGTTTGAACTTTACTTCCTCAGATAATTTTATTCTAATTCTGTGGGTTAGGCAAAGTTGTCCTAGAATATTCTTTATAGTATTTGATTATATATTATTCAATTACATAAAATAACTTGTCATTATTTATTTCTTATAGGAACCTCCAACTCTCTTTTAATGTCTGTCTTCCCCACCAGAGTAAAGCTTCATTAGAAGAGGAACGTAGTTACCCCACTACTTCCCTCAGTGCCATATAGTGGCTTCTCAGTAAATATTTGTTGAATAAATAAATGAAACCTTAAAGCTTTTTAAAAGACAAACATTTATCATGGCTTCTCTAGTTTATGAAATTATGATAGACTGTTGTTTATTAGGATACTTCAGATTTCTTAGAGGTAAAGATTTCTACAGATACTGTTTCATTTTTTCTAACTCTTTCTCCATTCCCTAGTATAATCTGGTCTTTTTGGCTCTAATCAAGGGTTGTACACGTTTCCTTCTGATGTTGGCTCAAGCAGTCACCCTGCCTAGAGTGGGCCTTGCCTTTTCTGTACATAGTTAAATCCTGTACCTCCATCAAGACGGAACCTTCTTCATATCTGAATTCTGAAGTTGCTAATTGTATTGAATAAGTGCAAGTTATTATAGGTAACTCTAGTCTCGCTGCCAGGTTTTAAACTCCTAAAAGAAGTTTAAATAGGAGATAAATAGAGACTACATGTATCCTTTTGCATTATTTACTGGATAAGTAAACATTACGTCTTGATAAAAGTGAACATGATTTTGGTGGTTTTGGCAAGAATTGCCATATGAATCTAAGGCACTGTTACTACAGTACCTTTAATCCATCAGTCCATCTGGAAAAAGCAGAAAACCCTTTAAAATTATTTTAAATGTAGGTAATACACAGTTTCCACAAAAATCTGTTTATACATTATTTTTATTTTGTTAAAAGAAAATTCCTAAGTAATCCTAGAAACACAAAGTTTTAAATGTTCCACATGCAGTTACAAGGACTGCAAATTACTTCACCACCCATTTATCCATTTTCTGAAACTTGACAGCAGCTAGACCATGCCAGACTCACAGTACCCTCTGATGGCCATCACAGGGAACTGCCTCACCAATGTTTCTTCTGTTTCAATATTTTTTTTACCTTTAGGTGAAAAAAACAACCCGCCAAACAAACCAGAGGTGGTTCTGTTTTTCCATCACCAGATGGTGTTCCTTTCTTTCTGAATGCTCTGTCCCTGCTGTCGTGGCCTCCCATCCAGGCTTCTGCCCTTTATAACGTCTCTTCACTCCCTATGTCCTCTGGTTCCTCCTCTGCACTTGCTTGGCTTCTAGTAATCTTGCCTCTCTTTGCTACTCTTACCCAGTTACTACAAGGAGATATTTCCCTCTTTCTTTGCGAGTTAAAATCTGATTGGTCTAAAGGCTTAGTGATAAGAAAGAAGGAAGCTACAAATTTAGAAGTGAAAATGATAACACCATCATGGTTAGTTCCCTAATGTCACCTTAAAAATCTCTGCAAATTGCTCATCTGTCTCTTTCAGTCAAATCAGATTTAAGATTTCGTCCCTTAATATAAATTTTAAACATATTAACTTTTTCTTCTTTGCTGATTTTTAAATGATTGTTACTTTTTGTAGTCCCTTTAAATCTTTTTGAAATAGGCAGTATATACATTTTTTTAAAGTCAATAATATATTTTTTTACAATTTGACTACAATATGGATTAAATAGGTTTTCGTGGGCTGATCTAAGAAGCTATTCTTTTATTTGTTCCAATGTATCTATGAGAATATGCATTTTAAAATTCCCAATCACTGAATACTGAGTAAAGTTTTGGAATATGCAGTTCAGAAACTTGAGCTTTGATGTTGTATGTCCACTTATGGTATTAATATGTATTAATCAATTTAGAGAAAAAGACATTTCAAAATTTAATGAGTATTAAAGTATTAGTGGACAAGTTTACTTATTTTTTTCATTGAATGTTACTATTCTAAGGCCTTTTTAAAAAACATGAATGTTTATTTTTGTAACAGTTTGCTCTTTAAAAAATTTATTTTTATTGAGATAAAATGTATGTAACATAAAATTAACCAGTAAACATTTTAAAGGGTACAATTCAGTGGCATTTAATATATTTACAGTGTGTTCAACTGTTATCTCTGTTAGTTATAGAACATTTCATTATCCCAAAATAAAACCCATACCCATTAAAAGTTACTCCACATTTCACCCTCCCCAGTCCCCTGCCCTTGATAACCACTAGTCTGCATTCTGTCTCTTTGTGTGGATTTACCCATTCTGGATGTTTCATCACACTGGTGTTTTTTCAACACTATAGGAACAGTTGTGCAAGTTCATTTATTCTATATTTAAAAATGTCATTATTACACGATTAACTGAAGATGAGGATTTTGATCAGATGTATTGATTTTGGTATAGCGCACTTGTTAGCCTAAATTGAGAAGTACCTACTTTACTAAAAGAATACAACATTGATTAGAAATTCTGGAACCTGCAAAGTAATTATGAACCTGTGAAATTTTTCCCAGATTACCTGGTAGAATTTGAAGTTTATTGTTTTCTTGCCTGTTAGGACATAATATTGTTACTCAATTTAACCATAATTTGCTAGTCTTTATTAAAGCATTTCTGCTTATTTTTAATATAAAGTTTCTTTTAGAGTTTAATATTTAGACCAACAAATACTCATGTATAAGTTGGTATATATTTTATGGGACTTAAGATATTTTTTATGAAGCTTTCTTAGTAAGCAATACAAAAACATTGGTTGATTTTGATGCATATTATGTGGAGAAAGTATACCAAGTAGTATGAAATAAAAATCTGTTTAAATGTTTTTTCTCACTCTCAGCTGTGTATTCAAACCTGTATTACCCATCTGCCTATTTGTTTTTATGTCAAATTCAAAAACTTAGGTATTTAAAAGTTAAAGCTTTATTTTCTCTGTTGCTGACCTTCTTATATTTCTTTCTTGTTAAGTACTGTTAATTTATTGGTAAATTACTTCAAATATGTATTGAATACCAGCTACATGCTTATGTAGTACTAGACTGATTATTGATGAACATAACAGATGTGATGCCAGTTTATGGTCTAATAGAGTGGATAGTGAAGTAATAAAAGATATGTAATTGTACCTCACATTAAGTATATCATAGTCGATTGGGGTTTTTATAGCAAAAATATAAACTGAGTGGCTTATAAACAACAGAAATTTATTTCTCAGAGTTCTGGTGGCTGACAAGTCCAAGATCAAGGCACTGATAAATTGACTGTCTGGTGAGGACACCTTTCTGATTCCTTTTTGCTGTGTCCTCACATGGCAGAAATAACAAGGGTTCCCTTTTTTAAGGACACTGATTATGTTCATGTAGGCTTCCCCTTCATGACCTGATCATCTCCCAAAGGCCCCACCTCTAGGTACCATCACATTTGTGATTAGATTTCAACGTATGAATTTTGGGGGACGCAAACATTTAGTCTGTAGTAAGTTCAGTGAGGAAGACAGACTGAGGCAGTCATAAATAATGGGAGGTTTACTTAAAAGTGGTCAGGAAAAGCCCTAAAGTGACATTGAAGTTGAGATATCACCATTTACCCAGTTGCCCAAGCTTGTCAATTTCCCCAAGATCTTTGCTCTCACCCTCACAAAAGTCCCTGTCAGTTTTATCTTCTGAATCTTGTCAAATTGAGCCCCTCTACTCTCTCCCTGCCGCTGCTCTAGTTCAGATCTTCATTGTCTCTCATAGTAATTATTAAAATAGTGTTGTAGTTGGTTTCTGGTCATGCTTCCCTTTCTTACTGCATTCTTTCTGCTACCTCATTTCCTGCCACTTCTCCACCTCACCCAGTACTTTGAGGGAATTTAAAGGCCTTCAATATGAAATGCTGTCTTTAGCCTCTGTGCCTTTCACTGTTAGTTGCTTTTACTTCCTCCCATTTCTATCTAGCTGACTCCTGTTCCTTAGTTCAAGTGTCAAGTTCCCCAGGAGGCTGGCTGACTTCCTTCTTTCTCTCCTAGGTTGGGCTAGGCATAGCTTTCTGGTAGCACGCATCACATTGTATAGGAATTGTTCTTTCTGTTTGTTCGTTTTGAGTATAGCAAATTTTTTTCTTTATGTTCAAGTTAGAGTGATTAATACAGCATTAGTACTTGGGTCTTGATCCTTGTAAGAATTTGGTGATAGTTCTGGACCTTTTCTTTGAGTGATGCATATATACATGCTCAACTCTGTGCCAGTTTCAGTCCATCCATTGATTTTGGTGAGAATCCCTGATCTAGACTCTCCCTCTCATCCTTAGGCTTAGGCTATCTGTCACTACTGCTACTCCATCCATTTTTCTTCCTGTTTTGATGTCTGTGTTTCCTTCCTGCCTCTGCTTTTTTTTTTTTTTTTTTTTTTTTTAAACAAATTCAGCTGTGGCATTTTTCAAATGGGCTTGATTCCCACCTCTCTGCATTTCAGTTCCTGTGTTCCCTAGCTAAAGTAATCAGTGCCCATCCACTCAGATTAATGTTGTTACTTAGTTTCCATGTAATTGAAAGATTTCTTTTCTTACTGCTTAAGAGAGGTACAGGCAGCAAATTAAAAATGTTCTTATTTAACATCTAATGTGGTTTCCTTGCTGTGATTTATTGAAAATTAGCCCTCAACGTGAGGGTTTATGAGAAAAAAAAAAAAAAATCTTGCACATACTTATAATTGTGTTATTGATGTTTTTGTTGAGGAGCAATATAGCTCTTATGAAAAGTGTCAGACTTGCATATCTAAGGAGATTTAAACTATGCTTTATGAAAAAATTCAATAAAACATCATATGGGCTATTTCCCAAGTCCCCAGTATACCAAAAATGTAAATTGACATTACAGTTTGTCAGCTTTGTCTACAGATGTCAGTTTTTATCAGATAAGACAACTTTCAGACATTGGTAGAAAAATACTCAATGTTATGTTTATCTCTCATGCAGAAAAATTTATATTTTATGATTAAGGTACATTAAAAAAATACAGCAGAGGAATCAGTTAAATAGAACTGGGAATATTTCTTCCTTGTGTGAGAGAGAGAGTGTTTGTGTGTATGAGTGCTTTAGTTGAATTAAAATTGACTATTGTCTCATGTAAGACAATGCTTACTAATGTTGAATGATTACTGTGGGCTCAGCTCATTTTTATTAAATTGATTTGCTTCTAGGAAACGAAAGCAGTGAGAAAGTGCTTCTTGATTTTCATCTGGAAGAATTTTAAGATAATATTAACTTTAGTACAGTGGCTTTTGCCTTCATAGGGTTTGATGATAAAGCTTGTGTCACTTGTTTTTGGCATCAGCTGGCTGATAAATCTAGTTTGTCTAGAGCTGAATTCACAATCTGGTAATATGCTTAATGAAGCACCTGTTAATTTTATTATACTACATTAAGGCAAGTTCTGTGCATGATACCAACTAACTTTTGAGTAATTTATTAAATACAGTCACTGTATTTGGTTGAAAGATTTGAAAGATATTTTTACATTTTGATAAAGTGATTATATTGAATAATTTTCAGATTATATAGTTGTAAAATAACAGCAAAGTAAATCATTCCTATTTTGTAGAATTTATTCTTGTAGCATTGTATTACTTTCTTTGAATAGAGAGACATAAATTATTTTTCAGTGCTGCTTTATTCATATGGAAATCTAATTTGATAGCAAAGTATCTAATAGCTGCTGTGACTCAAGGAGAAAAGGAGGTGTTTAATTATAAAATTAAGAAAAAACTACAAAAGTTTTAGGAAAGTTATATTCTTAATATCTTCCAGAACTACACATGTTACACATTGACTGATCTTTTCTTTTAAGCTGATTTTTAGAGAGCGACAGCATGTTGATTCAGTCCTATGTAAGAACTTGGACCTCATTGTTGATAAAAGTGATATGTAAACAATATTACTCTGTTCCATAGGATCAAGAGAAATATGGATTATTAAATGTAACAAAAATTGCTGAAAATGGGAAAAAGGTTCGGTAAGTATACAAGTCATTAATGTTCTTACATGATTCATCTGATTGAAATAAATTAAAAATTATCAATATAATTATATTTTAGTATAAACAATAGGTTCTGAAGAATCTCTCACCATTCATTTTCTGTGTAATCATGTATGTAAGATTGTCATGAAATTTATGAAAATTTTCCTTTGTCTTGACATGTTATTACCTAAGTAAAAGTAAGAGGTAATAAGGAAGAGGGTTCTGGGGGTGCATTTGCTTTAATATTTTTTTTTCAGTAAGCAATAAATGAACATGATAAAAACCAATGGTACACTAAGTATTGAGTGAAAAGTCAGTCCCCCAGCCAGCATTAGTTCCCCTCCCCAGAGGCAACCCGTGTTATGTCTCCTGAATTCTAGTGCTTTCCTCCAGAGATAGGATATATATGTATATGTTTGTATGTATAGAGATTAATTTTTTAAACACAATCTTTTCACAGTTTATCTTGGAGATGGTTTCGCTTCTTGCCTGTAGAGCTGCCACATTGTTTTTAAACTGCTGCAATTGTATGTTGTTTGGCTGTACAATATAGTGTATTTACCCATTATTTATTTGCAAGTTTTTAACTACACCTGTCTATTGGTAGACAAGTCGGTTTATCATTTTTGCTAGTACATTTAATATTACATTTAGCATCTTGCATGACCCATTTTGCAAGTATGCAAATCTGCCCATAAAATACATTTTATAAAAAGTGGAATTGCTCGGCCACTTGCAAAGTCATTTCAACGGTGTTCCAAATTGTACTATAAGATATTGAATCCGTTTCTGCCTCCAGTAGCCATGCATTCCTCCACACTTTTCACCAGTTTAGTATGTTGTTAAATTCTTTTATTTTTGCCAGGAGAGAGAAGAGAGATTATATTTTTATTTGCTTTCCTTTTTAGTAGGTTACAGTATCATAAACTGTTGGTATTTCCTTTTCGTTCAGTTGTCTCTTTATACCCTTTGTCTGTTTTTCTATTGGATTGTTGAATTTTTTTGGTCAATGTGTAGTACCTCCTAGTGATTTAAGGAAATTATGTAATATAAGTCGCATTTAAAGAGTTTTAAATTTACATGTAGTTGAGTGTTTTAGGTTTGCTTTCATTGAACTATTTTTGTCAGATTTTGGTAGTTAGATTTTTTTTAAAGTGCTCTGAAATAGCTTTATAAATACTACAATTATGAATCCCCTAAACTGTTCTTTGGTAGATTTCAGTTGTGAATTGGGTCTTTATTTTTCTCTTTCTCCGTTTTGGGAATATGTAGTGCAAATAGCTCTTGGGCTACTTTCTTTGTTTTTGTTGTTTTTCCTGTGATAAGTAGCCTTTTAGATTTTCTGCTTCTTTTGGAATACCTTTATCAGTTTATATTTTCCTAAGGAAATCATCTATTTCATCATTCCAAATGTATTAACATAGAGTTGAGGAAAATAGCCTTTAATTTCCTGTATATTAGTGGTTTGAGACTGCTTTAAATGCATAAAAATTATTGAATATTCTAAAGAGCCTTGGTCTATATCTATAATATTTAATAATATTTATTTATAATGTATAGGTTATATCTGTGGATACTGTGAGAAATTAAAAAGGAATTTTTAAGAATAATTCTTAAAAACCTATTACAGATCGACACAAATATTATTATGAAAAAAAACTTCTGTTTTCTAGGACAAAAAATTTTCCATGAGAAGAGAGGCATTATTTTGCATTTTTTGTAAATCTTTAGTACTTGGCTTAATGGAAAACAGCTGAATTTTCATCTCTGCTTGCAGTCAGTCTGTTGTGACATATTATTTTGTTTGAAATATGTGAAAAAAATCCTCCCTTTCACAGCTGAAGGTGGAAAATGGAGGAATATTTTAAGAGCCTTTTCAGATAATTGTGCATTTTTCTGCTGCTCTGAAACTCTGCAAATGGTAGTTTGTGGAGGGTTAGTTGTAGTGAAGCCTCTGAAAAACTGCCAGTGAATGGTTCATACTCAGTTACATTAAAAGCCATTGGTCTGTGTTACACTTGAATGAATCCTTGTCCATGCTTAATTTTATAATATCTTGTAGGTCATTTGTAAAATACTAGTTAATTAACTTTGCTCATTTCTCAAATGTTTATACAGTTTATTTTATAATATCAAAGAATCACAAATCAGTACTATCAGAGAAGTATTGGGAAATTGTCAAATCCATTGTAGCAGGGGTCAAGTGTTCCAAAATTCTGCTTTCTGTTGGAAAGCTTCAATTTTTTTATGGTGGTGAAAAAATACATAAGTTTGCAATATTAATCATTTTAAGTGTACATCTCAGTGGTGTTAAGTATATTCACATGGTTGTGCAACAGATCTCTAGAACTTTTTTATCTCATAACACTGAAGCTCTATACCTACTAACACTAATTCCCTCTTCCTTCATCCCCCAGCCCTTAGTAACCACCTTTCTGCTGTGATTTTGACTACCTTAGATATTTTGTATGAGTGGAATGATATGGTATATGTATGATTTTTGTGACTGGCTTATTTTGCTTGGCATACGTCCTTGAGGTTCATTCGTGTTGAATGAATTTTTTTTGTCTATAATTTTTTATTGTCTATAAATATTTGTTTTCTTTGAGAACTTCATTTATTTTTAAAATAATGTTTGCCTGCCACATATCCAAGTCTGAATAACTATAGTATGTCCACCAGTTGTTTTTTCAGGAGAAAAAATTGGGTTCCAGGAAAAAAAATGTGACTAATTCATCTTGCAACTAAGTCACACAAGTACTTAGTTTTTGAGGCAATCATCATTATTTCACTTTTAAATATTCAATATTTGTTCTCAAATATATATTTACTAGTTCTACAGTTTTTCTCATTTTGAAAATTGGACTAAAAAAGCTTACTTAAAGTGGAAATAGGCTAATTTAAGTATTTTTCATAGTAGGGAGTCAGTAGATGATATCTAAAGAAATAGAGGACTGAGAGTATAAAATGAGTTTACAAATAAAATAAATACTCCCAAAATCTCTTGAGATCCAGAAAATAAAATCAAATGACAGAAAAAGCACCATCTATACTATCAATATCAGTAAATGTAAATGGACTGTACTCATCTATTGAAAG
The DNA here is from genome assembly GCF_009761245.1 of Sapajus apella. NCBI lineage: Eukaryota > Metazoa > Chordata > Mammalia > Primates > Cebidae > Sapajus > Sapajus apella. Next base: position 4,955,653 of record NW_022437051.1, read on the forward strand.
AAAAAGGTACTCAGACTGAAGCATAAAAAAGCAAAACTTAACTAAGTTTTATATGTCAAAGAAGTTTTATATCACCTAAAGATGATTCAGAAAAGTTGGGGGAAAAAAAAGCAATAAGGTGTGTCAAAGGTATACAAAGTAAAGCAGGACTAGGGATCTCAGTAGCAAAGTTCATCCCGGGGAGAGCACTAAGCATTACAAAAGTGATATTTAAAATGGTAAAGCATGTGGAGAAGTCCACAGTGAAGATGTATTTATCAGGAATCACCATTTACCCAATAAAGTGGCATTAACTACCATAAGCAAAAAAATATGAGAAATAAATGGAAACATAGAAACTTAATAGTAATTAACTTTATTTCACTTCTCTTAATCCATAAAGTTCAAGTAGAAATAAAAAGTAATAAAGTAGGTCTCATTGTTAGATACTAAATTCTGCATTCTGAAAACAGAAAATAATCCTCCTTTAGAGGTTTTTACAAAATTGGCCACATATTTAGCTATAAGGAAAGCTTTAATAAATCCCTGCAGTAGACAGATTTGACATTCATTTTAGCTTCCTAGCAACTGAGTATATAGGGTAATTTTAATTTATTTTCCTATTTGTGAACACTGATCCATACCTGCTGTTTGGAAAGTACTGTGCTAGGCCTGAGGTAGATACAAAAATAAATAAAAACTGTTTTCTTTTTTCAGATAATTTATAATTCCTATGAGCAATATTTACATAAAAATGTCTAATATGACAATGAAGAGAAGTTGAGGGGAATCTGGCTGGGGTATAGTATTCAAAAGCTTTAAAGTTCTAAATAGGGGCACTGATAATAACATATGCTATGTGAGTCTTACCTCTGTCTCTGGAGATAGGACAGTAGATAAGTGGACATTTTCTTTGAAAGCACCAAATTATACCCAAGTCTTAACATTACTTACCTCTGGAGTGTGGATTGAAGAAATGGGATCCCTTTTCCTTTACACATTTCTGTATTCAGAGATTTTGCATACCGTATATGTATTGCTTTTGTAATGTAGGAAACATTTTTTTTTTTTAAATGTCGTGTGGTCCATCAGTATGCAATTCATTGTATACCTGTAATACACCTAGTACCTACTGCCTGGGTACTCCAGCCCAATTAGGAGAAGGCAGATAGCCAAGAAATGTAAAATAGTCTGTATAATGAATTAGGTGAGTGAGGGAAGCATGTTTGTCTAATTTTTACTTGCAGTAAGAATTCTTGGCAAATACAATATTCCATTTGTGTGACTTTAAAATAAATTAGTGTCTCTGATCACGAAGTGCTGTATTAATTTCACATGAACTTAATTACATGTACCATTTCTTCATAATTATTCTGATAACTTATTTCTCTGATTAACTTCATTCGTTTTCGGGCCCTCATGATCAGGTTTGTACCATAAAATGACTGTGCATTTCATTAGTATCTATCTATCCCCAATAAAAACAATTAAAATGTCCACAAGAACTATAAATGGTAGATAATATTGATAACAGCTAAGTAGGTCTTAATTTTTTGAATTTGGTTGAAAGAACTTGAGAGCGAAGCCTTAATCGGTCATCTTTATAATTACAGGAAGAACTGGTTGTCTTCTTGGGCAGTGTTGCAGGGCTCATCTTTACTTTTTACCAAAACTCAAGGAAGTAGCACAAGTTGGGTAAGTATTTCTTCTCTTTGGAGATTTTATACATTTAAATTATGTACCCACCTGAATTTCAGGGGGTAATTTCCAGTCCTTTTAGTTACAGGTAGTGTGCAAATAAAAATAAATAAAATTTTCTTAAAGGTTCATTTTAACTTACGAGAGAAAAGGACTAATTAGGACATTCTAATTAGTTGTATTATTAAAAACAACATTCTGTTTTATCCATTCAACTGAAAAGTGGGCTTATTACTTGGGCATTATAGAGCAAATACATTTCTTGATTCATTTTCAGGATATTAAAGCTTCCCTGTGTTTGTGACTCTGCTATTTCACATATTTAGTCAGAAAATAAGCAGTAATATGGCAAGCTGTATCTTGAATTGTGATCTGACCCTTGGTTACAAATCAGTGATTCAGGTTTGTCAATGTCTGTATTGTCATCCAGCTTTCAAAAGAAAAAGAAATGTCACCATTACTTGTGGGGTTTTGAAGCTTTTTATATATTTGAGTGCTTACCTTCATTATGCTGCTCTTCAGTTGCTTTAATACAAACACTAAAGATTATAATTTGTGACATAATAGCTATATTTTCTGAATGCTCATTATGTATCCCACATATGTTCTTAGTGCAGAGGATTGTGTACATATTGTCTTCTTAATGCTGGGATAACTGTTGCTCTGATTTTGCCCTTCCCCCATCATAGATGAGAAAATAAGGTATAAAATAGTTAAGTATAGTAACTTGTTCAAGGTCTTAGAGCTACCAAGTGGCAGATCTGGGTTTAGAACTTTGGCTTTGGAGTCCATGCTCTGGCTATTTCTAAAAGTGTTTGGTAATTGAGTTTGAAGTGCTCAGGCTCAAGTAAAATTGAAAATGAAATTACTCTAAATGTGTTTGGTCTGCCTCATGTTCTACCGTAACCGATATTTTCTTACACTTAATGAGTTTCTTTAAAATTAACACAAAACCTATGGATCTTATGTTTGATGAAAGAAAAGTTCATTTATAAAATTTAAACAAATTTTCTCCATCCACATTTATAGTGCAGCCATGTAACATGGTTCTGAACCTCAAATGCCACAGAACATATTAGTCCTCAGCTTCTCTGATACAGAAACCTAAAAATCCACATGAATTGAGCTCAGATGTGAACATTTTAGATCATTTCTTCTGTTTGGCTTTACTAACCCTTTAATTTGCTCCCTGTTCAGTCACTACAGTAGAAATGACCTATGAAAGGGTTGAAATTTTGGTTTGATATATCTTAAAGTAAATTGATAATTATCTTTCCCCTTTCCCCCTGAGGTGAAATATGTGGGGCTTAACTGTGTAACTATTTTTTTCTTCCTACTTATGGCTCAACTTTTATTTGAAATTGAGTGAAGAAAATGAATGAAAGAAAAGGAATGGAAAAGGAATGAGAGATTAATAAGTAGTTTTTAAAAGTATCTGAAGAAAGCTGGATAGTGGTCACTTATTTGATAATTTACTGATACGTAAAGATTGGAGGTTGTGGCAGGTACAGATGAAGCCAGCAGACAGAGCATCATAGGTAGGCAGGTTTGTACATGATTTTAAAAAATGAAAACTTATTTTGAATTTGAAGATGTTAAATGATACCTTCTAGTACATAATCATTAGTACAGGATGGTTACTTTTTTTTTCATTTAAAGTTTTCATTTTAGAAGATCTTACATGAGTCAGAACTTATGATTAATACTGACAAAGGAGGTGACGTATTTGTTTATCTACCAAGGTTGTATTACTGTGTTACCATATGGCAATAGCTGAAACATACTTTAAAATTTACTGAGCTAGCCAATTTTGAAATTGTAGCATTCTCAATGAATTTTTAATGATAAGGATTCACTATTTGAATTTTTACCTTTAAATGACATCTTATTACTGTTGATATGTTATCAATAATACAATCATTTCAGATAGGTATAATTTAAAAAACATAACCACACCATTTTATAGTCTCAGTAAAGACTAAACAAGATTAAAGATGTGGTAAAATGCTTGGTTGTACAGTCAATATTCATAAATATCAAAATTTAGAGAAACATACAAGATGCTCTTTAACTCTGGAATTGGGATTATCAAAAAGAATATTAAAGAATTGTAGCTTTGTTGATCTGCTCAGTCACCAACTAGATCTATTATAGGTAAAATGTCTTCTGTTTATACAGCAGAATCACATCTTACCTGAGGACAAGATTCTAAGACTGAAATATAAGCCAAAAAACCAACAATCAACTCTGGTGAAAACTGCTCTTTTAGGAAGATGCTATACAGAAGCTGATCTTTAGCAGAGCCCATATTTCCTTTGGTGTTAAAAGGAATATCTTTTCCTTCATTTGAGTTTGAATGGCTTATGTTAAGGGGCCACATTATAGGAAAAATCTATATAGTTCTTTAAAAATTAGATTCACACTTAGTACAAAAACTTGAGATCCACTGGAGGAAAGCAGTTTCAAATCTTGTACTCACTCCAGGGCATGTACTCATTGATAGAACAGAACAAAGTCACCCACATTATTCAAAGTTCTATTTTTTAAATTATTCATGCTTTGAATTGATATTTATATATATTTTTTGCAGAAAATGGTTAAAATTGTGTAAATGAAATGCACATAGGCTGCATGCAATTTCACTGCAATTCCACTTTATAAGAAATATTTTACATTGGTGCTGTCTCGTCCAAAAATCTAGTGAGCCTTTCCTACTCCTCTAGGACTGATACCTTCCAGTGGTTTTCTGGAAAACAGTTATCCATTGGATTGTTATATCAGTAACATAAACTTATAGTTGTTTTTTCTCACCTGGTTTCACCTCAGAAATGTATGTGTGTATGTTTGTTTGTTTGTTTGTTTGTTCAATAGACCTAAAAGTCTGCTGTGTTCTGGACATTATTAAGCTTTGAGTTTAGAAATAAATAACATGGTTCCTGTCTTCAAAGCTCATGTTGTAATGGGAAACACTAACAAGTGAACAGGTTCAGTGGGACGTGACATACGTTTTGCTGCTTCTTAGTAATCATTCATCATATTCCTTGAGCATTTAAAAAATTAACCCATAAATATTCAAACATTCATTTGTAGTTTATTCAAACATCATTTGTACATGCTTTCAAATTTCTGGAAATAGTCACTCTTTTGGGCCAGATAATTATTTGTTGTGGTGGGCTGTCCTGTGCATGGTAGGGTGTTTAGCAGATGACTAGCACCCTGCCTGTAGTTGTGACAACTAAAAACATCTCCAAATATTGCCAGATGTCCGCCAGAGGACAAAATTCCCTGTCTTCTAGAGGAAGTATCAGTGTCCTAGAGGAAGGAAAAGGCAGGCTAGATGGTAGGGCTACTCCCTACTTGGAAAGGGACACCAGAAGATATTGCTCAGCAGATCACGAGGTGAAAGCTCGGGGCTTTTGGACAGGATCTATCAAGCTCGTGGCGGGCCCAACATGACTCCTCTCAATGCCTAACACAAGTCTATTTAAGATAAATTCTGTAAAGCACTCATCTTGAAAAATAAATGTATATAACAACAATCAGGATAAATTCTAGGACCTTTGCAAAAATATTTGGAAATTTAGCTTTGCTTAAATTGTATGTCTGCATATGGAATTGCATCTTTGTCTTGTCTGGTTCCATTATGCTCTTGTGTGTCATTTTGCCATTGTGCATTGTTATGACATCATCATTTTCTTCCCTTTTCCATCAAGTCCTTCTGCCAACAAGGCTCAGTCTCTGAGCTCTTGCTTTCGCTGCTTTCTTCTTGGAAAAACTCTATCCGTCATCGGCCTGCTGTTGCATATGTAAAGTCTGATCCTGTTTCAGCCGTCACTGTATGTGTTCCTGTTGCATGCCCTTTGCCACAATAATTATGTTTTCTTTGCCGTGAATACGTTGGTGGGAGGTTGATTATAGTAGGGAAAAGCGGGACTAGATTGTGGAAAAGAATAACAAAAGGTTGCCAGCTATACTGATTGTGTTTTTTTTTTTTTTAGCATTCCATGTCATGTCATTGTATTTATATTTAATTGCTATATCTTATTTGGTTGCTTATTTGCATCTTAGCGTAGAGCTAGCCATCTATAGCATGTATAATGACAACAAATTAAATAATTGATATATGTCATTTTGTTAACTTATATGTTCAAGTTTGATAACATTTGCAATATATCATTTCTGCTTGGGAAGTTGTCTGTGCCCAACATACAGCTTTATGTTTAATTTGTCTTTCGATTGACAAAAGGTACTTAAGGCAAAGACTTGTAGAATACAGTTAAAATTTCTATTGTGATTTTTATTATGATTCCATAAATTCCATGTCATATCCTAAAATTTGCCTTTACTAGTAAATTTTGTGTAACTCCTAAATTTTGTTAAAATTAGTACTTTAAATTCATACTGCTAGCTAAAAAGATGTAAAAGGGAACAGGTTAAGGCAAACTATATTTTAAATGTGAAGCTCCTAGAGTAGAGTTACTGTGATCACAAATAGTGAATATGTTATCACAAGGTTGGATAAGATAATTTCTAATGACAAGTTAATTTGATTTGAAAATATTTTAGCAAATGAAATTATCTGTAGGAAATATTTATAATAGTTTTTGTGACCTTTAGATTACAATTCAGTAGACCTTAGAGGTTTTAAAACCTTTAAGCCTTTCAATACCGTAGGAATGTTACTTTCTATTCTTAGTTAACAGACTAAACAGAAATTTAAAGATGTCAAGGTACAGAGTAGTGTATATTTAACACAAATTTTCTACATTTTTGCTGATCTTTCCTTATGTAGTTCACAAAATATAATAGCTAGCTACGTACTTTTTCTCCTGAACCCATCCATAACAACTGTCTTCCCATTCTTTTCATAGTTCCTCATTAAGTTGCTGAAGCTTTATAGCATCTGTCTCTAGTCACAGTTTCTAACAAAGACAGAATAAAAGAACATGGGACTTAGTGTTTTCTGTTTCCACAAGTTATTGTTAACAATGTAACTCAATAAGGAAATACTTCTAAAGGACAAAATCAGTTTTAGAGAACATTTATGAGGTGGAAAATGCACTTGTTATCTACCTGATATTGTTTATTACATATATTATTGCCTTTGTGTACATAGCATTTTACACAGTCGTGTATAGTCTAGGATAAATTCCAAGATACATAACTGCCAAGTCAAAGTATACATATATTTATAAATTTGTAAATATAGCATTACCAGTTTTTCTTTTCTAGGAGTAGTTCCAGTTCATATCCCACTTGCATATGAGGCCTTTTTAGTCTATAGCCTCACCAACATAGTTTTGGAAAAAATTTTTTCCATTCTTACAGTAAAAAAAGATTTCAGCTTGCTTTTTATGTATATATATTTTATATAATGATGGAAATTGAGTAATTTTATTTTGTTTTCTATGAATTGTATATTCATATATTCTAGATATTTTTCAATTTTAAAGTAGAAATTGTTACTTTATAAAGGAGAAAAGAATTTGAGAAAATCTATTTGATTTATTGTTAATAATATTACATTGTTTTTAGTTCCTTTTGAATACACATATACATGATGATCACATGAAGGTATTTTTTTTCCTTTTTCAAAAATTAAGTTTGGGAGTAATCAGTCCAAACCAGAGTTCACAGTGGATCTCAAGGGAGCAACAATTGAGATGGCTTCAAAGGATAAATCCAGCAAAAAGAATGTATTTGAGGTAATACATTTTTTTCTAAGTAAACTATAGTAGCTAGATGTTCTGTTTTTTAAACTATTTGGGGAAATTGTCTTTCACTGAGACTAGTTAAGGCAAAGTTGGTGATTAAGTTAGATGGTATAATTTAAGAAAAGACTGATATAAAAACTGGCTTTATTTGCATAAGTTGTTTGAACTCATTATTACAAGCCTTTGTTTCACGTATCCTTTTTCCAGCAATAATAAAAAGGATGTGCTTCCCTTTACTTACCAAACCTAATGTTAAAAGATAAATTAAGGGGAATGGTGATAAGCTGGGAGGCCATGTGTGTGTGTGGAGGCAGAGGGCATATGGGATATCTCTGTATCTTCCTCTCAGTTTTGCTGGAACCAAAAACTGGTCTAAAAAATAAAGTCTGTTTTAAAAAAACCTTTCCATTTTATCCTTTAAAACCTTCCCCAATAATATATGATACTGTATTAGTTGCTTATTGCTGCATAAGAGACCATCTCAAAACTTAGTGGTTTAACAAACAAACAATTTTGTTTGCTCGGTCTGGCCTGGGCTGAGCTGGGTGATTCTTCTTCTGATCTCACTTAGAACTATTCATGAGGCTTCAGTCGTCTAGTGGCTTTTTTGGAACTGGATGATGTAAGGTGATTTCATGGCTGGTATTGGCTTGTTGTTGGCTAGGCCTCCTTCTCCGCAAGATCTCTCATTCTCAAGGGGGCCACCCAGGGCTGGGTCAGGTGGCGACCTCAGGGTTCCTAGAGGGTGAGAGTGGAACCTGCAGGGCTTCTCAGGGCCAAGATTTGGAGGTCACACATTACTTTCAGAGATTTCATTGGTTAAGACTGTTTAGGAGGTTAACCAAGTATTGAGTTGTCAGGAGAGAGAAGCTGCTATTGACAGAAGAGCAGCAATCTCTGTCCCATTGCAGAAGGGTGCGGTTACAGAGATCCAAGACTGATTTTGTGGACAGCCTTCCATATCCCAGCCTTTTTTTGTAGCCTTATGTCTCAGGCCTTTCCTATTCTGTTGTGTAGACAGATTGGTTTAATTGCTGTTTTTCAAATAAGCCTAGGTTTTCCGGTCTGTCTGATTTGTACTCTTTATTGTTCTGCCTCTAGCACCAACCCATGCCAATCTCTCCATGCCAAATGCTCCCTTACTTCCAAGACCCATGACAAGCATCACCATAACAATGAGCCTACTTCTTATTTATAGTAGTAAATAATATTTATTTAAAAATAAATACTTTAAAATAAATATTGAGCTCGCTTCCACATCACATATATTAAAATTGGAATGATACAGAGATTAGCATGGCCCCTGTGCAAGGATGACACGCAAATTCGTGAAGCGTTTCATGTTTAAAAAAATTGTTTTAAGTTAAAAAATATAATAATATTTAAAATAATATTTATTTTAATGTACTTATGGGTTATCATTTGTCAATTATTTCCCTCATTAGATGATTACAATTTTTTTTTATTTTTCCTTCAAGAAGTGAGACTGTGTTTTTCCTTTATATAAGAACCTATAACAGAGCAGAGTATCTTATGTGCAGTGAACATTCAATATTGATTGGCTTGACCAACTCTAAAAAAGTACATGAAAGAAGTCACTATTTCCTGAATTAGCCTTGTAGTTTCAAAAGGTAAATCCAGAATAAAAACTGTTCCATGGTCAAATAAATTTGGGAGGCAGTGTATATTTTATTCTTATCTTAGAAAATCACAGTGCACCCTAGAATATCAAAAGCCTGTGACATCTTGAAGGAGAGAATTTAGTAAGATTTTCTTCAATCCAGTATTTTCCAAGTTAATATTATATAACTTTTTCAATAATTGTTTTTTGAGGGTACCTTTTAAAAACAGTATTTGTGAAACTGTGTTTGAAGAGTATGTCTTTCAGAATGTTGCTTGGGAAACATTGCCATATCTTCCTCTAGGGAAAAAAAAATCAGTTTTTAATCGGAAAATGGGAGGAGCGGTTTCCACAATGTGTCAATATTATTCCTCAATTAAGTGCAAGAAACTGCAGAACAGAGATTGTGCATAAATTAGTTATTGCCTTCATATAGAATAATACATAGTATTCTTCAGTTTATGATCTGACACTTAATTTGTAATATTTCTGCCCAAAAGGGGTGTGACATTTATCTATGTCCTTTGAACTAAGCCGTTATATTTACTTACTAATTAGGAACTATTGAAAGTCTTTATATATTCTTTCCTCTGTATTTTTTAGCCAGAGAGACAGAAAAAAATTTCTCAGGTCGTGTAAAAATGTCGTAGATTTTATTTCTTTATTCTAATTTAGAATGTACTGCTTTGATACTTGAACTGATTTTTAAGTGATAAACCATACTAGTTTCAGCAGGTTTTATGGCATTTGTATGAGGGTATTTGGGATCCTAAATTATTAGATTTTTATGAGAATTTATTATGAGAAACAACTTTATGTTTTATTCAACTGATATTATTTTAAACTAAGAAGGTATTCCATAGCTGTGTAGTACTTTAACCTTACATCATTATTACATAATATATAACATCATATTATAATCATTACATCATTATTACATAATATATAGCAGTTACTCTTGGTGACTTTAACTTTGAATTAAAGTATTCATGTATTTTGCCAAAAGCACAAACCAACCATATTCTTTTTTTCCTCCCTGCTTTTCTCTAAAGCTGAAAACTCGTCAAGGAACAGAACTGCTCATTCAGTCTGACAATGACACTGTTATTAATGATTGGTTTAAAGTTCTTAGTAGTACAATCAATAATCAGGTATGTCTTTAACTTGGGTAAAATTTTTACTTCAGAGCTGTTTTTCTTTTTGTTTTTTTAATTGCTTATTTTATATCCACATTGCAATCTATATGTGAAAAGACACTTTATATATGCTTTGAAAGAGATGGAAAAAACGATGGTCAATTTAGCAGCACCCAGGGGCTGGTGAATGATTTAACATTCTAACTTATGTGATATTTGCTACCAGTGGATTTGAAATAATGTTCACATCAGGCATTGGCTGAAAAGAAATAGTTGAGAAAGAAAGGGTAAATATGGTGGTTAGTACATAGTATTTATTCAGTAACTGAGTGAGTTGGAAATAATACTATTTGGTGAAAGAGGAGGTCAGAGGTGAACTTGTGAAATGAATGAAGCTGTAGTCTCTTCATTCCCATTTTTTCTTTTCTAGTGAGATTCCCTAGTGTTTCTGCCCCTCTCCTCCAAGCTTTTCAGTATCCTTGTGTTGCTGGTGTATGTCTTCTTCTTTATGTAAAACAACCAAAGAGATTCCCAAGTTTATATTCTGCAGGTATATTAGTAATCATAGCTCACTGCAGCCTTGAACTCCTGGTCTCAAGCAATCCTCCCTTTCAGCCTCCCAAGTAACTGGGACTACAGGTGTGTGCCACCATGCCTGGCTCACACTTTTTTATACTCTGTATTCTCCTTTCACTTTTCACCATATGAGGACATGGCTCTTCATTGAGGATCATATTATATTAATGACAGAAATGAAAGATAATACTTAGGGGAAGTAAAAGAGAACTTTACCTGTTTAGCAAATTAGTTATGAAGCTATATATAAATTCTTCCTTTGGAGTTTGTAATATCTCATGATATTTCTGAATCTTGTCCTTTCTTTTCCATTTATTCCTGAAACCATGACGGCAGACCTTATATCTTCATACCAAGATAAGAGTAACCTCCTAAACAGTTTTTTTCTTATTTAATCTCACCTATCACTGATTCATTGTTAATGCCGTTACCATGTGAAACTTTCTAATGCCAATTTTCTAATCCCTACTGCACAGAAAGCTGTGATTCATTAAAATTCAACAGTATAGGCCCAGTCTATCTTTTCAAATTGTACCTTCTATTTTACCCAGTATGGACTTTCCGCTCTAGTCACAGTAATATATTCACTGTCTCTTGAAAGCAAGTATGCTTGCATTCATTTAACAAATATATGAATGCCTTATGCACTTGGGGACATAGCACACAGATGCTGCACTTTCCTAGGCTGAGGTTATAGTCAAAGACAGATAACAGTTAATATAATGAAATGTGATGAGTGTTACGGCAGGGGTGTACAACATTCTATAAAAACACCGATTAAGTAAGGGTGAACCTAGTGTATTAGTTACGGAAAGTGGGTTTTTGTTTTGTTTATTTAATTGAGGCCTATAGGCTCAGGGAATAAGCCAAGTGAAGAGAGATGATTTTATATGTGTGTGTGTGGTTTATTTTTTTAATTATTTTTATTTTTTTTGAGACAGTCTCACTCTGTCACCTAGGCTAGAGTGCAGTGGCGTGATCTCAGCTTACTGCAACCTCCACCTCCTGGGTTCAAGCCTGCCTCAGCCTCCCAAGCACCTGGGATAACAGGCGCCCACCACCACACCTGGGTAATTTTTTGTATTTTTAGTAGAGACAGGGTTTCACCATGTTGGCCAGGCTGGTCTCGAACTCATGACCTCGAGTGATCTGCCCACCTTGGCCTCCCAAAATGCTGGGATTATAGGCGTGAGCCACTGCACCTGGCCTATAGTTTTGATTAAAAATTTTTAAAATACATACTGTTTCCAAAGTGTCAGAAGATATCAAGGACTAAGTGTGGCAAGAAGTGCAAGACCTTTGCGGGAAAATTACAAATCTTTATTGAGAAACGCTGAAGAAAACCTAATTAAATGAGAAGTATATCCTGTTCATGCATTAAAAGATTCAAAAATGCAAAGATATAATTTTCTTCCAAATGATTTATAGATTTGAGATACTTGAATTTCATTTAAAATCCCGGTAGTCTCTCTGGTAGAATTTGACAAGCTTATTCTAAAATTTATGTAGAAATGCAGAGCACTAAGAATACCTAAGACAGTCTTGAAGAAGAAAGAAAAAGGACTTGCTCTATCATATGTCAAGTCTTTAAAAAGCCATATTAATTATTAAATATGGTATCCGTAAAGGAATAGGCATACATACCTGTGAAACAGAATAAAGAACCTAGAAACAGACTTACATATTGTGGACACTTTATGCCAGATAGAGCACTGTAGAGGAAGTAAATGGTGCTGGTGCAGCTGGGAACCCAAGAAAAAACTGGAACTCTTCCTTACACCATCTACAAAAATTAATTCCAGGTGGAGTAAAGATCTCCATGTGAAGGCAGAACAAAGTTTTTTTTAGCTTTGAGAAGTCAGTTCTTTATTCTGTACAAGTGACCTCAGTTAGGTTATAGATGAGCTCTAGAATTGCTTTTTTTTTTTTTGGTGACAGAGCCTTGCTGTCGCCCAGGCTGGAGTGCAATGGCATGATCTCAGCTCACTGCAACCTCCACCTCCCAAGTTCAAGTGATTCTCCTGCCTCAGCCTCCCAAGTAGCTGGGATTACAGGCACATGCCACCACACTCAGCTAATTTTTGTATTTTTAGTAGAGGTGGGGTTTCAATATGTTGGCCAGGCTGGTCTCAAATTCCTGACCTCAGGTGATCCGACCACCTTGGCATCCCAAAGTGCTGGAATTACAAGTGTGAGCCACCGGGCCTGGCCACTCTAGGATTTCTTTCAGTTGACATCCATGTATCTGGAGTATGAGTCTTGTCCTGTTGTTAACAGTGTAATACTCTTGTCAGGTCCATGTGTAGAAGTCTTATACTGTAGTCACAGAATGTAGCTCTATTGTGTTTTTCAGCATAGATTATAGCCTCACCTTTTAAGTATTAGTGTCACTAATATGCAGTTGATTAAAATAAGGCAAGATAGCTTCATTATCAGTGTAAACTTACTATCCTGTGAATTTTCAACAATAATTTCTTTTTTTTTTGAAATCAAAATTAATGCCATCTAAAGAGAAAAAGGTATTTATCAAATATGTAAGTTGTACATACTGTATACTAATTCGTTTCCTAAAATTGTTTGGAAGAGTCATTTACTAATCATTGTGAGAATTATGCTATTCAAACGGTAGTTATTCTAGAAGTATAATATGTGTTTGGGAAATATCTAATCAATAGGCAGTAGAAACTGATGAAGGAATTGAGGAGGAGATACCGGATTCTCCAGGAATAGAAAAGCATGATAAAGAAAAGGAACAGAAGGATCCTAAAAAACTTCGTTGTAAGTTGTCCTTTCCCTATTTTGCTAAGGATTTGAGCTTATTCTCTTAGCTTTTCAAATGTTTTAAATATATACATAAAAGCTGAATGGAATGTCCAATGTTACAAAAAAGTTATGCAACTAACCAGTTGCAGTCTCAGTGTGTCAGTGCTCTTTCTTGTTAACTCGTTGTTGTCCTTTTTCAGCCTCATAGTATGCATCCTATGGCATCATATTAATTTTAAGATACTGTGCTACTTTCAGAGAAGGAATATAGCACATTTTTGTTGAGGCCTCTAGAAAAGTGAACTTTATTGATTTAAAAATACATGCTTACTATTTAAGATTCTATATGGAATCTTATACTTTAAGAAGTCAAAAGTCATGGGATATTTACTGTGATTTCCTTCTGGACACCAGGCATCCATCTGTCTCTGGACTAGGATATATCTGTGCATGTAAACAGATGCAAGCATTCCTATCTTCAGATCTTACTACAGAAAGGAGCATAGCGAAAGCCAGCAGCTTTAAGAAAAGCATTTTCTAATGTTGGCCTCTTATGAATTACATTGCTTAATTAGGCCATTAGCTGTGACTTGGTACTTTGTTTAGTCTATTTTAACAAATCCACATGTTTAACTGAGAACTTTCTGGCCTTCATATTAACTGAATGATTAGAAAATCAGTTCTGTTTTTCTGTATTTCTAATGAAGTTTCGGCCTATTACTGACATTGTCAACACGTAGCAATTTAACATAAAAATGTGATTATTTTTTATTCTATATTATAGATTCTTTGTGCTCTCAGCTTTCCCCAATAGAATTATTTTCAAGAAATATACCTTTTGAATTTTTGTCACTATAACCGAAAAAGAAATTAGGACTAAAGGCAATAAAAGACATTTCCCAGGCGGTTCCATTCTTAGCTCAGAGTACAAATAATTACACTTAAAGTTAGCTTAAAGTACAAGTATAATAGTTATGATGGTTATATGTCTATATTTATATCTCTGTATATCTTATGTGTATCTGCAGTTTTCTTGTTCAGTAAAGATAGGGATTTTTTTGTTATGTGTTTTATGTATTTTTACTTTTTAATGGTCATTTTACGTTCTTAAACTGATGTAGAATCAGTAAAGATAAGTAGTTAATCATTTATGAAATAATATGTTAGAGTAAATTAGGGATGTCTTGGCAGATATACCATAGAAGGTACAGTTGTCATGTTTTTAGTGATAAAAACGAAACGTTTGTTTGGTGTATAACTTTGAAATGGGGTCTGTGTTAATGTAATTCTTCACATCTTATCCTTAAACCACATTAAGCTGAAGTAACTGAACTGTACTATGTGATCTTGACATATGAGGTTAATTTATTTTTGCATGCTAGCTGGAAAAACTTTTGTCAAAAACCTTTATTTTTACAAATGCTTATTACCTGTCTTTTTGTGTTAAGCCTTAAAAGTATCTACGATAGATTCTTCAGAACAGAAAAAAACCAAGAAAAACTTAAAGAAGTTTCTCACACGACGCCCCACTTTGCAAGCTGTTCGTGAAAAAGGTTATATTAAAGGTTGGTAGGAGAAGTATTGTTGATAATAATGAATGTTGGCCTACATCAGAAATAAGATGTTTCAAATTAAAAACAAATCTTTTTCAAACAGTAAGAATGTTATTTATTCAAGTATTCAGATGCAATGATTAAAAGACATTTAAGTAATTAAAATAGATTTTTTTTAAAGTTTAATTAAAGCATTGGACAGACATAACAAGCTAAACTTTTAGAAAGCCTGTTTTAGGGGAACTATGTGAATGTGATTGGTGGCAGGTTTTAGAAATTGTGACAGTGGAAAGTTTAGTTTTGAGATGTAAAGATCACAAGAAATAGGAAATTTTGAATAAACTATCACTAACAGCAGAAAGAAGAAAAATGAATTAATTTTTACCTTTGGTTGTCATTTAAGATCATTTAAAAATTAGCATTAGGTGGTTTTTTTTTTCTGATTTATATACTTATTTATAAGCACCATAATGGACTAACAGAATCTTTTTTTATAGAAAAGTAGTCTTTAAAAATTACATTATTTGTGTATGCTTTTAGTTCTTACAAGCATGTTTAATTGCAGAGGTGAATTTTTCTAATATATGACTTAAAACAATGACATTTATTCATAAAAATAAAGGTAAAATAATAGTCTATAATGTATATGTCTGTCTCTGATTTAAATTATGAAGTTTCTTATAAAGACCGTCTGTTTGTGAAGCACCTGCTTTGCATTAAAATATGCAAACAAGTTTTTTAAGAAAGTATTTAAGGCCAGGTGCAGTGGCTCACATCTATAATCCCCTGACTTTGGGAAGCAGGAGGATCATTTGAGTCCAGGAACTCAAGACCAGACTGGGTAACGTAGGGAGTCCCACTCTCTACAAAAAATTAGCTGGGTGTGGTGACACATACCTATAGTCCTAGCTACTTGGAAGGCTGTGTGGGAGGATCACTTGAACACAGGAATTAGAGGCTGCAGTGCAGCCATGATTGCACCACTGTACTCCAGCCTGGGTGACAGAGCAAGACTTTGTCTAAAAAAAGGTATTTAAGACTTCTAGGAAGAGTCTAGCTAATTAAGTAATTCAAATTAGTAACTTCAAGAGTTATAGATCACAGGTATTCTCAAATAAAGCATATGAATTAGCATGATGAGTTTAGAGTCTTGCAAAAACAAAAAAGACCTGGCAAATAAATGAATGAAAACTGCTGCTAATTTGTTCACCATGCCTTTTGCCTGAGAAATACAAACTGTTGCCACTTTATGGCCTTACTCATCATTTCAAATTTTTTGTTTTCCTGAATGTTTACTGCTAATATGGAATTTCAAAACTGTCAGGTTGAAAGATTCATAGAAGAGTCTTTGAAATACATTTTGTAGGGCCAGCTTTAGCTCAGCAGTTACTTCGACAATGCTTTCCTTGGTGGAGAAATACATTTTGTGAAATCAAATGTTGGTATGTGATGAGTGGTTAGATGCTTATTTTAATAGTTTTAAAAGTAATCGAGTATTTACTAAGTGCTAGGCATGAGCCTAGGTGTTATCAATACCTGTTGGTGTTTGGGAACTACATGGTTACATGGTCCTTCCCCTCATGAAACTTATGCTCAAGTGGGAGGTAGACAAGATAATGTGAAATAGTGACAAATGCTATGAATCTAACATAGTAGTAAACTAGGATGTGACTAGAATTGGTTTCTCTTAGGTAAGGATGGTCAGAGGGGTTATTTAAGGATGTGACTTTTGGCTGAGACCTGGAGTGAAGAAGGAGCCACGTTGGGTGGAAAATTGCTTTCTGCAGAAGCAATAGAAAGTACAAGGTTCTCAGGCAAGAGTGAGTGAGGGTCTTTATGAAGTTTAAAAACGAATTGTTTGATGTGAAATTGAAGAAGTAGGCAAAATGCATATTCCATAAGGCATAGGGCCCTCTTAAACAATATCTGGTTACACTGGATGTTTCTGTTGCACTCTGAATGGTTAGCCATTTCATGAACTGAATTTCAGCAAGATGATTGACTTTTTAAAAATAAATCTTTTTCAGATCAGGTATTTGGATCCAATCTTGCTAATCTGTGTCAGAGAGAGAATGGCACAGTACCAAAGTTTGTGAAGTTGTGTATTGAACACGTTGAAGAACATGGTAAGAGAAGGATTTTGATTTTTTTTTTTTTTTAAGCCAACCAACTTCTTGTTTTGCCATCAAAATTTCTAGAATTTTTATAATTTTGAGTGATGCAACCAAAATTTCCTTATAGTCCTAAGATATTAAGAAAATCATTTTGTTTGCAAAACACTTACATGTTTACCACTGTTTCAAATTAAGACCTCTCCAGGCATCTATTGAATGTTTGGTACTCACAGTTAAGTACATGGTGTTCTTTGAAGCTATTTCATTTAAGCATTTGCTTAAAATGAGGAAGATACTGATTGTGAAATTGAGTTTATTTTTAAGAAATAATTTGACATTATATAAGATCTGAGAAGATTGTGTTTACTTACTAAGTTTCTTCTGTTCTAAAAATCAGATGACATTATAAACTGTTAAATCAACCACAGTTGTCTCATGAGATAAATATTTTTTACATCATTTTCTGTAAAATATGACAAACTAATTTCTGTTGTTAATTTAAACATGGCTATAATATTTATACTAGTTTCATATAAATTATCAGTATATTGATTGTAATAGCATTAACTTATATCTGTATATCATGAAAAACATTTTGTACAATTAAAACACGTAATGTAATTTGTAATTTCTGCCAGTTGCAAGATCTTCCTGTCTCATTGACTTTTCTTGTCAGCATGGCAATAGAGATACCACATTATTGTCTTTATTTGAAGCTAAATGAGTAGTATATTTGATAATGTGCTTTAGTAAGTTTGTACACCATTATCATTTAATGAATACCTGAAATTTCGGGGCTTAATTGTGTGAATTTCAGATGATTCTGTTCCACATATAAAATAAAATAATAAATTATAGCAAATTACTTTTGTTTTTATAGAACCATTAGTTTAGTTGTTAGCTTACATTGTTTACTTATTACAAGCACTTAATATGACAGACACTTTCAATAAACTTTTTATAATATGTGCGTTTATATTATAAAATGGTGTGCAAAATATGCATGGGCTGATTTTACCTACTGGCTTCCTTTACTTTTTGAATTATCCCTACTTGTTTGCAGAAATTTATTTGAAATTGTTAGTGTTTTAAGATTTAATGAAACAACTTCCTTGAGCTGATTCACACTCTATATGATGAGCAGAGTAGAGTTACTGCTGTTTATTAAAAAGAATTCAGAGTGAATCTCCATCTCCCTTCCTTGCCAAGCATCTACCAGAAGTCATTTAAAGAAAAAGAATATTTGTCCATTTGATTTTAGGTTGATGCTAATGAATAAGAATTCTGACACATGCAGACATGTTCAGAAGAGGCAAACAGGTAGTTTAAACACACATATAATAATTATTATTGTCTCTTAGGTTTGGATGTTGATGGGATATACAGAGTAAGTGGCAACCTTGCAGTGATCCAGAAACTAAGGTTTGCAGTCAATCACGGTAAGATTATATTCCCTGTTGTTATTCAGATTCATAACTCTTTGAACTGGCTTAAAGTAATTTTTTACAATGTCCAATTCCTGCTGTCTTTCAGATGAGAAATTGGACTTGAACGACAGTAAATGGGAAGATATTCATGTCATTACTGGAGCACTCAAAATGTTTTTTCGAGAATTACCAGAACCTCTTTTTACATTTAATCATTTTAATGATTTTGTTAATGCAATTAGTAAGTATGTAATTCTATTCAGCTTTTTCTAGATACTGAAAATTCCTTGCACAGATTAAGCTACCCTATTTTTTGATCTTAACTTTAAGCAAGTATTTTCAAGTTTTATTGTGAACATTTTAAATGTGACCACCAGATGTCACTGTGTATTACCAAATATCAACTTCCAAACTGTCATTGCGTTGTTTCATAAGAATTTGCTGTAAAATATCTGCTTATTATCTTTTTTCAGAGCAAGAACCAAGACAGCGAGTCCCTGCTGTTAAGGACCTAATCAGACAGTTGCCAAAGCCAAACCAAGATACAATGCAGATTCTCTTCCGACATCTCAGAAGGTAGGAGGACTGCCCAGTCATGGGATGTGGTATAGCACAAGGGGAAGCGGGAAGGCCTGCGGGGGCAGGGTCACTCAGACCCAGGTTTGGATCCCAGCTATGATACTTGCTGTCTTTGTAACTTGAAAAAGGTACTCAACTCCTTTTAGTATCAGTCCATCATGGGTACAATGATTTGTTATGAAGAATACAATAAAGAAGATGTTATATGTGAAGTATTTATGTAATGCTAGTACATAGTAGGTGCTCAGGAATTGTTGCTAAAGTTAATATGAAGATGAGATTGGATATTAATTGAGGTGTATTATGTTATCCTATAATAAAGTCATCATGGTTCTGGGCTACTACATAGCTGCTTTAATAACTGAGTTATTTCATCAGATAGAAAGTACACTGGAATACTGAAACAAAAATTCCTAGCTAGAGAGATTTTTTTAAAAGAAGTAACATAAAATGAGTAAAATGGAAGTTCAATCTCCATACCCTAATAAGATTTTTTTCCCATCAGCTTAATGGGGCAATCATTGTTACCTGAATTATACTTAAATGTTATATTTTCAAAACTAAGCTAAAATATCACACATTTAAAAGTTTGTTGGAGTATACTTAATTACACCGCTCAGCTGTGTTTATCAAAAAGAAAGCTTTGCCTGGCATTTAGACAGAACTCTACTTGGTTAAATAGTTTATGTGTCACTTTAGGAAAATGACCATTACTTCTCTTTTTAAAATGTAAACTGTTAGGTATCTAATACCATTTGAAGAATTTTCCCTGTCTTTTATTTTCTCTTTTAACAACTTCTTTTTTTCCCCTCAGAGTTACAGAAAATGGAGAGAAAAATCGAATGACCTATCAGAGTATAGCAATTGTTTTTGGTCCCACTCTGTTAAAGCCAGAAAAAGAGACTGGTAATATAGCAGTTCATACTGTGTACCAAAATCAGATTGTAGAATTAATTCTTCTGGAGCTAAGTTCCATCTTCGGACGTTGATTCTTATGAAGACAACCTGTGGAATAGAAGCTGGATTCCATCAGATTTCAAATGTTTATACACAAACATATTTTATTTTTTGGACCAAGCAGTGACTCTTTGATTTTGCACTTTTTTTTTTTTTTTTTGAGGGATCAGAAGGGAAGGGGAGAGTCAAGATGTGTGTTAGGCCCTCAAATTTGCTGCTTTGTTGCAAGTTGATAGAGCTACATGTAATTACGAATTCATTTTATCCTGAATGTTTGCGTTTCATACTCTGAATTTCAGTAAAAGTCAAAACTTAAAATTCTAACCAGTCATATACACTGGATAATTTGGTAGGAAAACTTTTTTTTCCCTGAAATTGGATAATGTAGACTTTCTTCTCAAGATCTGTAGATGCATCACTTAATAGAACAATACTTACTATCAGTTATTTTGGAAATGCTCTTGAGCATTTTAAACAAAATGAAGTATATCCATTTTGAAACCTGTGTATTTCTGTTTCAGGGTTTCTGCATGCAGTGGCAGTCTAAGTGCCAAAATTCATTATAAACCCAAAATAACCCCTTGACGAAGGCTTGCTGTCTTTTGCTGTGTTACACAGCATCCTTACTGGATATCTTAGTTGCTTGTTTGGGCAGCACACTAATATTACTTAAAACACTGTGATATACTGGAGTTTTAGTTAGCTTAAGTCACTAAAGGGCATTTTTAGGGCTGTCTTGCTATACTGAATTGTAGCTAACAATCTTAATTATACCTAGTGCCATACTGAGTTCTTGGTATGACCCTGTGGAAACAGACATTATTTTATGTAAATATAGGCTAAAGACTTAATGTCCTTTAGCTTGTGTATATAATTGTGTTGTATAGTCTCAGAGTACATTCTAACCCTACATTTCTAATCATGATATTGGTTATCTTTTCTGTGAATATTAGGTTTCCTTCAGAAATAGGCCATTATTTGGGAAAGTTAACTGTGTGCACTTTTAGATATTAATTACATTTACAGGCAAATCACTGTAATGAGAATGGTACTGGAAAAATACTGAATAGACTTGCTAAATAGCACATGCACTACAAGAAGAACCTTTTAGGTTATTTAATATGTACAGAAAACAAAGAAAAATTTTATTACAGAACTCTAATTCCAGTATGAATAGTGGAAACCCATCTGTAAATTAGATGGTTGTTGGGTGGAAAATGACTTTGCTAAATTCAAGAATTTCTTTTTACCTACTAATGTAGATTGATTTGTATAATAAAACACAGGGTTTGGAAGGTTTTGTTACAGGGAGCATGGTCTGTTGAAGATTTTTAAAATGTATTTTTCTAGATTAACTGCTGTAAATGAAATGTCTAATAAAACTACAAGAGGCTTAGAGATTTTTCCATTGGAAATGTGCATTTTGCTTTTTAATTTTTTTGTTTTTTCATTCACTGGCATACTCTTATACCTCATTTTTAAAAATCAACTGAATCCAATATTCCCTGTGGCAAATACATGTTCCTCATTTCATACCTTTTCTCCTCTCTTCCATGCCAACATTTCCCTTTCCTCATGTACACTTTTTATTTCTCAGTGTTTGAAAGCGAGTGATTTGTGTGTGACCAGGATTTTTTTTCTTAGGAATGCATTTATAATTTACAGATTGCCTTCCTTGGGAATAAGTATGTTTTTGTATGATCTGTCTATAAACCTCTCACCTGAATTTTGTGGTAGAAATCCTGTATTTGTTGTTGTGTGTTAAATTGATAACAAACCAAACTACTTAGATAGCTAAAGCAGATTGTTTTGGGTGGGGAGAAAAAGCCCTAAATCAGAATGTTTATATTTGCCTAAAGATGTCCTTAATAACACAATATGCTTTAGATCTTGCTTATATAGTGATTGTATACCAGGAAAACAATTAGACTCAAATCAGTGATGTTCTTGCTCTTGGTGTTCATGAACATATATCAAAGATTAAAATTGTCCCGTGTTTCTTGTGTCAAGGTACACGTGTGTGTGTGTG
The DNA here is from genome assembly GCF_009761245.1 of Sapajus apella. Classification (NCBI taxonomy): domain Eukaryota; kingdom Metazoa; phylum Chordata; class Mammalia; order Primates; family Cebidae; genus Sapajus; species Sapajus apella. Next base: position 4,977,799 of record NW_022437051.1, read on the forward strand.
TGTGTGTGTGTGTGTGTGTGTGTGAAGTCTTAAATGTTTTATTTGTCTGCAGTTAATCAGTTTATTGTAATATTGTATGTACAGTGAGATTAATGTCTTGTGTTTTCATCCTTTGTGAATTAAAAGTTCTCACTTGTTTTTGTGATAACAAAACCAGTAATATTTTACTGTCTTCACAGCTTGGTTTTACAGTAGAAAATATATTAAAAGCTGAAATAAATTATCAGTGGAATTTTATTTGTTAGTAAGTCTTTCTTCAGAATGTCAATGAAAAAGGTAGTTGGAGATTTAGAAAAGAAAGTATATTCAAATACACTGTTGCATTCCAATGAGAAGAAAAATACTTATTTAAATTTTACAGAAATAAGAAATTTTACCTTTTACTCTAGAGAAAGTAAGTTAATTATTAAATATCTCAAAAAAAGATGTTCATATTTTAGATAGAGACAAATCTTTAAATTGTTTTTTCCTTATGTGAAAAGCACAAATGAAATAATTTAGTGAAACTTCGGGTTTAGTGGTAGATGGGTTGTATGTGTGTTTATACATATATACACAAACATATGTTTGTGCTACGTGTGTGTGTGTGTGCGCGCACACCATTGCTTACATACAAGTGAAAACTCGCCAATAATAATGGCAGCTACATGGAGACCTTTTTACTATTTCAGTTTCATTCCATGCTTCTTTGCCAGCCCACAATATTGGATATTAAGATAGCAGTGAAGGGAAAATAGTTATTCCATAATTGTGCCAAGAGATTTTTTCCAGCTCATGGGAGAGGCTTCTAATTAAATACTTAAACATGTAGTTTCCCATGACTTGAATTCCTCAAAGATCTTTAGTCATTTTTAACGAAATACACAGAGGAGTCCACAACATGTCTTTTTAGTAAAGAAGAAAGTAAAAATAGTCAAGTGGGCGCCACATTCTCACTAGTCTAATAAAAATCAAATGTTCAAATATTTCATCTCTATAGAGAATGGAAAATGGGTAGAAAATAAGATTTTATGGAGTTTACTATTCTCCCTGAACTCCAGCCATCAGCTCTAATGATCTTCTTTTATAGAAAGCACTTCTCTAGTGTAAGACTACAGAAGGTGTTTAATAGGGCCTTTAGCCTGAGTGTTACAGTCTTGGAGGCGGAGCATAGTTTTTGTTCTTATTTTTTTTAAATGGTATTCTAGTGCAGCTAACATAGTACTATTAATTGCAACTTTAGTTTGATACAAACAAAAAAATCAAATGGTTGCAAAACAAAATCAACTGTCTTATAATGATGATGTATTCGAATCTATTGGAAATTCACAGGCTGTATCCTAAGGCTGGTCAGAGTCAGACTTAGTATTCTAGAGAAGGGGGAGGTACTGAATGCCTAATGAGACATCTGTAACTACCAAAGACAAGGGAGTTCTCCTGAAGAATCTCAATTAGTCTGCTCAACTGAAGTTTTGTGGTCCAGTGGTGGCTGCAAATATATTCAGCTGGATTGAGCTTTTACAAATTAGCCTTATGTGAATATAGCACTTAAATGAACTCTTTCATTTCCTTCATTGCTTCCCTTCTCCCACAGGAAAAAAAAAAAAAGGAAAGAAAGCAAGCACTTTTACAGTGCTCTCATAAACAGAGCACTTGGAGAACAAGGTAACTGTTTAACAAATTACTACAATACGTATTTACAACACGTGTTTTTTTCTCATCGACCCTCCCCTCCCTTTATTTTATGTCCTCTCTTTTAATGTTTTCAGAAAAGCGGTCTTTGGTAAATATTTTAAATTATTAATGCTGGTAGCCAGATCTTTCAGGTAGTTCTGATAGTTGTGGCTCATACTGCAAGTAGCTTTGAAACTTGTAATACTGCCATAAATTTTATAATGATGAAATCCATGGTGACATGAGAATGACAAATGATGCTGTAGAGGGCCTTATAAACAGGGCATTTGCAGAGGTAGAAATTCAGCACAGACTTCAAGGCCACCTTTTCCTCCTAGGCATTTTGAGAGATTGTTTATACAGTCACATGACCATTAATGATGAGGATATATTCTGAGAAATGTATTGGTATATTTGAACATCATCAGCTATATGGTGTAGACTATTACTCCTAGGTTGCAAATCTGTACAGCAGGTGACTACTGAATAATGTAGGCGATTGGAACTCAGTAGTAAGTATTTTTGTATTGAAACATATCTAAACAGAAAAGTTACAGTAAAAAATATAGTACTATAATCTTATGAGACTACCATGGTATAATAAATGCACTCTGTCATTGACTAGAACATCATTATGCAGTACATGGCTGTATTTAGGTAAGAAAAATGGGCATCTTACATGCCAAAGTAATACTCTTATGATTGATAAAGCAGGAAATGACCTGTAGGAACCCTCACACATTCACAGTTTATTGTTTTATAGATGAAATAACAGGCCTAGATTGATATGAATGCCAAAAGTCACATGCTTAGTGACACAGAATGATAAGCCTAAGGCTGAAGAGAAGTAATATTTTGATTAGCTATGTTATTTCCAAAGTTTACGATAAAATTAAAGCATATTCTGGCATGTTCAATAATATTTGAGGAACAAACAAGTAACTTGCATTCTGTTTCACACTAAGCTAGTTGTTATCCTTGTGGCATATTGAAACATATTTTCCAACATCTGTTATGAATACAGAAGCAGCAGAGGGTAGGTACTGCTTTTACTGGTCTCTCCTTGTTCTGGTTTACATAGGAAGTAAGCTAGCATCCCTCTCTGTCCCCTGGCAAATAATCGGAATTCAGTGATTCTGTTTCTATCCACTGACATTCCTGGATAGGCCATTGTGTATATTCATCTCTTTTTAATATGGATTTCTGCTTTCACTTATGTTCTAGAATGGTGCTATCCAATTGCTGTAGCCACCAGCCATATGTGGCATTTAAAAAAAAATTGTGGCAAAATATGCATAACATAAAATGGTAACCATCAAAATAATTTTTAAGTATACAGTTCAGTTGAATGAAATACATTTATATTGTTAGGCAACCATCATCACCATCCATCTCTGGAACTTCTTTCATCTTGCAAAACTGAAACTATCCACTAAACAATCTCCATTTCCCCAGCCTCTAAGAAAACCACCACTCTTCTCTCTTTGTGATTTTAACTACCTCTTATAAGTGGAATCATGCAGTATTTGCCTTTTTGTGACTGGCTTATTGCACTTAGCATAATGTCCTCAGGGTTCATTTATGTCGTAGCATACTGCAGAATTTCCTTTTTAAGGCTTAATAATATTCCGCTGTGTGTATATACCACATTTTGCTTATCTGTTAATTTGTCAGTGAACAGTGGGTTGCTTCCATGTTTGCGCTATTGTGAATAATTCTACGAACATGGATGTATAGATATCTTAGAGACTCGCTGGATTTGGTAGTAATTTTTTGGATATGACACTAAAGGCAGGGCAACAAAAGAAAAAGACAAATTGGACTTCATAAAATTTTTTAAAAATTTGTGCATCGAAAGACATTATCAATAGAATAAACAAGCAACAGGAGAAAATATTTGCAAATTGTATATATAATAAAAGATTGGTATCCTTGATAAAGAGAGAACTCCTAAAATTCAACAACAGTGAGAATCCTGATTCAAAAACGGGCAAAGGACTTGAATAGACATTTATCCAAAGAAGATACACAAATGGCCAATAAGGACATGAAAAGATGCTCATCATCACTAATTTATTAGAGAAATGGGTATCAAAACAGATATCACCTTACACCCATCAGGATGGCTTCTATCAAGAAACCAGAAAAGAAGTGTTTGCAAGGATGTTGAGAAATTGGAATCCTTTTCCACAGCCAATGGGTGGGAATATAAAATGGCATAGCCACTGTGGAAAATAGTATGACGATTCCTCAAAAAATTAGAATTAACACACGATGCAGCCATTCCACTTCTAGGAATTTTAAGTAAGTTTTAAGTAAATTTAAATATCCAAAAGTTTACTTAAAATTATATAGTACTTAAAAATTTACTGTGTCACAATAGCTACATTTCAAATGGTCGGTAGGGACTTGGAGTTAATGGCCGCCATATTGAACAGTGTAGCTATAGAACAGTTTCATCAATAGAAATTTCTACTGGATAGTGCTATTCTAGAAGGTTGGGATATGGGGAATAAGCAATTGCAGAATGCATATTTTGCAAAATTCTTTTAAAAATACATGATTTATAGCATGTAATACTTCATACATCTCCCTCATGCTTCTCTCTTAAGTACATGACATTAGGAAAGTCCACTGGCTCCAAGTGGCCAAGGATGGCTTTTAATGCTGCCCGATAAAAATTTGTAAACTTTCTTAAAACATTATGGGGTTTTTTTTGTTATTATTTAGCTCATCAGCTATTGTTAGCATTAGTGAATTTTATGTATGTCCCAAGACAGTTCTTCCAATGTAGCCTAGGGAAGCCAAAAGATGGGACACCCTGCTCTAAAGCCACAGTAATTTAATATTGATATAAAGATATAGACAGAACAATTGAACAGAATAAAGGCCAGAAAAACATCTACACACATTACTAATTGTCTAAAGACATTACTGATTTTCAGTAATGAAAGTCAGTTAACTACTGACATATATTGACCTGTATAAATCTCAAACTTTAATGTTGAATCAAAGACTCAGAGGTTATACATTCCATTTCAAAATTTCAAAAACAGCAATCAAGACCAGTGTCAGAAGGCAGCAGTGATTACTTCTGAATACTGCTGGAAGATAAACTCAGATATCAAGGAGATTAATGAGAAAAATGGCAGTAAGCATTGAATCTAATTACCTATAGGAGGCCAAGACTAATATAGGGATCATGATTTGAAAACTGAATGTTGGGGTTGTAACCCTTGATAATAGAATAGATACATAACTACATATAGAGAGAAAGGGGAAACATTTTGAATTACTATAATTTTGCTGATTTCCTCACATTTTATAGGGAAAAGCTGCCATTTAACATTGATAAAGTTAAATAGCTAAAAGTATGTTCAAAGTGTAAAGATAAAATGAGGTAATGAATAAAACTGCAGTAGAGGAGAAGAAGGTAAAAAAAGATACTCATTACTGCTTACAGGAGTCAAACGTAATTTCATGAAATAGAGTATTCAAGGTATATGAAGTTAAAAGATGAAACACTAGAATAAAAGCACAAACATTCCAAATTATCTGAAGAAATACAGAAACAGCAAAGAAAACATTGGCCATAACAGTAGACAGAGCAAAGAAAGCACCAACCATATCATAAAGCATAAAACCAAAAAGAATGCACAAGAAAGAAAACAATCATCGAATAAGATAGAACTAAGATCAAACTTACTTGCTGTGTGAATAAGTGTAAATAAATGGACTATGTTCACCTACTAAAAGACACAGACTCAGATAACAAAGCCCCCCCAACAGTGTAATGCTCTAAAGACACAATGTAAACAAATGATTCAGAAAGTTTGAAAATAAAAAGATTGTAAAATCTATACCAGATGTATGCAAGCAAAAATACTAGGGTGTCATCTTAAAGTCAGGTAATTTTGAATTTAGAACTAAATCATTAAAAAGAAACAGAGACATTTAAAATAGCAAGGAGTGTGTATCATGATAAAGTTAAGAATGACAGGCCAGGTGCAGTGGCTCACATCTATAATCCCAGCACTTTGGAAGGCCTAGGCAGGCAGATGACCTGAGGTCAGGAGTTTGAGTCTAGCCTGGCCAACATGGCAAAACGCCATCTCTACTAAAACTACAAAAATTATTCGGGCATTGGTGATGCACCCCTGTAGTCCCAGCTACTTGGGAGGCTGAGGTATGAGAATTGCTTGAACCTGGGAGGTGGAGGTTGCACTGAGCCAAGATTGTGCCACTATACTCCAACGTGAGAGACAGAGTCTATCTCAAAAAAAAAAAAAAAAAAAAGTTACGAATAACTGTGCACCAGATAGCAGAGCATCAGCATTTACAGAGAAGCTATAGGGGAAACGAAAAAATGCGGAAAACACAGCAGCTCAATTATTTAATTTCCGTGTTTTAGTGTGTTAAACATCAAGAGGATCAAAATTAAGACTAAAAATGACCTACCTATAATAAGGTAGAAATATGTGTGTGTATCTCTGAAGATAAAAACTCATTCTTTTTTAAGTGACAATGAAGCATTCATAAAATTTTTGCATAAGGCCTCAAAGAAGACTTCAGTGAATTCTCAATAGTAGAGAATGTAGATATTCTTCGATCACAGTGCAGTAAAGTACAAAGCAGAAAACAAATCAGGAACAAAAATTCTACTACTTTGAATTTAAAAACCTCTCAACTCAACTTTTGAGTCAAAAAAGAAAATTTGGCTGGGGACGGTGGCTCACACCTGTAATCCTAGCACTTTGGGAGGTGAGGAGAGAGGATCACAAGAGCCCAGGAGTTCAAGACCAGCCTGGACAACATGGTGAGATCTCGTTTCTGCAAGAATTTTAAAAATGAGCCAGAAGTGGTGGCATGCACTAGAGTAGTCCCAGCTACTCCGGAGGCTGAGGCAGAAGGATTACTTGAATCCAGGAATTTAAGGCTGCAGTGAGCTATGATCACACCATTACACTACAGCCTGGTGACAGAACAAGAGCCTATAAAAAAAAAGAAGAAGAAAAAAACTTGGCTAACATTACGGGATATATAAAAGACAAATGATAAGAGAACTCTATCAGAACTTATGGGTGCTCAGAAGAAAAGGTATAGCCTTATTTATTAATAAATGCAAGACCTAACTTAAGAATATACTAAAAGAACATTAAAAAATTGACCCAAGGTAAGTAAAAGGAAATAATTTGTAAACACAAAACTGAATTAATTAGAAAACAAAAATGGTCTAATAAGTTAATTGAAGAGCCAGCTCTTTGAAGGAAAAAATTAACAAAGTAGAACTGATAAACTTAGCTAACTTGTCTGGGTCAGTGCAAAATGTGAATATTTTAGTGCTTTCTTATTTTAACAAAATCTGTGATGGAGTTATATAAACAGGCTTGAAATGTTGCCTTTTGGGGTTATTTAATTTTTATTTTCTTATCTCTAGCAAAATTAACCAAAGTTGTGTTGCTAGATGGCATATTATTTTATTGGTTTCTGGAAAAGTGGATACACATTCAGATCCAGTTCTACTGGTCAAAAACACATATTCAAAAATTAAACCTTTAAAGCTATTCAAAATAAACTTTTAAAACACACATTCAAAAATTAAACTTTTAACTTTTAGGGTGGCTCATGCCTGTTATTCCAGCATTTTGGTAGGCTGAGGCAGGGAATTGCTTGAGGACAGGAGCTTGAGACAACCCTGGGCAACACGGTGAGACCCATCTCTACAAAAAAATAGAAAAATTCGCCAGGTATGGTGGTGTATGCCTATAGTCCCAGCTACTCCAGAGTCTGAGGTGGGAGGATCACTTGAGCCCAGGAGTTCAAGGCTGCAGTGAGCTATGATCACACCGTGGAACTCCAGCCTGGGTGACAGGGTGAGACCCTGTCTCTAAAAAAAAAATAACAAACTTTTAAGATTCAATTTAGACTGGGCATGGTGGCTCATGCCTGTAATCCTAGCTCTTTGGGAGGCCAAGGCAGAAGAATGGCTTCAGGCCAGGAGTTGAAGACCAGCCTGGGCAACACCTTAAGACCCCCATCTCTACCAAAAAAAAAAAACCTAGCCACGTGCAGTGGCCTATGCCTGTGGTCCCAGCTACACAAGAGGCTGAGGTTGAGGTTGAAGGATGGTTTGACCTGGGAGCTCACAGCTGCAGTGATTGCACCACCACACTCTAGCCTGGATGTCACAGTGAGACCTTGTCTCAAAAAAAAAAAAAAAAAAAAAAAAGATTTAAATTAGTTATACTAGGTTCAAAAGCCAAAATAAAAGATGTATAATACATGAGAAATTTCACTCCCACCCTGTCCTCATTCACTCCATGTCCCCACTCCAGGTCACCATTTTATCCTTGTTATCACTTCAGTATTTATGCAAATATAAGCAAATTGGTATTTTATTCCCCTCTTTTCTTTAAAAAATTTTGAGATTTCAAACTTACAGAAAAATTTCAAGAATAGTGCAAAGAACTGCCATATACCTTTCACCCTGTTACAGGTGACCAATTTGTCATTCTCTCTTTCATTTCTCTTATACATGGTATATATTTTGTTTCAGAATGTATTTCTTTCAAAAACATACTTAGTTGCATATCTGCAGACAATCATCAAAATAGGAAAATTTAACTTGATATACTACAGTACTACTATGTAGAATCCTAATTCAAACCAAATGTCTCGAAATTTCCCTTTTACTAATTTAATTTTTTAAGGCTCCAATTCAGGATCATGCATTACATTTTCATGTCTTTTCAGTCTCTTATGCAGTTTCTTTAGTCTTCCTCCTCCCCACACCCTTTTGGTCTTTTGTGACATTGACTTCCTTGAAGAGTTCAGACCATTTATTTTGCAGAATATCTTGCAACCCAAATCAGGCCTATCTGATAAGATTCAGGTGAAATGCAGGTTGTATCTCCTCAGCATAGCACATCAGAGGGCATATGATGTGAGATTTTTCCTTTTTGGTGATGTTAGCTTCATGAATCAAGGAAATGGCATCAAACATTGTATTCTTCACGATGTACCTGAAGAAAAAAAAAAAGGCAATTTCATTTAAAAAATGTCAATAAGGAAGCAATTAAATTTTTAGTTTTCTCAAATTTTGACCTGTGTTGAAATATGAGTGCACATAAAACATTTTTACTGTAGTATGATGGTTACCAAGGGAAGTCACTTTTGTTTTTTTGAGAGGGAGTTTTGCTCTGTCACTCAGGCTGGAGTGCAGTGGCGCAATCTCGGCTCACTGCAGCCTCTGTCTCCTTGGCTTACGCAATCCTCCTGCCTCAGCCTCCTGAATAGCTGGGACCACAGGCGTGTGCCATCATGCTCAGCTAATTTTTGTATTTTTTGTAGAGACGGGTTGACTCTGTTGTCTAGGCAGGTGTCGAACTCCTGGGCTCAAGTGGTCGTCCCACCTCAGCCTCCCAAAGTGCTGGGATTACAGGCATGAGCCACCACACCCAGCCAGATGTCACTTTTTGAGTCCCAAACTGAACTAGCTACTTTTTCATGGAGGATCATTTTTTATTTGAAAGAACTACTGATAATCTCTGGTTACTCAGACTCCAATACCTGGCAGACACTTTCTCAAAGACAAATGAAGTGATTCCCTCACCTTAAAAGAAAGGACCAGGAGTATTTGCTGTGGATGGCAAAATTCAGGCTTTCAAGAGAAAACTGGAATTTTAAAAACTTTTATCCACCACTATGAGCTGAACAGCTTCTCTGTATTTAAGGCTAATTGGAATGAGATTAGTGGAAATATTAACAAATCTGATTATTTAAATGTTGTATAATGAGATATGTCAACCTTTGGAAGCTCAACACAGTGCAGTGAACTGATTCTTATTAAAGGAGAGGAAGGCATGTGTGACATAAAAACATGATGGATAAAAGAGCTATTCAAATTGCAAGATAGAATAGTGGGTTATAATTTAATAAAGCATGAAAAGTTCATTGACATGGTTTCAAATTCCACTTGTCATATTTTATTGTTATGAAAAAATATCTAAAATTATCTCAAAAAGTGATTAAACCTCTCTTTTCCAGCTACATACACGTGTGAAGTGGGATTTCCCCGCGTGTTCTTCAATCAAAGCAACAGCTTGAATGTGGAAACAGCTATGAGAATCTTGCTGTCTTCTATTAATGCAGATATTAAAGAAATTCACAAAGCATATAAAATAATAGTTATATTTTGTTTTTTAAAACAGCATTTTTCATGTTATTTATATTAATGTGGAATATTTTAAATTAGTACGTATTTTTTAAGTTTTTCCATTTTAATTTCTAATATGGTAAAAGGCAATAGATAAAATCCACAGAAACACAACTTTGAAACCCTCAAAAATTTTTAAGGGTGCAAAGTGTTCCTGAGACCCAAAAGTTTGAGAACTATTGGTCCATGATGTAAGTTGTCGAGGTTTGGTTTTGTTTTTTGCCAGTTTGTCATTTGTCTGTTGACTTTTTGTTATACAGACCTTTTTAATTTTTATATAGTTGAATTTATTATTCTTTTAAAAAAAAGGGTCTGGATCTTGACTTGTGGTTAGATTTTCCCTCACTCCAAGGACACAAAGGAATTTACCTGTGCTTTCTTTTCTTTTTTTTGAGAGAGAGTCTTGCTCTGTCACCTGGCTGGAGTGCAGTGGCATGATCTCAGCTCACTGCAACCTCCATCTCCCGGGTTCAAATGATTCCCCTGCTCAGTCCCCTGAGTAGCTGGGACTACAGGTGCGCACCACCATGGCCAGCTAATTTTTTGTATTTTAGTAGAGACGGGGTTTCACCATAACCAGATGGTCTCAATCTTCTGACCTCGTGATCTGCCCACCTCGGCCTCCCAAAGTGCTAGGATTACAGGTGTGAGCCACTGCACCCGGCCAAATTTGCCTGTGTTTTCTTGTGATTTCGTTTTTCACTCTCTGTGTTTCTAAATATATAAAATATCTGTCCTACCCAATTATCCCAATTTAAAAGTCATCTTTGCCCCACTGGCTTGAGATGACACCTTTATCGCATACTGAATTTCCATATGTTGGTTCATTTCATCTTTGAACTTCCTGTTTATACCATTGGTCTCTAATTCATGTGCTCATGTTATACCATTTTTTGAGACTTCATGGAATATCAGCTGATAGAACTTGTCTTTCTCCCTCTCCCATTACTTATCCTTTTAATAACTTTCTTGATTTATTTGTTCGTGAACTGGATCTCCTATGGATCAGTTTCTCTTACAGGTTTTGTTCTCATCCAGGGTCACTGGTGCCTTAGGCCAGGCTTTGTTACTGGCTACAAGAAGCTGTGGCATACACGGAGGACATGCCCTGTTGGTTCCTGCCCGTGTGCTACAAGCAGGATAGTCAACATTCTGCTCATGTTTTATTTGTTTATATTCAGGCAGCAGAGGGTCAAGTTAGTGGAATAAAGCATTGATTATTATCTGAACTCAATGCAACTAAATAAATAAAATTTCCACAAGACTGAATTCACAGCAATGGAACTACTTATGAATTTCAATTTTTGTTTTAGACTCAGATGTACACGTGCAGGTTTGTACTTGGGTATATTGTGTGATGCTGACGTTTGGGGTATGGATGATCTCATCACCCAGGTAGTGAGCATGGTACCCAATAGGTAGTTTTACTGCCTTTTCCCTTCTCCTCCTTTCTGCCCCTCTCTTCTTGTCCCCACGGAAACTACTTCTTGACATGGTTCCATGTTCTCTGACGTGACTGGTGGTCTGACCATCAGATGGCTGCTCTTAAATCTGAGAGACACTTTGTCTCTCAGATGCCCTGGAGATGAATATAATATATAAAGGCATACTTACACTTTTTGAGAATTTGGGATAGTTAGGCATTAGGTTTAGCTAAATTGTTACCCTGACTCTGAGTGTGATGAGAAATGAAATGTAGTTTAATGAGTGTTATTGACAATAGTATAGAATGAAAAGACAGAAAAAGTCAGCAAGTGCTTTGCTTTCTGTAGACTGTAGCTCTCACTACAGTTTTATTATTGTTGATACTTCTATTTTTGTTATTATCATATCAGCTCTCTCCTTGATTTTTCTCTGTGGTGGAATGAGCTAGGATTAAACTTATAAGGCCTTAAAAACTGCATTTTACCCACTTCCGGGATTGATGTTGTTTTAATTATCGTTCCACTTCTAAGGAAACATCATCTCAAAACTGAAGCAACTGTGCTCAGTGGCTCACACCTGTAATCCCAGAACTTTGGGAGGCATATGCTTGAGGATTGCTTGAACCCAGGAATTAAAGACCACCCTGGGCAACACAGTGTGACCCTGTCTCTACAAAAAAATAAAAAATTACCCAGGTGTGGTGTCACACACCTGGAGTCCCAGCTACTTGGGAGCCCAAGAGTTCGAGGCTGCAGTGAGCCAAGACTGCGCCACTACACTCCAGCCTGGGCGACAGAGCAAGACACTGTCTCAAAAAACAAACAAACACTAAAAAACTTCACTCCCCACCCCTAAGAACCATGAAGCTGATTTCTTTGGTAGCTGGTTACACAGGAGACAGTGGTAAAAGTAGAAACATTTAAATCACATTTGAAGAATAAGAAATCTAACATTTTTTTCAGGGTTGTATTGCCCTATTCTTCCAAAACAGATCATTGGGAAAAAAATTTCCTCATATGAAAGAAATATTTCTTTTTGAGACCTATCTCAAACAACTTGCCTATGCTCAAAAACTCTGTTTCTGAAAAGTCCAGCAGGCAGTGGGATCAGTTAAAACTCGTCCCGGCCGGGCGCGGTGGCTCACGCCTATAATCCCAGCACTCTGGGAGGCCAAGGCGGGCAGATGACCTGAGGTCAGGGGTTTGATACCAGCCTGGCCAACATGGCAAAACCCTGTCTCTACTAAAAATACAAATTTAGCTGGGCATGGTGGCACATGCCTGTAATCCAGCTACTCGAGAGGCTGAGGCAGGAGAATCGCTTGAACCTGGGAGGCGGAGGTTGCAGGGAGCCAAGATCGCCATTGCACTCCAGCCTGGGCAATAAGAGTGAAACTCAATCCGAAAAACAAAACAAAACAAAAACAAACAAAAAACTCTTGGCCCAATCACCTTTGGATGAACTTATACCTGGGTTTCAAGTATCAGCATATGTGTAATGTTGATTGGCACATCCCATATTGACGTGAAATTTTCAGTGACTTTGTCCTACATTATTTTGGGTTAAAATCACCAACATGGAACCGTCAACTCAGTTTAAAATGACTACATTTTGGACGACATTCTAAAGGGAAGGAGAAAACATCTTTCATTTAGTGAATATAGAAGTTGTTTGTCCAGAGAATGCCGTTTCCCTTCAATTCACCTGAATGCCGTGATAAATCTGCCGAGAGTTCTAGTTGTCACACCAATCATCAATAAAAAGCACAATCTCTTTCTCCAAGTTGCTGAGTCGGCTTTAAACTTTAATAGTACTATTTTTATTAGCTCCACTGCTTAAAGCTTTTCTCTTGGAGAATGGATATATTTTATTGAGAATAATTGTGCTGCCAGGTAATGGAAAATAAACATTAAACACTGATACTATCATCCTCTTGACTCTTCTAATTTTCCTGGTCCATAATGCATTGTGGCTAGACTGATGAAATCAAATCACAATGGTAAATTACCAGTCAGATTGATTTGTCTGCTCTGTTCATTATCTTTGGTGAAAGAATGCTGAGATGTTTGTGTGTGTGTGTCTATATGTGTGTGTGAATTTTGATTTCCTTGAACTTCAGATAGGAGTTGAAAATGCTTCTTGGCAGAAAGTAAACTTAGTATGTGCATATTCAAATAAAATAGCTATCCACCCATAACCTAGTCAGATGTTCAAAAAACAATCATCACGCTTTCTGTTTTGATTTTTCTTGTTTACAGTGATGAAACTTAGGGTCCTAGAAACAGTAGTGAAAACCCTTGAAATTGTCACTCTTCTCTACCGTCCAAAGGAATATTGAGGGCATGCCTGCAGAACACATCACTACGCTAGGCACTGAACACAGAGGGCTTTCCTGCTCCAAGCGTGATTGAAATAGAAAACTGCTTTGCCCTGAACATATGAAGACCTTCCAAGAGCAAAGTGGTAATTGTAAACTGAGTCCATAGTAGACTGAAATAGTTCATTCAAAACTAGAAGTGTAGTCAAAGTGTAACTCTATTCAAAAATGAGGAAACAATGCATTTGGATCTAGAGGCAGTGCAAAAATTTTAAACTTTAAAGTTAAAAGATTGTTATTTACGGCCGGGCACGGTGGCTCAAGCCTGTAATCCCAGCACTGTGGGAGGCCGAGGCGGGTGGATCACGAGGTCAAGAGATGGAGACCATCCTGGTCAACATGGTGAAACCCCGTCTCTACTAAAAATACAAAAAATCAGCTGGGCATGGTGGCGCGTGCCTGTAATCCCCGCGACTCAGGAGGCTGGGGCAGGAGAATTGCCTGAACCCAGGAGGTGGAGGTTGCGGTGAGCCGAGATCGCGCCATTGCACTCCAGCCTGGGTAACATGAGTGAAACTCCGTCTCAAAAAAAAAAAAAAAAGATTGTTATTTATTTATATTTTATTATAAAAATAGAAACAGAGCCTTGCTATGTTGCCAAGGCTGGTCTCAAACTCCTAGGCTCAAGTGCTCCTCCTCCTTGACCTCCCAAAGTGCTGGGATCACAGACATAAGCCACTGTGCCTACACCTGGCCAAAAGATCATTATGCATATACATACGTAGGTATTTTTATTGAGACAAGGTCTCACTCTGCCACCCAGGTTGGAGTGCAGTGGTGCCATCATGGCTCATTGCAGCCTTGACCTCCTGGGCCCAAGCAATCCTCCCTCCTCAGCCTCCTGAGTAGCTACGACTACAGGTGCAGGCCCCCATGCCTAGCTAATTTTTATTTTTTTTGTGTGGAGATGAGTTCTCACTATGTTGCCCAGGCTGGTCTTGAACTCCTGGCTTCAAGTGATCCTCCTGCCTTGGTCTCTCAAAGTGGTGGGATTCCAGGTAAGAGCCACTATACACCTGGCCCCAGATTTCTTGATTGGAGTCAAAGCAAGAATCCTGAGCTTTTAGGACTTCAGTTTCTTCATGTGTAGAATGCAAGAACGTAGACAAAAACATCTTCTTTGCAGTTTTGTTTGTTTGTTTTTGAGATGGAGTCTCATGCTGTTGCCCCGGCTGGAGTTCAGTAGCACGATCTCAGCTCACTGTAACCTCTGCCTCCCACGTTCAAGTGATTTTCCTGCCTCAGCCTCCCAAGTAACTGGGATTACAGATGCCCGCCACCATGCCCAGCTAATTTGTTGTATTTTTAGTAGAGACAGGGTTTCCCTATGTTGGCCAAGCTGGTCTCAAACTCCTGACCCCATGATCCGCCCACCTCAACCTCCCAAAGTGCTGGAATTACAGCCCTGAGCCACCACACTGGGCCCACAGTTTTTAAAATAAGGATTAAGTGAGGTAACGCATTTGAAGCACTTTGCATAGTGCCTGGTTTATAGTAAGTATCCGATCAGGATTTGCCATATGGCACAATTTGATATCAATTCAGCCACCAACCTATCATAAAATTCCTTACATTTTTAATATATTGGGTTTCAGTTGTTGTTGTTGGTTTTTTAAGACAGTCTTGCTCTGTTGCCTAGGCTGGAGTGCAGTGGCGTGATTTCAGCTCACTACAACCTTCATCTGGGTTCAAGTGATTCCTGTGCCTCAGCCTCCCAAGTAGTAGCTGGAAGTACAGGCAGGCACTACCATGCCTCGCTAATTTTTGTATTTTTAGTAGAGAGGGGATTTGGCTCTGTTGGCCAGGCTAGTCTCAAACTCCTGGCCTCGACCTCCCAAAGTGCTGAGATTATGAGCCACCATGCCCAGCCAGTCCACCAGACTGCACTGTTTGCTTTTCTCTCAGCCTGTGGAATCCTTATTAATTCTAGTGGTGAGGAAATAAACACAAATATGTGTATTTTCTCCCCTGAGGAGTTAAGTAACTGAAGAATTGTTTTATTGTGATAAAATATACATAACGTAGAATTTACTATTTTAGCCATTTTTAAGTGTATGTTAAGTGTACAGTGGCATTAAGTGCATTTGCAATGCTGTGCAGCCATCAGAACATCTAAAGAACCTTTTCCATCACCTAAACAGAAACTCTACCCAGTCCTGGACTGGTGGTTCAGACCTGTAATCCCAGAACTTTGGGAGGCTGAGGAAGACAGATCGCTTGAGCCCAGAAGTTCAAGACCAGACTGGGGAACATAATGAGATCCCTTCTCTACAAAAAATGCAAGATTAACTGGGTGTGATGGCACATGCCTGTAGTCCCAGCTACTTGGGAGGCTAAGGTGGGAGGATTGCTTGAGCTGGGGAGGCTGAGGTTGCAGTGAGCAGAGATTGTACCACTGCATTCCAGCCTGAGCAACAGAGTGAGACTCTGTCTCAAAAAAGAAGGGGAAAAAAATAAAGAAAAAAACCTCTGTTCCCATTAAACAATAACGTGCCATTTCCCTCTTCCCTAACCTTTAGTAACCTCGAATCTACTTTCTGTCTCAATGAATTTGACTACTGTAGTCAACTTGTATAACTGGAATCTGTCCTTTGAACCTGGTATTTGTCCTTTGAGCCTGTCTTATTTTATTTGGCATAATGTTTTCAAGGTCTGTCCGTGATGCAGCATGTAACGAAGTTTCACATCATTTGATAGCTACATAATATGTGTAGACCACATGTGATTTATCCGTTAGTCTGCCGATGGGCACTTGGGTTGATTTCACCTTCGGGCCATTGTGAGTGATGCTGCTGTGACCATTGATGTGCACATATCTGTTTGAATCCCTGCTTTCTGTGCTTTGGGGGTTAAGCCTAGACGTGGATTTGCTGGTCATACAGTTGTTCTGTGATTCACTTTTTGAGGATCTGATCATGTTTTCCAAATCACATTTTTTGACATACGCTTTATGAATGTTTGTCCCTTCCAAATCTCATGTTGAAATTTGATCCACAATGTTGAAGGTGGGGCCTTAGTGGGAGGTGTTTGGGTCATGGGGGCGGATCCCTCATGAATAGCTTGGTGCTTCCATTGCCGTAATAAGTGAGTTCTCCTTCTATCAGTTCACGCCAGAGCTGGTTGTTAAAGAGTGTGGCACACCTCGCATTGCCTTCTGGTCCCTCTCTCTCCTGCTCCCTCTCTCTCACCATGTGACACACTGACTCCCTCACCTTCTACCATGAGTGGAAGTTTCCTGGCCTCACCAGAAGCAGATGTGGGCACCATGCTTCTTGTATGGCCTGCAGAACCATGAGCCAAATAAGCCTCTCTTCTTTATAAATTATCCAGCCTCAGGTATTCTTTTATAGCAGACTAAGACAGTTGTTATTCCGAACCCCTCCGAGACAGTTCCCTCCTGCATGCTCCTGTAACACCTGGGACCACAGAGTCAGTGCTTACGTGCAGCTTCCTTCCAGCAGGACAGGGCCTGCGCCTCCGTCTATCACAGTGCCTGACCAGCAGGCACTCCTGTAAAATCTGCTGAATACATTCCCTTTGATGGTGGTTTTTTTTTTGTTGTTGTTGTTTTTTTAGTTGGAGTCTCAGATGGAAATTTGGCAGACACCTTGGTGTCCTCCGTTGCCCAGGCTGGAGTGCAGTGGCATAATCTTGGCTCATTGCAACCTCTGCCTCCTGTGTTCAACTGATTCTCTTGCCTCAGCCTCCTGAGTAGCTGGGATTACAGGTGCCCACCACCATGACAGGCTAATTTTTGTATTTTTTTAGTAGAGATGGATTTCACCATGTTGGCCAGACTGGTCTTGAACTCCTGACCTCAGGCGATTCACCCACCTTGGCCTCTCAAAGTGTTAAGATTACAAGCATGAGCCACCATGCCTGGCCTGATGGCCAATTTATACTCTGCTGTTATTCAAGTTGGGGCCATGAAACATGGCTTCTGAGAGTAAGTGTCTCCTTCAATGGGACTTGGTACAGAACAGTGTGGACTGAATGTTTGGAGCTCAGCTAAGTCCTGATTCTGGCCCCATGGAGACCTTTGCTGAGGAGCTGCCCTGGGGTCTAAGGGTGAGGGCAGAGGATGGAGCACAGCACCCAGGACCAAGGTGAGCCCGTGGGTAGGCTCTAATCGCTGGCGGGGCTGGACTCTCTGGGCTGAGCGCTTTCCCACACTCCCATGGGCTTCAGAAGCTTGTGCAGCCTTTCCAGAGGCCACCTTTGGAAACAACCGAACACTTTCCTTTTTATTCCCTTTACGTTTTTTTTTTCTTAAAAAAAAATTGTGGCCAGGTGTATTAGTCCATTTTTACACTGCTGATAATTCAAGATGATATTTGGGTGGGGACACAACCAAACCATATCACCAGGCATGGTATGTCATGCCTGTAATCACAGCATTTTGAGAGGCTGAGGTGGGAGGATCACTTGAGGCTAGGGTTTAAGAGCAGCCTTGGCAATATAGTGAGACCCTATCTCTACAAAAAATATTAAAGAAATTATCTGGGTGTGGTGGCACATACCTGTAGTACCAGCTACTCTGGAGGCTGAGGTGAGCATACTGCTTTAGCCCAGGAGCTTGAGGCTACAGTGAGCTATAGTTGCACCACTGCACTCCAGTCTGGGAAACAGAGTGAGACCCCGTCTCAAAAAATAATTAATAAATGAATAAATAAATACACATGATCTCAAACTAGCCTTTTTTTTTTTTTTTTTTTTTTTGAGACAGAGCCTTGCTCTGTCGCCCTGGCTGGAGTGCAGTGGCCCAATCTCAGCTCACTGCAACTGCTGCCTCCCAGGTTTAAGCAATTCTCCTGCCTCAGCCTCCCAAGTAGCTGGGATTACAGATGTGTGCCACCATGACCAGCTAATTTTTGTATTTTTAGTAGAGATGGGGTTTCACCATGTTGGCCAGGCTGGTCTCAAACACCTGACTTCGTAATTTGCCCTCCTCAGCCTCCCAAAGTGCTGGGATTGCAGACGTGAGCCACTGCGCCTGGGCAAGCTGACCGTTTTTAAACTGTGCAGTTCACTGGCACTAGTACATTCACATTGCTGTGCAACTTTTCCATGAATTTTGAGATCTTTGTTTATGGCCAAAAGAGAAATTGCCTTTCTAAATACTAAAACGATACTAAATACTGAAGGAAGCAGAGTTGCTCTGCTTGGATGGTTTTCATGAGTTTGCAACTCGTTACAAATACAGCAGGTAAACAGGGCGAGGCGTTCTCTGTGCTATTGAAGAGAGGGTGTGAGCCACAAATTCAGAGTTAGGTGCTCCTTCCTCTCCCCTGTCATCCTCCCCTTGTTTCCATAGTGTTGGAAGTCAGTACTAAAGGAGGCTGTTCCCCTCCTCCCTGGGAATAATAGTGATTAATTTCTGCTTTTCTGCACCAGGTGATGGGGGTGGCAGCAGGGAGGCCAAAGAAAAAAACAAGAGCTGCAGCTGAAGGCTTGATTTTTTTTTTTCACCCATCTCTGTTTTAAGCTACGAACCTGTTAGGTTCTATTTTTGTGTCGTCTTTCAGAGAGCAACATCTCGGAAATTTGGCAGCTACCAAGCAGACACCTGACCTGGTCACCTTGTGGCACTGGGCACTGGGCTGGCCCCCAAGGGACTTGGGTTCTGATTTCAGCTTCATCATGAGGCATAACATGCCTGTGGCTTCTCTGAAACTCGGTCTCCTCGCTGGCGACGTGAAGAAGGTATATTCAATGCCTGCAGAGCTCTCTCCTTGCTCCAGAGTCAGGGGGGCTGTCTTCCTTCTACCATTCAGGGAGGGATTCTTGGAGGAATCTTGCCTTGACACTGAGCAGTTGTGGAATTAGAGCTGGAAGGACTGGAGGGAGCTCATCCTGCATGCCTATTTTACAGATGGGTCCAACTCCCTCCGGGGAACCACCGCATCCATCTCCCTCCAGGCTGCAGGGACCATGGGGGCTGATCTGCCCTGTGGCTGGGGCTGCTGTCTCCAGGCTGGGCAGCGTTGGGCTCAACTCAGGCAGCCCTAAGGGTTCAGAGCTTCTGGATTTTTCCAGGGCCTCTGGAGGAAGAGATGAGGGGCTCCTGGGATTCCTGCCCACCACCAATGCTCAGAGCTTAGCTGTCAATGTTGTCTTGCAGGATAACCACACACCCCTTTCTTCTTCCTTTTTCTTCCTTTCTACCCAGGCTGTGGGCCTGTTCGGGCCCTCAGGCTTGCAGAAGCCCTCCCAAAGATGTGGGCCTGTTGTTGATTTACAGGGGCCTGGCTCCTCTGTGCGCGCCTGGCTGCATAACTTAACAGGATCTGTCACCTTCAATAGGCCGCTGCGCAGCTGCGTGCAGGAGCAGCTGCCTTCGCTGCCTTTGTTTGGTCTCAGTTCTCATCTTATCCAGCACAGCCAAGGGGCCCTCTCTCCTCCCGGCACCTTGATTAGTGCTGACTGTCCCTTGCCCACCAAATGCTTTGGGTGGCCCGTGAATATACGGGGTCTCACAGTTTATGATAGTGATGGCGACCAAAGGCCATTCATAAACAGTGAGTCGTGGGTGGCGGCATTAGCTCTTAAAAATCATAATCAGCTCTCCAGGTGGCCTCTCAAATGTGCTTGGGGCTTTTCTTCTCATCCATAAAAAAAGGCTACTTTAGCCAGAGGCCCCAGAGCTGGCAGGAGGACAGAGCACATGTTTGGCCTATGTGGCCTCAAATGAATGCACAATCCCCAACTCAGACTGATGAGAATCTGTGCTCCCTTAAAACATACATGCATGTGCACACACACACACTCAATTCACACATGCATGTCAGACATGCACACTCACACATGCATGCACACTCACATGCACTCACATGAGTACACACGCGCTCACACATGCACACTCAAACACGCATACTCACAGGCATCTGAGGCCCCACAACCACTGTGGGCTGAGCTCTGGGGGTGGAGGAAGCAGGTGCAGCGGGCGCAACTGGGCATTCAGAAATGTTTCTCCCCAGGCCCTTGGCTCCCGTTTCCCACCATCATGGCTTCCCCTCTACTTCCAAATCTCAATGCCAGCGACCTCATCTCCTACCAAATCTTGGAGAAGATTGGATCTCATTTGCTCAGACTTGGTCTGGGGACATTTGGGTTTGAGGCCCATTCCAGACTGTGGGATGAAATACTGAGAGTAGGTGGGTGGGGGGCTCCGGAGTCTGCTTCCCTGAGCCCCTGCTGTCACCAGCTCCAGGTCAACACGAACTGCGAGTGCTGCCAGATCTGTCTTGGCAGGGGCAAAGGGTGGAGCTGGGGACAAGAGTCCACGACATGGCCCTGAAATGGCCTGCTGACCGGCCAGAGCTTCAGCAGTGCAGCCTCGGGAGGCGCTCAGGATGGGCAGCCAGGCACACCCACGTTCACTGGGCCTCCGTTTTTCCACATCCTGGCTGTGAGACCTCTGGCAAATTGCTTATTTATCCTCACTGAGCCTCAGTTTCCTCATCTATGAAAATGAAGATGAAAGAACGTACCCCAGAGGGGCTATTGAGACGATTAAAAGAGAGAATGTGTGCAGTTGTCTTATTTGAGAATCAAGACGTGGCAGCCGAAATAAAGAATGTTATAAGTTTCTTATCTCCTTGGCTCAATAATTTTTTTTTTTTTTTGTTTAAAATTAGAGAAAGGGTCTCTGTCACCCAGGCTGGAGTGCAGCAGTACAATCATAGCTCACTGAGGTCTCAAACACCTGGACTCAAGTGACCCACCTCAGCCTCTGGAGTATCTGGGACTATGGGTGTGTGCCACTATGCCTGGCTCACTTTTTAAAAAATTACTTTTTGTAGAGTTGGGGCCCCACTGTGTTTCCTAGACTGGTCTTGAACTCCTGGCCTCAAGTGATCCTCCTGCCTTGGCCTCCCAAAGTGTTGGGATTACAGGTGGGGGCCACCCTACCTGGCCTGGCCCAAGACTTTGATCTGAGGAAGAGAAGACACTCAGGGGCCACGTATGCTGAAAGAATCCATGGCTGAGTGCGGTGGCTCATGCCTGTAATCCCAGCACTTTGGGAGGCTGAGGCAGGTGGATCACCTGAGATCAGGAGTTTGAGACCAGCCTGGCCAACATGGTGAAACCTTGTCTCTACTAAAAATACAAAATTAGCTGGGTGTGGTGGTGCGCACCTGTGATCCCAACTACTCAGGAGGCTGAGGCAGGAGAATCAGTTGAACCTGGGAGGTGGAGGTTGCAGTGAGCCAAGATTGTGCTACTGCACTCCAGCCTGGACAACAGAGCGAGACTCTGTCTCAAACAGAAACAAAAAACAAAAATGAACCCAGTGCTGGTCTTAGCAGTAGGGCAGTAAAAGCCTCACCTATGAGATGTGTGTCTAATGGGAAGGGAACCCCAGGGTATGGCAGGTGACTGACAGCTCAGGGGTCCTGGTTGATTCCCTAACTCTGCTAGTCTCCTCGTGACCTCCCTTGGCACTGGTGTGTCTCAATCTGGAAGGCAGGAGGAGGAGAGGAAGATGGGGCTCTGAAGGCCATAGTCAAGGTCAGGCAGCCAGTCCTGGCCACCTCAGGGGTAGGCCCGAGGCTGCTGTCATGCCTTGTAAGACTTACTGACATAGAAGTTAAGAAAGAGGCCATGTGCACTAAACAGCATTGACAAGAAACCAAAGAAATCCCTGCATTCAATGGAAGTGTGGAGCGTAGGGGCTCAGGACAGCACCAGAGAGACCATGAATTCTGGGGTCTTGCTCTGGTGCCCAGGCTGGAGTGCAGTGGTGCAATCCTAGCTCACTGCAGCCTTGAACTGCTGGTCTCAAGCAATCCTCTTGCCTCAGCCTCCCGAGTAGCTGGGACTACAGGTGCATGCCACCCTGCCTGGCTAATGGCCTCAGACCAATGGCTTCACGTTGCCCAGAGGCTAGATGAGTCTATTTCTATTTGTGACTCTCCCCTCCTGACATGAAAACCCAAACTCTGCCCTCTGGCATGTGAGGAGGACAAGTCATGAAGTCTTGTGAGGTTCTTTTAGAGATCATTGCTTAAGTTGACTTAAGCTGTCAGAATGTCTGCCCTGGGACAAAGCTGGAGGCTGGGAAATGTGCCTGGGCTTTCTTTTCCCCTCTCTGGTAGCTGGTGCCCATCCAGTTTCCAGACAGCCTACAGCACACCTGGGCTGCTCCTAGGGAGCTGAGGCCTGACTCAGCCTCTCCCTCATTGCTCCCCTAGCCAAACACACTCATCTCTGCTGGCGCACTCACGCCAAGGGCCAGTTGTGTTCTCTCGCTCTTTTGGGATGATGTGAGTACCCTGACTGTCCATTTTGTGTTGCACACAATGCCTGAGACTGGGTAAGTTATGAAGAAAAAAGGCATATTTGGCCCACAGTGTAGATGTCTGGAAAAGTTCAAGAGCGGGCCTCTGGTGAGGGCCTCGGGCTGCTCCACTGTCTCGGAAAGTGAAGGGGAGCTGGTGCGTGCAGAGATTGCATAGTGGGAGAAACCAAGGAAGCCAGGCTCTTTTAAAAACCCACTCCCTAGGAACGTGGGTGAGAACTCACTCATTCCCAAGGGAGTGCGTTCATCTATTTGGGGATCCACCCCCATGACCCCAACACCTTCCACCGGTCCCCACCTCCAACCTGAGGTTTGGAGGGGACAGACATTAAAACCTTAGCAACCCCACACCCACTTACCTCAAAGGGGTGCTAAGTTAAGCACAGGTAATGGTGGGCATGAAGTATTGTTAGACAAACATTTTGATTTGCCTCCTGTCGTTTATATGAATAAACGTCACGTGCGTGTGCATGTGTGTGCGCCCTACACTTTTTAGATAAAATAGTGTCTCCTACATATCCTGGTTTTGAACTTGACTTTTTCCATTTAATATATTGTAAATGTTTTCCCATGTATTTATAAGTAGTCTTCTACAACGTAATTTTAAATGACTATAAAGTATTCCCTTGTGATCCTCAAAGTGAGGCACATGCCAGACAATCCATTGGGTGACAGAAGAAAATATTACAACTTCCCTTCATCTTTATTTTTATCTAGAAACAAGACAGGATGACCTGGCCCATCCTGGTCAGCCTGCACATGTGGTGCCTGTGGGGTCCGGCAGGGGGCAGAGGGTGGACAATGGCACCTGCACATTTTTGTTTGCTTTCTGCAGATTGCAATTTACTGCAGCTCTCAAGTGTTTGGTTAAAGAGATATCCAGGTTATATTATTTTCACTAAAAACCTTCACAAAATAGACAGGTGGCTTAAAAGTTTCCAGCTAAGAAAATGCAGATTGTAGACTGCACAAGGTGGGAGGTTGGGAGTGGGGTGAGGGTAAAATGTTCACTATTCAAGTGATGGGTTCACTAAAAGCCGACTCTACCCCTACATAATATATGCATGGGAGAAATCTATACTTTCATTTTGGGAGGCCTAGGCAGATGGATCACTTGAGGTCAGGAGATCCAGACCAGCCTGGCCAACATAGTGAAACCTTGTCTATATTAAAAATACAAAAATTAGCCAGGTGTGGTGGTGCATGCCTGTAGTCCCAGCTATTCGGGAGACTGAGGCAGAAGAATAACTTTAACCTGGGAGGCAGAGGTTGCAGTGAGCTCAGATCGCACCACTGCACTCCAGCCTGGGTGACAGAGTGAGACTCCGTCTCTAATAACAAGAAAAAGAAATCTACACTTGCACTGCCTAAATACATAAAAATAAAAAACTGCAGAGCACAAAAAGAGAATAAGAAAATGGCTGAGTAGATTCTTTTTCAGCCTCCATTGTGAGCTCATCATCATTCTCATTAGATGGGAAAACACCACTATAATCAGATTTGAAAAAGAATCAGCCAGAAATATATTAACATGTGAGAAGATTATAACTCATAGATATACAGACATTTCATTCATGATGGCCTTACCCTAAGTGTATGTTGTACCTCGAGGTATAAGCTAATGAGAATATCACCATAAGAAAGACAGTTAAACAATTAACATTGAAAATATAAAGACAAATCTCAACATTCTTTCACTGATGTTGAAAGCCATACAATCTTTCAGCCCTTAAACGTTTTTACTAAACTACTGATAACAAATATTTAGAAGCTTAAAGTTCACATAACGTGGTAAAACTGGCCAAAATAACACATGAAACAAATATGGAGAAGAATTTAAATATAGTCTTTCATTGGACAATACTATTGAAAACCAAGCAAAGTGGCTTACACCTGTAATCCCAGCACTTTAGAAGGCTGACGCAGGAGGATCGCCTAACCCCAGGAGTTTGAGACCAGCCTGGGCAACATAGTGAGACATTGTCTCTACAAAAAATAAAAAAAAAATTAGCTTTGTGTGGGGACACATACCTGTAGTCCTAGGTA
Source organism: Sapajus apella (assembly GCF_009761245.1). Lineage (NCBI taxonomy): Eukaryota > Metazoa > Chordata > Mammalia > Primates > Cebidae > Sapajus > Sapajus apella. The sequence continues at coordinate 5,002,816 of NW_022437051.1, forward strand.
CTTGGAAGGCTGAAATGGGAGGATCTTTTGAGCCTGGGAGGCCAAGGCTGCAGTGATCCATACCGTACCCCTACACTCCAGCCTGGGCAACAGAATGAAACCCTGTCTCAAAAAGGAAATGAGGCCAGGCATGATGGCTCATGCCTGTAATCCCAGTGCTTTGGGAGGCTGAGGTGGGTGGATCACCTGAGGTCAAGAGTTTAAGACCAGCCTGGCCAACATGGTGAAACCCTGTCTCTACTTAAAATACAAAAAATTAGTCGGCCTGGTGGTAGATGCCTGTAAATAGCAGCTACTCAGAAGGCTATGGCAGAAGAATCGCTTCAATTCAGGAGGCAGAGGTTGCAGTGAGCTGAGATTGCACCACTGCACTCCAGCCTGGGCAACAAGAGCGAAACTCCATCTCCAAAAAAAAAAAGAAATGAAATGAAATAAAACACTATTTCATTTTGTAGTCTATTTCATAATGTAGCCTGGGAGTTTCGTCATGTAATTGGATGGAAGTATATACATTTCCAACATGAGTCAGTTATGACATTTGCTGAAATCTATTTCAAAAACGAAATACGAATTATGTTTTCGTAAGTCACTACAGGAAGGATAGCAGAAGGACATGTATTCTCAATAGTGAATAATGTCTTCACTAATTATTATTTTTTAAAAGATGTAGGTCTAAGTGCGGCTAAGAGCCAGTTTTGACTGCATTGAGAAGGTTCTTGAACATTGTGGTGGAGCTCACTATGTAGCACCGTGGATGACGTCACTGTCTCAGACCCTGGCTGTCCTGGCTCAAGCTCCAGTGCTGCTGCTTGCTAGCTATGTGACCTTGGGCAATTCACCACCTTCCCTGTGCCTCAGTTTCCTCATCTGTGAAGTGGGATAATAATTTTACCCATATGAGGGGTAGTCGTGAAATTTAAATGAATCAATGTATGTAAAGCACTTAAACTCTGCCTGGAACATCTAAGTGCTCAACAGATGTTAGCTAGTAACGTAAACCACACTTGAAATTTATTCACAGGCAAACTACCATAGCAGATTTTTTTTTTTTTTTTTTGAAACGAAGATTTGCACTTGTTACCCAGGCTGGAGTGCAATGGCACAATCCCTGCTCACTACAACTTCTGCCTCCTGAGTTCAAATGATTCTCTAGCCTCAGCCTCCTGAGAAGCTGGCATTACAGGCTTGTGCCACTGTGCTCAGCTAATTTTTGTATTTTTAGTAGAGATGGGGTTTCACCATTTTGGCCAGGCTGGTCTTGAACTCCTGACCTCAGGTGATCTGCCCACCTCAGTCTCCAAAGTCCTGGGATTACAGGTGTGAGCCATTATGCCTGGCCTGTAACAGAAAATTTGAAGTTGGAAGTACATAGTTCTACACTATCGGTGATGTGGTTCAGTTTAGGAAGCAAAACTTTTACTATTTGACAGAATATTTATAATATTTTTAAGGACATAAGGAATGAGCAAAAAAAATATTTTATCTACACAAAGGTTGGATGTGTAATTTATAGCAAATTATGTGAGTTCATAAAGACAAGTTCAGAATTTGTATAACTTTCCATATTATGTTCAAAATATAAAAACAAATACATGGAATCTGTTCTTTCAAGGTATAGTGCTATTTAACAGTAAATGGCAAAATAATACCTTTTGAAAGAAATAGCTAAAGCATCTTGATTTCCAGTATTATGTGATTGTATTGCTGGAAAAAGTACAGTTATATGTAAAAACTCTCATATTTGCCCACTTTAAAGTGTGGAAATACTTCAAAGACCTAAAAACAGAAATACCATTAGACCCAGCAGGACCATTACTGGGTATATATCCAAAGGAATATAAATTCCTTCTATTATGGAGTCACATGCACACGTATGTTCATTGCAGCACTATTCACAATAGCAAAGACATGGAATCAACCTAAATGCTCATCAATAATAGGCTGGATAAAGAAAATGTGGTAGATATACACCATGGAATATTATGCAGCCATAAAGAAGAAGAAGATAGGCTGGGCACAGTGGCTCCTGTCGTCTCACCACTCTGGGAGGCCAAGGCGGGAGGATCACTCCAGGTTGGAAGTTTGAGAACAGCCTGGTCAACATGGCAAAACCCCACCTCCACTAAAAATACAAAATATTAGCCAGGTGTTGTGATGGGTGCCTATAATCCCAGCTACTCAGGAGGTTGAGGCAGGAGAACTGCTTGAACCTGGGAGGCAAATGTTGCAGTGAGCCGAGATCATGCCACCACACTCCACCCTGGGCGACAGAGTGACACTCCATCTCAAAAGAAAAAAAAAAAAAAGATCATGTTCTTTGCAGTGACATAGATGGAGCTGGAGGCTGTTATCTTTAGCAAACTCTCAGGAACAGAAAACCAAATACCGCATGTTCTCACTTATAAGTGGGAGCTAAATGATGAGACCACATGACACATAGAGGGAACAACACACACTGGGGCCTATCAGAGGGTGGGAGGAGGGAGAGGATCAGAAAAAATAACTAATGGGTACTAGGCTTAATACCTGGGTGATGAAAGAATCCGTACAACAAACCCTCATGACACAAGTTTACCTAACAAACCTGCACATGTGCCCCTGAACTTAAAAGTTAAATTTTAAAAAAGAAAAAAAATATGGAAACAGAATTTTCTGACTAAAGATCTTCCAATGAAAACTTTAGTGTTTTGTATGCATTAAATATAAAAAATGTAAGACCTCTTGGTTGACATCCTAGAAGCAGAAAATTTACTTAGCTTAATGTCAATAAAAATCTCTGCATATTTAGTATATGAGAATGAAAAATTAATTTCTTGATTAAGTGTGCCCAATTATGTCTTTCCTCTATTTATATCTGTGTCTTTATAAAAGATTGTTTTGAATAACCAAGAACAGAAATATGTTGAACTTTCAGTTGTATCAGTGTTAAACTCAGACTTTTATGATTGATCAAATCCAAAATCAAATGGCTCTTTTTAAACCAAAATATTTCTGAAGTGTTAATGAATAAAATAGAACAAATTTAAAATATTGCTTAAAATTTCCATATCATGTGTTTTGTAATGCATATGACACTTTTAGTTTGATAGTACCTACATATAATTTATTAAAAGTAAATGAATATTAATTAGGGTGTATACATTATGATTATTATTATCATCTTGAGACAGAGTCTCACTCTATTGCCCAGGCTGGAGTGCAGTGGGCAACCTTGGCTCACAGCAACCTCGCCCCCAGGTTCAAGTGATTCTCCTGCCTCAGCCCTCCTAGTAGCTGAGACTACAGGCGTGTGCCACTACGCCTGGCTTTTTGTATTTTTAGTAGAGAGGGGGTTTCACCGTGTTAGCCAGGATGGTCTCTATCTCCTGACCACGTGATCCAGCCGCTTTGGCCTCCCAAAGTGCTGGGATTACAGGCGTGAGCCACTGGGCCTGGCCCAATTTTTTGACTTTTTCAAATGTAGAAGTCATCTTATGTAGAAGTCATTTGCTACATTCCTGCTGATTTTCTTGGGATAGCTTTTTAGAAGTGGGAATATTTAACCCAAGAGTATGCTCATTGTAAGGGAATATTTTATTATTATTTAGTTAGTTAACAAATTTCCTGCAGAGGGACTATAATAACGGACATGCCCATCAGCAGCGAGGACAGTGTTTTCCCCCAGCCCTTGGGTTTCTTTTCATCTAATTTCAGCTGCGAGTTACAGGGGAAGGAGTGTGATCTATTTGGGAGCCCAGGGCTCTGGGGAAGGCAGTTTTGGGCAGGGATCTGGGATGACTACAGACTGTGGATGTCCACCAACGGCCGTCCATGCATCAGGGCAGTCCGTGCATTAGGGTAGTCTATTCGTCAGGCCCTTCCTGGTGGTAAGGATGAGCTCCCTGGGGACTCAGGGCAAGACCCTGGGGTTGCTGAGGGGTCAGGTGCAGCGCGGTGTGGAAAGGTGGTCATCGCGCTCCGAGGTGGGGTGGGCAGGTCCCTGAGGGGCCTCTGCTTTGGGAAGGCTGTCTGTGGGACGCTGCCTGTCGCCACGCGGCAGTGTCTGAGGATCAAAAGCGAGTGGAAGGAGGCCTCCTTCTCTCAGCCCATGTGGAAAGTATTTGTCTCCGGCTGGAAATCTTGCGTGAGAACAAAAGCCAGCCTCGCGGAATGCTTGCACGCCCTGCGGCCAGTCTGTTCCTGGCTCTCCCGGCCTTTTGCTAAGATAGCAGAGTGGGGCTTCCCACCAGAACCAGCAGAAAAGCCAGTTTCCAAGCAGCGGGGACTCGCAGCAAAGTGGTGGCACTCTGTTCTCATTTTCTCGGCCCTGTGAGCAGCACGTTGCGGCCTACGCCGGCCTTTTCTCTGTGTGGAGACCCAGCCCCTCAGAGCCCTGCCAGGCATCGGCCGATCTGACCCCGGGGTTCAGGCGGAGACACCGAGAGGGGCTCGTGGTTGAAGATGCCAACCTCGCAGACGGCATTCGCAGGCTGTCCTCTCTCCAGGAGCAGATGGGCGGGGACAATGACTTGGTCACACGGGCCTTCTGGGGCTGCCGCCCCACCACCCTGGCACCCGGCAGCCCCACCTTTGTGCAGTGTGGGGTCTCGGGAGCCAGAGGTGAGAGCAGCAGGCATTTCGCTTCCACTTTTGTCTCTGGCCCCCAGGGAACCTTCGCCGAGCCCCTCCACACCCGCTTCTTCCTGCCTGGGTCCTCCTAACCCTACTCAAGGCTGTAGGAGCACTTGGGGGTGTATAAAGCCTGCAGGCACAGAACGGGATGAATGTGCTGTGGGGTCTGAAGACAGGGTGATTGGATCTGCCCTGCAGGAAGAAAGGACTTGGGGAGACGGTGACCCCTCAGCCTCAGATCGTTCACATAGGTGTTCAGGCAGCAAAAGAGCCTGGACGGCTGATGGAGAAATTCTCCTAGGAGATGAGGAAGCAAGATTAACTTATTTACTGGTGCCCTTGACCACCTTCTCCCTCCCCCTCTCCCCTGGGATATGTCTCCTCTCTCTCTCAATATATATGATGTTGTTTTAATGTGTTTTGTGTTGCTGTAAAGGAATACCTGAGACTGGGTGGTTTATTGGGCTCATGGTTCTGCAGGCTGTATAAGCGCGGCTCCAGCATCTGCTCCGCTTCTGGGGAGGCCTCGGGAAGTTTTTACTCATGGGAATAAATAAAGTTTTTACACATGGTAAAGCTCATGGGAAGGGGGGCAGGCGTGTCACGTGGTGTGAGAGGGAGGAGCAAGAGACACGGCCAGGAATGTTTAAAAAATTTTTTTACTTTAAATTCTGGGATACATGTGCAGAACGTGTAGGTTTTTTACATAGATAGGTTTGTGCCATGGTGGTTTGCTGCACCTATCAATCAGTCACCTAGGTTTTAAGCCCTGCATGCATTAAGTATTTGTCCTAATGCTCTCCCTCCCTTTGCCTCACCCCCCACGACAGGCCCCAGTGTGTGAAGTTTCTATGTGTTCTCAGGAGGTTACATGTATTCAACTGTGTGTGATGGTCCATGTGTTCAACTCCCACTTATGAGTGAGAACATGCAGTGTTTGGTTTTCTGTTTTGTTCTTTTTCATGGCTGCATAGTATTCCACGGTGAATCTGCATTTTCCTTCTTCTGCAGGGTGGGAGGCACCCAAGGTCCTGCAGTTCTCTTGGTGAGGGGCTCTGGGTCATCGAAACCTGGGTATTCATACTGACATGACTTCATTTGTACTTGCAGATTAGGTGGGGTGTGGGAACTTTTCAGGTGGGCTAGTCTTGAGTTGCCCTTAAATACAGTTGCACTGCACCAACATCACATTGGAAGATCTCCAAGGTAGACTATTTTTGGTAAACTTGGATAATCAAAAATTTTTTTTTGTAGAGATAGGGTCTCACTATGTTGCTCAGGCTGCTCTTGAACTCCTGGCCTCTAGTGGTTCTCCCTCCTTGGCCTCCCAAAGTGCTGGGATTACAGGCATGAGGCACTGTGTCTGGCTAGTAAGTCTTTACAGATACCAAATCCAGTCGGTTCTGTGCTGCGGAGTTAAGTCATTTGGAAAGTAAGAGAATGTAGCCTCAGTCACGAAACTGTTGACCAGTGTTTCGTCACTCTGCTCCTTAAGGCTTTGAAAGTTTGTGAAATCGGCTGTAAGTCCTTCAGAGCCAAAGCCTGCAGGTTGCAAATCACTGGAATCCTTCAGAACTTTAGATTGTGGCCACGTTGTAACTGGAAGAGGAAGAAGAGAAAAGGAAGACAGAGCAAACTGGGACCCTTGAGGCAAGCAGGTGGCGCGAGCCATTCACACTGGCGTAGCAGAGAGGGCACTGATTTCTACCTGGGCTCTTGACAGCTGAGTGGCCTTGCTCAAGTTCCCTGGCGTCTCTGGGCCTGATTCATCTGTAAAGCCAGGGGGTTGGACTGGATTATTTATGGCCTGTGCCGGCTCTGATATCTGACAGTTCTATCAATCTTTACCCGGGAGCCGTCCCACATCCCCTTGGGTTAGATGGGAAATTCATCTCCCTTGTAGGTTAAACACCTATTTTTTTTTTTTTTCTCCAGCAAGAGGGAATGAGACAGCTATTTCTCCCTCTGCAGACAGAGGCAAAGAAAAAAGCAAAGTCAAATCAACCTCCCATTCAGTGCTTAGCGGTTCAGGCCTGAATGAACAGTGTTGGCTTGCAGGCGTCGCTCAGACCCTGTAGCTCATAGAAATCTGGAGTTGGTGGGGTCCTGACGAGGAGCCCTCTCTTTAAATTGGGAAAACAGATACCCCTAGATGGGAAGGGGCATAGAATTAGGTAATGATGGAGTCTGAATTAGAGTCTAGATAGATATCCAGGATGAAGAACCCGCCGAGGGCCTGTTATTAGAGGCTCCTCGTGCTCTCCTGGTGCTCCCTTAAGTATGTAGGATTAGGTAATCCTGTCCGAGTTTTCCTTTCTGATTGGAGATTATGTTAATCTCAATTAAGCCTTCAGCCGGCCTTCCCAGAGTGAGGCGTGGCTTCTGCCGGGTGGCGTCTCTCCACCCTTTGTAAGTGGACGCGGCCGGTGATTGGTAGGCTCGGGAAGCGCCGGCGGCCAATGGGGAGCGCGGGGGGCGGGGATACTGGGCGGGGATGGGCGGAGCCGCGCGGTCGCCGTGGTTACTGAGCCTGCCCGCCGCCAATCCGCAAACACTAATTAGACGTCCCACCCCGAAGCTCGGGCCGCGAGGCGGAGACAGCACCCTCTCTGCTCCACCCCAGAGCTTGGCCGGATTTGCCATTTTACGACTCTTCTGGAACCTGTGCTTCCTGCCGGGCGCAGGAGGTTCCCCGGCCGCGGCTGCCGGCCCCAGGCCCTGGATGGAGATAGCCCGAGGAGAAGCGGCTCTCCCGGTCACACGGCAGAGGCCTAGCGGGACTAGCCTTGAGGGGTCTATCCGGACCCGGGGCAGCGCTCGGGATAGTCCCCGGTGGAGCAGAAACGCTGTTTCCTGGGTGAGGACTCTTCGTCGCCCACCTGGACGGCGGCGGAGACACCCGCGCCACCTGCTCCCCAAATCCACCCGGACACTCATTCAGCAGGGGTGGAGGGCAGGGGCTTCCTTCCCTGGGAGCCTCGCTTAGAGCCCCCGCCCCAGGATATCCAGGCCCCTTTTCCCCCAGCAGGCCCACAACCCCCAGCACAGGCCCCCGCAGCACGCCCAACCCCCCAGTACGCCCACACCCCCGGTACACCCACCCCCTATCACACCCATGCCCCCAGCACACACCCCCCTCAAGCACACCCACCCCCCAGCATGCCTACCCCCCAAAGCACATTCCTTTCCCCCCAGGACACCCACCCCTGCCTCCACCTGTCCTGTCGGGGGGAGGGGGTTACTCGGGCGACGCCCACGGGACTCACGTGGGCCTCCCGTGCTCCTGTGCGCACTCCACTGGAGATTACGGTCCAGCCCATCCAGAGGACCGGATCCAAGCCCGAAATGCCCCCATCACCTTCCCAGCGCGGCGTACTGCAGCGGCCTTGTCTGATCACCTGCCTTTCCATTTCTTCTGTATTTACAACCCTCCCGACCCCCGGGGAGACTCGGGCGGCTTAGGCAGCCAATCAGGATGCAGTCGTCTCTAAAGGTCAGGGTGACGCACATTTCCCAAGATCATTCACGGACTTTGCCCTTCGATGCCTTGTTCTCATGACAAAATCTGGCTGCCAGCAGTTTATATGATTTACCCCCATCTCTGGCAACTTAGAGAATAAAAAGCTGAACATAAAAAGTAACCCTTTAATTATAGTGTAGCGGTCAGTCTTATGTGAATAAAATTCTTCTCACCTAGGACCTGTCTCTCATCTTAAAAACGAGCATGCCATAAAGTGAGTTGGTCTGCATCCTTTGTTTTCCAACCATTTTTTCCTTCATTATTTTATTTTTTATTTTTAAATCTATTTTTATTTAGAGACAGGGTCTCCTGTGTTGGCCAGGCTGGTCTCTAACTCCTGGCCTCAAGCAATCCTCCTGCCTCAGCCTCCAGAGTAACTGGGATTACAGGTGTGAGCCTGGCTTTCCTCATAATTTTAAATAATTACATTTTTCCTTTAGCTGTCGTCACACAGCTGTTTGGAATTCATTGATTTTACAATCTTAAATTTCGTGGAAGGTCAGAGGTGGGGCTCAGGGATAGGAAAGGGCAGGGAAGGACGGGAGTACACACCTGAGTGGTCTCTTTCAGATAAGATTTGTGAACCTTGACATACACTGAAACTCTTCCCATTCCCATCCTTAAAAAATTATGTACTTTCATCAGTATTTCTTTTTAAAAATTTATTTTAAATGTTATGGGTTGGTAGTAGGTGTATCTATTTATGGGCTACATGAGGTGTGATAAAGGGACACAATGTGTAATAATCACATCAGGGTAAACAGGGTATTTATCACCTCACACATTTATCATTTCTTTGTGTTCTTTCATCATTATCTCTATGCTTGAAACACAAGATGATTCTCAGTTTCATACTGAAGTCCTAAAAACACAAACTCCCTGCCCCTGCAGCCGGAAGCATGGAGCAAGGCTCTAGGGAAATCTGTCTGTAGATGTGACATGCTGTGTTGTTCCCACATCCATGCCTAGCCTGCCCAGAACGCCTTCCTTTCATCCCTTGAACTCTTCTCCACCCTGCAAATTCCCCATTCTCCATTCACATCTGGTGGGTTCCCTAGTCCTGCCCTTAACTGCTTTTGCCTCATTAAGTCCTAGAATAAAGGGCCTTTCAGATGGGAGGGTGAGTCCAGTCCTGGGGTAGAGGCCTCCAGTTCCCACAGGGCCTGACTGCCCAGCAAACCCAGCCTGGCTCTGGCCTTCATGTGGGTGCTGGTTTGTGGGGCAGCCTAGAGGGTCCAGGAAAAGAATTCATCTGTAACCAGCAAACCAGAATGAAGGTGAAGTTAAAGTGGAGAGGAGCTAGTTCAGGTCTGCATTTGCAGCAGCGGAGGCCAGTTTGGGATTTGTCCCAAGCTCAATAATAACCCTAGACAAGATACCAAAATCATTTGGAGAGCTGTGTTTTTCCCTGTCAATTTATGACTGGCCGCGTCTGGCCAAGAAAAAGACGGTGGAGGAAGCTCGCCAGGAATCACTTCCAGGCGCGCAAGGCTGACTCTGAACTGAGGCCGACCAGAAATTGCAATTAGCGTGAAAATAAAGATCTTTTCAGAAAAGAAAATGGCCCCGGCACTTGTGTTTTATTGTCTGTCTCATCCCCTGGCACCCGCCCAGACAGCCCTGAGACAGCCTCTTGGCTCACAGGCTTCTGAATACCCAGGCGAGCCAAGGGGGAGAGTCCCCGTCCTCACCTGCTTCTAGAAGGTGCAAGCTGTCTGTGGTGAAGGGAAAGCCAGGCCCCCCCAGGCCCCCAGGCCAGAGACTCTGCTCCCCTCAGAGGCTACATACATTTGCACAGTTTGTTTCAGACCCCCAGAGGCAAATCCTTAAGCCAAATCGTGGGGGCTTACAAAATGGTGTCCCTGGGACACCCTCCTTTTCATGAGAACATATTAATTACATACAAAGTCAGCCCTCTGCAAGAAGGCTGAGAACCCTGAGCAGTCAGAAGACACAAATATACACACTTTTTTTTTTTTTTGGCAAAAAAGAGGATGGGGTGTTTTCCATTCTCATCCTGATTTTGTTTACAGAGTAGGGTGGAAAGGCATGCTAACCTGCATTCTGCTGATTTTATTTTTTAATTTTTTTCTTTTAAAATTGTATAGCTACAATTCAAGATGAACATTCTGCTCATTAAAAAAATACGGCCGTGGAAGCATCAGAGCATTACCAGGGAGTGGACGGAGGCGAAGTGCATTGTGAGTGCGGTTTTATTTCATCTCACGGCAGCCCCACACAGTGGGAATTAATATCCCTCCAGTTCACAGAAGAGGAACTGGAGACTCAGAGAGGTTAAGTAACTTTCCCGAGGCTCATGAGTGGTAGCATGGGATTCGAACCAGGTGATTCAAAGCTGCAGCCCAGCAGTTCTTGATGCGACCCCCGTGAGGCCAGAGAAGCATAAACACAGGCAAGACAAGACCCAAGTCCCCAAAAGGGTCAGAAGGGGAAAAATAATTCCCCCAAGGTCATCTGCTGTTAAGCATCTGAGTCAGATTTGACTTCCTGGGACAGAATAGGGAAGGTTTGGGAATTGGGAAGGAGTCGAAAACTTTTGGGTAATTACGGTCTGCTGGGAGGGTGGGAAGTGTGGGCAGCTGGGGGCCGATGTGTGTTTATGAGGGTGTGGGAGAGGCGGGGTGGGCTGGCGGTGGAACAAACAAGTTCCATTCTTCCTGTCAGTCAACAGTTGATGTCGACACTACCCCCGAGATATGTCTTCAGCCACCTTTTATCACCTCCATGGCTGTAGCCAGCAACCACCAAACCTACCCAGGGTGACCGCGGTCTCCCGGTGGCTCTGCCCACTTCTACCCTTGCCCACCTTCCTTCTGGGCTGTCGGACCTTTGCATTCCCCTGCCAAACCTCCAAGATTCCCCCCACCCCACTGCGTGGACTGCCTCCTGCTTGCTCCCACACCTGCCTGACCCCACTCCCTGACTCTGCTTCATCGGCTCTTGCCCCAGGGCCTTTGCACTTGCTGATCTCTCTGCCCACAACGCTTCCCCCCAGATACCCTCACTTCTTGCCTTCACTCAGGCACAGGGGACCATGGCAGTGGGTTATCAGAACTTATTAACATTACTGTCACTAAAGTTGGTATACAACACCCCCACTGCTAATTAGACTGGCTTTAAATTTTAAAAACAAAAAATAACTTCAATAAGGCATTCCCTGGCCTCTTTATTGGAAATCTCAACCACCCCTGACACCTCCTATCTCCCTTCTGTTTTCTTCCCCCCTCACAGTGACCCCTAACTTATGCCTAATTACTTATCTCTTTCACCTTGTATCTCCCCAGCTAGAATGCCAGCTCCATGAGGGCAAGGGTTTCTGTCTGTGTGGTTTGGTTGGTGTCTTCCATCTCCCGCTATACTCCCAGTGCCTAGGACAGTGCCTGGCACACATCATGAACTTAATAAATATTTGTTGAACAAATGAATGAATGCAGGAAGCCCCACAGTTCAGTTCATGTCATGGGAAGGAGCTAGAGTCTTCCGATAGGACAGGAGGCGGGAGCAGGAGGGTTGTGGAAGGTGAGATTGAGGAGGCTGCATTGGTGATGAGGACAGTGACCCAGGAGCTAAAAGTGGTTGTCCTGGAAGCTGGCGGGTGTGGGAGACCGCCTCTGCATCTCTCCTCTCCACTCCTCCATCACCCATTGGGGACACTCACAGGATGCCTTCCTGTAGGTCCAGGAACAAAACAAGATGCAGAGACGGCAGTGTTGGAAATGGAGGACTGGGATGAAATGGTCCGGTCTTAAGTAACAAGAGGCCGAGAGAAAGCCACAGCAGCAAGGCAGGAGCTGTCCCCTCCTCTGCTAGATCTGCCTGGGTCCCTGGCACCCAGCAGGAATGTCATGTGAGAGCAGCCAGGAGAGACCCAACGGGCCACTGGCAGAGCCAGACCCTCTCCTGCTGGCTCAGCTCAAAAAATGGTGAAGCCAGAAGGCTGTGGGGTGGGGCAGGAAGGACTCCTGACCAGGCCACAGAGCAAACAGCACAAATTCCCGGGATGCCAGCCCAGCAGGAGCGTCCCTGGTGCTCTTCCAGCTCTCCACAGCAGTTTGAAAAGCCCAGGCTTCTCATTTCCAGATTAGAGGCTGCTGGGACTTGGAGTGAGACAGCTGGGGGGAGTCCAGACTCCGCCTTTACTGCCTGTGTGGTTTCGAGCAGGTCTCTCTCCCATCAAATGTGAAACGTGCGGTCGAATGTGACCCGGTGACTCTGAGGATGCACAGTTTGGCTAGGCATGCCGGTGCACAGTCAGCCCTGCCACGCTCTTATTTTCTTTGCTATCACGGTCACATTTGGGAGCGGGAATGGGTTTTAATAGGGCTCTTGAGAAAGCAAGAATGAAGCAGAAAATCTGGAAACCCGGGCCCTGGCTCCAGCACCGGCTGAGTAAGGGTTTGGGTAAGGTTATCCCATGTCTCAACCCTGCGGTCTCTGTACAGAGGGGCTTGAATTCCCTGACCCCTAAAGTGCCTTCCAGCTCCAATATTCTGTGATTCGTGAGTCTGAAAAAACATCATTTTTTTTTTATTGGGCTTCGTTAAATGGAGGAAGCAGGGCCGGGCACAGTGGGTCAAGTGTGCTAGCACTTTGGGAGGCCAAGGCAGGCGCCTCACTTAAGGTCAGGAGTTCGAGACCAGCCTGGCCAACATGGTGAAACCCCATCTCTACTAAAAATAACAAATTATCTGGGCGTGGTGGTGGGCATCCAAAATCCCAGCTATTTGGGAGGTAAAGCAGGAGAATCTGGGAGGCAGAGTTTGCAGCGAGCCAAGATTGCTCCACTACACTCCAGCCTGGGCAACAGAGCGAGACTCTGTCTCAAAAAAAAAGAAAAAGAAAAAAAAAAAAGAGGAAACAGGAGGCCAGGGCCTATCAGACTTCACAAAGGAGATTCTCAGAGGTTTTCTGCATAGACTAGATGGGAGTTTAGGAGGTAACAGACTGTGCCCTCTGAGGAACGATGCTGATATCCTGATTATCATCACGATTCACACGTCAGACCTGACCTGCCTATGAAAGAATGATGTCCTCACACAGTGACAAGCTGGTTAGTGATTCGGAAACCCAGCTGTGCCCCAAGTCCTCAGGGGCTCCAAGCACAGATTCTCAGACCACCTCATGCCTACTGGTTTAGAATCTCTAAGGGTGTGCTCAGGAGTCAGTATTTCTGTTGTTTTAGAGACAGTGCCTTTCTCTGTCACTCAGACTGGAGTGCGGTGGCATGATCATGGCTCACTGCAGCCTTAAACTTCTGGGATGAAGCGATCTTCCCACCTCTGCTTTCCAAGCAGCTAGGACTACAGACACTTGCTACCTTGCCCAGCTGATACTTTTTTTTTTAGTTTTTGTAGAGATGAAATCTCACTATGTTTCTCAGGCTGGTCTGAAACTGGCCTCCAGTGATCCTGTCGCTTGGGCCTCCCAGAGCACTGGGACTGTAGGTGTTATCCTCTGTGCCTGGCTAGGAGTCAGGATTTTTATCAGTTTCCCCAGGTGATAACGTCAACTGTAAGGACGCACTCTGGGGACTCTCCAATAGCACCTGTTCCACATGGACAAGGGAGGATGCTCTGCTCTCCCAAGTGTCTTAGCAGTGTGGTAGAAATCACCCCTTGAAGGGGACACCTTTGAGTGAAAGCGTTGCCAGCTGCCATGCTCTGGAAGGTCGAGACCAGCCTGGCCAACATGGTGAAACCTCGTCTCTACTAAAAATACAAAAGCTAGCTGGGCGTGGTGGTGGGCATCCGCAATCCCAGCTATTTGGGAGGCTAAAGCAGGAGAGTGGTAGGTCACACCTGTCAGGAGAGAGAGCGCCGTAATCGGGCATTGGGAATTTGCTTCTCAGGGTTTAGGGAAGAGGTACCTTGAAGGCCTGTAGCACCTGGTTGGGTCAAAGGAGGAGCAGAAAGAATGGGAGGCCTGTGTTCATCTGCTAGGGCGCAGAGCCAAGCCCCACAGACAGAAATGTGTGTCCTCACAGCTCTAGAGGCTGGAAGTCCAACATCAAGGTAATCAGGGTTAGTTTCTTCCAAGGCCTCTCTCCTTGGCTCGTAGATGGCCGCCTTCCTCAGATGTTTTCACACCGTCTTCCATCTGTGTGTGTCTGTCCTTTAATCTGTTCTTCTAAGGTTACCAGCCCCATTGGGTTAAGGCCACCCTGGTGACTTCATTTCACCTTCCTTACCTCTTTAATGGCTCTGTCTCCCAATGCAGCCACATCCTGAGATCCTAGAGGTTAGGACTTCAACACATGAATTTTGGGGGGACCCAGTGCATCCCCTAGCAGGGGAACAGGGGCAGCGTGGAGAAGGGAAAGGACATGAGGCTGAAGGGAGAGGTGGGGCAATGTCACACCTGCTCCTTCTGCTCCAGGCCTTTCCCAGGCCGGCCTGGCCTCTGCTCTCCACCAGCCTCTGCGGACTCACTATCACCACCACACCTGGGAGACAAAACGGGATCTTCAAAGCCCTTTCCTAGTTCTTACTTCACTTATTCTTTACAACCATCCTAAAAGGCAGGGCAGGGCAGGGATCTAGTGTGATTTTGTGGAAAAACAAGAGTGCAAAGAAGTGAGCGGGACATCTGAGAACACCATGGTTGGCACCAGATTTCACGACACCCAGAACAGGGTTCTTTCCATGGCCACACAGAGCACCTGCTACGCATGAGATGTGCTTTCCTTGGCTTCCAGGAACGGAGGGTGCAATGTCCCAGGAAAGCTAAGAGGTCCAAGTGAGAGCTGCTGAAGGGGTGACAAGCAGTGATGAAAAGAGATTCCATTGCTTTTTAATAAAAAAGTGTCTCTCACATTCTACCCCGAAATGGAACTCCTGGGAGAATAAAGCCTGTGTTGTGTATTTAGCTAAGTGTTTCTCCTTTTTCTTCGTATTAAAAGCATGGGGCTTGCCTAAGTCATTAAAAATACATGTTCCAGGCCGGGGGCGGTGGCTCAAGCCTGTAATCCCAGCACTGTGGGAGGCTGAGGCGGGTGGATCACGAGGTCAAGAGATCGAGACCATCCTGGTCAACATGGTGAAAACCCTGTCTCTACTAAAAATACAAAAAATTAGCTGGGCATGGTGGTGCATGCCTATAATCCCAGCTACTCAGGAGGCTGGGGCAGGAGAATTGCCTGAACCCAGGAGGCGGAGGTTGCGGTGAGCCAAGATCGCGCCATTGCACTCCAGCCTGGGTAACAACAGCAAACCTCCGTCTCAAAAAAAAAAAAAAAATACATGTTCCATTTGCTTTGATGCAGAGGGTGAGAAGATGGAAGAGCCAAGGAGACCAGGCTAGTTCAGGTCCGGCTGTGCCCCTGGAGCCCCAGAGGCTGATGGCTGAGCTGGGAATTAGCAGAAGATCTGGAGGATCCCACTCACTCTACATACACTTAACAAGTGCTCACTGTCCTAGCCCATAAACAAGATACAGCTCTGCTGCCATTTCACGGAACCTGAGCGGGAGACAGTCAAATAAATGGACGGTGACATGAAGGTGTAGAAAGGCAAGAAATGGAGACATGTACATTGAGGTCCTCAATAATGGCCCAATAAAGGGGCCAGGAGACAGGGAAGAGAAGAGGGAGTCGAGGTCTAAGGAAGGAGTTGGGCTGGAGAGTAACGGTCACACCTAGCTCGGTGACACCTATGTGTGTGTGTGTGCACAAGCATGCATGAGCACACGAGCATGCACTAGCTCTTGGGATGTACAGCACCTGTCCCAGTATGCATTCTCTGTGTTCCTTGGAGCCTGAGCCATGCAGGTGGATGCTCTGTGAGATTCACAGAATTTGAAGCCAGCGCTGGCAGTTCTCAGGGGCCTGCACACTGCAAGTGGCTGATGACCGGTGGGAGAAGATGCGAGGGAGAGAGGCTGCCTCCCTGAGGGGAGGCTGTACGCCAACCACCTATAAGACAAGCTGAACTGCCTAGGAGTTCTCCTGGTGAGTCTCTAGATCTCACGAAGGGTGGGAAGGAAGATAGAACCCTAATCTGCAAGAAACCAGAAATGGGAAGCAAGTGGGCAGACACTGGTTACAAACTGCAGAAAGACAGCCCGTGCTGCTGACGGTGGGGAGGATCCAAGTCAGGGCCAATGACCCTCTTATCACCCTGTGGTTGAGCTCTGACTTGGGGACTTCCCAAAGGAGCATCCTTGGACTACCTAGGCCAGCAGGACAGTACTTTCTTGTAGACGTGGGTCCACTAGTCACTGGTGACAAAGTCCCCTCCATTACTGGGCCTAGAGGTCACTTTTGGTACTGCCTGTGCCTGTCCCCTGCCCAGCTATCCCGAGATCACTGCTTTCACATCCTGGACACAATTGGCAGCGTTCCTGGAGAAAAGAAAATCCCAGATTGCCTGAGAGTCATGGACAACATCAGTGTTTGGACCTTCTCAGTCAGCTCATAAACCATTCTTCCTCAAGGCCAAGGGCCAGAACTGCTAGTTCATTTTTAAATCCCTATGCTAATCATGGGGTGATGACAGTTTCTTTTTTTCTTTTTTGTTTTAGAGACAAGGTGTTGCTCTGCCACCCAGGCTGGAGCACAGTGGTGCGATCATGGCTCACTGCAGCCTGGAACTCTTGGGCTCAAGGGATCCTTCCACCTCAGCCTCCCGCGCAGCTGGGACTACAGGTGTACCACCACATAGGGCTAATTTTTGTTTGTTTTATTTTTTTTTGGTAGAGATAGAGTCTCCCTACCTTGCCCACGCTGGTCTCTAGCTCCTGGCCTCAAGAGATCCTCCCACCTTAGTCTCCCAAAGCGCTGTGATTACAGGCATGAGCTACTGCACCCACAGCTAGCCTGACAGTTTCTTTTTCTTCTAACCAGGCTCCCAGAAATAGCATTGGATGCTTGAGGCAGCCCATCACCCTAACACCAGTTTCCGCGGCTCATAGGACTGAAACTCCCCGCACCCAGGAGCCAAGGCCCAGAGAAGAGAAAAGCAGGTGGGGCGGAGGGGCTGCTTCCACAGGAGCCGCAGGGGAGGCTCCAGGCTTGTGAATTAGTGGGAAGGTGAGTCCGCTCGCTCATTAGTCCCTCCCTCCCCGAGGAGGGCACTGGGCCTGCAGAGCTTCAGCCCATCCAACCTCCCAGCATGGGATAGGGGCGTCACAGGGGGCTGCAGAAGCAGGGAGGTGTCCTCCCCTGAGCTGGCCCGGGCCCAGCGGCTGCTCGGGGCTGGGGATCCACACGTCCGGGAAGGGCCTGTGGGCTCGAGTGGGGTTCAGCGGGGAGCCTAGACCCGCTGCAGGGGCGGCAGCCCAGGCCTGGCCAGCGGCCAGCAGACGGCTTTGTTTCTCCGTGGCAGTTTGCTTGTGATACTTCTTTCCTGAGACGCCAGCTGACAGGGGGAGGGGAGAGGAGACAGGCGTTGAAAGGGACAGGCTGTGGCCACCTCTGAGAGTGGGAGCCAGTGCTTGGCAAAGCTGCAGGGTGGGGGCTGTCGTGCCACCCCCGCTCTGTCTCTTCTTGCATCCGCCCTTCAGATCTCGCGGCCAGGGCAGCAGATGTCTTGCTGGAGTCTCCATCGAGAGATCCCCTCCCCACACCGGCCTCCCCTCTCCCCTGAAGCCCAGCCGCGCTGAGAGGTGGCCTGCCAGCTGTTAGGCTCCCGCGGGCACTGGCCCGGCCCTGCTGTGTGTGTGCCAGGTGCCAGGTGCCAGGCAGGGGGTGCTGGCCCTGCAGCTTGTGGTGGAGGGGCTGGATGTGCGGGGCTGGCGCCGGGGTGTTGGGGAAACGGGGATGCTCAAGGGGTTGCAGGTTGTTGGGACAAAGAGCAGAGACTGCTTCTAGATTCAGGTCTGGAGGGTCCAGGTCTCCTGGCAACAGCTCAAAAATGGACAAAACACCAGGCTGACGGGATAGTCTTGCCCTGAACCTGGGATTCCGCATAATTCAGTTTTCACTGGGAAAAATGGTCTCCCACTGTGGTGTCTGTTCCAGGCCTCAGCGACTTTTCCGTGGGCAAGGGGACGTCAGCAGAGGAGCGTAAGTGCCAGGAGAAATTTCTCAAGCTGCTCCGGCAAAACCTCTTCTGAAGCGAGCCCCAACTTCTGCCGGAATCCCCAGAAGAGGTGCTGGGCTCAGCTGAATCACCTGGGACCCGCCTCGCCTCGGAAGCCATTCAGATACCTTCACCTTAGCGGGGAGAGCAGCTGCTGGCTGTGAGGTCACCATGGGGACTGGTGACAGCCGGCAGCCCTGGTTCCAGCCGGCATCCTCAGGCCTGGCCTCGCAGGCCCCCGGGGAGCAGAGGGGCTGCAGGTAACAGCCTGCCCACCGGCTGCCTTGGGGCATCCTCTGCAAATCGGATCTACCCCTGGCAGTACCAGTTCAAAAGCAGGGCTCCAAGCAGAGGCAAATGCTGTCCAAGGGCCCCTCCAGGACAGCTCTAAGGCGTCACGGACTTAACTATTGTCGTTATAAATAAAATCGAAGTAATTACTCATGAGATAATAAAAATTATGACGTTAGTAAAAACCAAAATATCCTAATTCTCCTCTTGAGTGTCCCCAGACCTTGTGATTCATGCATTTATCTAGTTTTCTGATGTCTTGCTGAAATCTGCTTGAAGATTATTTACTTCTATTTGTCTGAGGTGCAGGATGACCGATAACCTCGTTTATCAAAAATCTTCAGCTATTTTAAGGCCAATTAAGGCTTCTCTTCCTTAAGCTAAGAAACCCCAATTACTTTAGCTAGTGCTTTTTTCTTTTTTTTTTTTTGATGGAGTTTCACTCTTTGTTGCCCAGGCTGGAGCGCAGTGGCACGTCTTGGCCCACTGCAACCTCTGTCTCCCAGATTCAAGCAATTCTTCTGCCTCAGCCTCCCGAGTAACTGGGATTACAGGTGCCCACCACCACACCCAGCTAATTTTGTATTTTTAGTAGGGATGGGGTTTTACCATGTTGGCCAGACTGGTCTCAAACTCTTGATCTCAGGTGATCTGCCTGCTTGGCCTCCCAAAGTGCTGAGATTACAGGCATGAGCCACCGCGCCCGGCCTAGCTAGTGCTTTTTTTTAATGGGATTGATATATCTGCTCAATGCGTTATCTTCAACCAACTTATTTGACTCTTAGAAGTCCATTTTCCAATAAAGAAAAGGGAAAATAAACAATTCAAGGAAAGGGAAGGAAATTCATATAACCATTTATCAGGATGAGAAGAGCAGCACCCAATTTTTTTTTAAAGTGTTATTTTATTTATTTATTTTTTTTTTGAGAGCTACATTTTATCTCTTTAATCATCTCTATTGCCCCTCTCTGAATCCCTTCTAAATGTTCTTCTAAAGGACATGGCCGGGCACGGTGGCTCACACCTGTAATCCCAGCACTTTGGGAGGCCGAAGCGGGTGGATCACCTGAGGTTGGGAGTTTGAGATCAGCCTGACTAACATGGAGAAACCCTGTCTCTACTAAAAATACAAAATTAGCCAGGCATGATGGCACATGCCTGTAGTCCCAGCTACTCGGGAGTCTGAGGCGGCAGAATCGCTTGAACCTGGGAGGCGGAGGTTGTGGTGAGCCGAGATCACGCCATTGTACTCCAGCCTGGGCAACAAGAGTGAACTCCTTCTCAAAAAAAAAAAGGATGTTAATCAAAACCACTCATTATTCTAATCAGGGCTTGAGCTGCTACATTGTATCAAAGGAGAATGACTTTCCAGTCTCTGGAAGTCACACAAATACCGGTGGCTATGGTCCAGTCATCAGCTCACTTTGTTTCTTTGCTTCTAATAACACTAACTTGCTATTTCATATTGAGGTTGTGGTCGGGCTAGGGCCCCTGGAGTTTTGGTTTTGTTTTCTGCTATGCCTGTGCCTGACTACCAAGTGTCTTGTTATTAGTATGCGCTCCCTGCCATTTCATTTAGAACTTTGTAATGGAAGCATAATAAACACATATTTAAGAGTATACATAAGTATACAACTTGACATATTCTCACAAGCAGAAAACGCTGGTGTAACCACCATTTGGATTAAGCAACATTATATTATCAACAGCCCAGAAGCCCCTCTGGTGTCCCCCTTTACCATCCTTGCCCCACACTGGTATCCCAATTGCTAACACCGTAGATTAATTTTGCATGTTTTTCTTCTTTATGATAATTCAATCACATAGTGTGTACTATTTAGTGTCTGGTTCATTCACATTGCCATTCATTTTCACTTTCCTTTCTTACACTTAGCCTTTTCATAAGTGGGCCTAGAAGGATGTCGGGGCGGGAGAACCACGGTGTTTCAACTCCAGACCCGCCTGTTTTGATTGTGGCTAAGGAGCACAGTCCCTATGACATGCCGGATCTCTGCATTAGAAGTTTACTCGAACCATTTACTGGTTATGTTGTTCCTTTCACCCTTTGAAATCAACTACCTCCATCCTAGGTCAATTCATACTCTTATATCAGGGTAACCTTAGAAGACAGTGTGTGTGTGTGTGTGTGTGTGTGTATGTGTGTTACTGCTTTAGCCCCCAAGGGAAATTATTTCTGCTATTACAAGGGAAATGATTATTGAGAGTTGTGGTTATGTTAGGGAAGTCTTTAAGTCAGATGTTCAATACAACGTTTAATCCCTGGTCGTGGTTGGTACCAATGTGTTATAGGCGTGGCAGGTCTCAGAGGCAGCGGAATAATGTGTGCGCCAATGCCTCAGAGCAGCGTTTCCTGACCTTTCCATAAAAGCCACCATAAAACACAATCATATTTATATGGCAAACAGGCATAAGTGGCAGAGATATTTTTGTGATAGTAACTGATAACACATAAGACAGTGCTCTACAACTATTCAGATCTTTATATTTATGTATTTACATGTAGATAGGCATTATGTGTAACATAATATTTAAGTACATTTGCAAATATATTTAATAGATATTTGTATTTAAGAAAGAAAGCTTTTTTTTTCTTTGTATCCTATGTAATGTTGGACTTTTGTGTGCATGCCCATGTGAACAGAATTTCAAATCCAAACTAATTTATTTTGCATCAATTATTTCAGAATAAAGAAGTTCTAATTTTCAGAATACACACACATTGTTAGAGCGGTGCTTCGTCAACTGTCTTGGACGTCACCAAAGGGCACATCACTCAAAATTGCAACAGAAATCTCCTGTCTATATGAAGACAGAGGTAGAGCTGCCCCTGTTGGGAGCCCCTGCCTGCCCCCACCGCTCTTTGGGCTGTGGGCCATGCTCCTTGGGCACGTGGAACACAAGGTCCTCTAGCTGCCTGTGGGCCTCTTGTTCATGTACAGCAGCTGCAGACTTTGTGGATGGCTGCTGAAGCCCATGGCCAGGTGGTGGAGGCAGAGTAACAGGTGGAGCGACTGCACGTTGTGCGTGCCGCCTGCAGGACCCTGGGCCATGCCTGCAGACCCCAGGCCCCCTGGCTGCCCTCCCAGGAGCATTAAGTGAGGCTTCTCCAATTGCTCCAGGTCCTGCTCAGCTGCCCTGAAGGATGAGGGGATCATCTTGCATGGCATGCCTGCAACTCATTTGCCACTTTCTAGTTTGCTCACCATTCAAATCTTTCTTCCTAAGGTGCTTTAGTGATCAAGACCATATGCTCTAGAACCTTCCAGGAAGCAAGCTCATGGGTGAGCCAGTTGAGAATAGGAGAGCTTTGTTGGATGACTTCCTGATTATCTAGTCAGAAAGCTGGTGGAGAGGTATCTGCATATGTGTAGGGCTGAAGACCTTTACACAGGATACAGAAAGGTGACTCGTAGATCCAGGAAGTACGAATCAGGCCTGCTGAGAACCTGCGAGAACTGGCAGTAGTCCGAGGGAAGAGTTCTATTCTAAATTCAGCTGGACCATGCCAGGCTGTATCAGAAAGGTTTGTCATAGACAATTCAAATGGAGCAACTGAGAAAAGCTTTTAAAATATTTAATTCTTTTTTTAGAGACAGGGTCTTGCTCTGTTGCCCAGGCTGGAGTGCAGTGGTGTGATCATAGCTCACTGCACCTTCAAACTCCTGAACTCAGGCAATCCTCCTGCCTCACCCTCCCGAGTAGCTGGGACTCCAGGTGTGCACCACCATGCCCAGCTAATTTTTAAGTATTTTGGTGGAGAAGGGGTCTTGCTGTGTTGCCCAGGCTGGTCTTGAACTGCTTACCTCAAATGATTTACCTAGCTCGGCCTCCCAATGTGCTGGGATTATAGGCATGAGCCACCATGCCCAGCGCAGCAAAGTTTAATAAAGAAATTATTGACAAGAGTTTACAGAGTTAAGAGAAGTCAAAAATAGTTAAAGAAGCAGTACAATAGGAGGGAGCCATTACTCCCTCTAGGCTTAAAGAGAAGGAGCAAAGGGAGGGAACAGGTATCTGGACCTGGGGAACGAAACTCTGTGTGGTAGAAGCTGTCACCTTTGGTACAGTGTTGGGGCCACTGGCAACGTGCAATCCAGTTGAGAAGGAGTAGGTGGAAACAATGCTACAGCCCACTGTCCTCCTGCCTCCAGTCTCCTGCTAGTTCCTGCCTCTGGCCAAACCCACGTAGCTGCTGAAGACCATGGAACCCACTGGCGCAGTCTGCAAAGGCTCACCTGTGGGACACAGAATAGGGTGGAGAAGAGACCACCCCGCACTTTCACCTTCCACTGAATGACGGCAGGTCGCTAACATCCATCATGCTCCATCTCAAACCTAAAGGGTAAGCCACGACGCTCTTCATGTCAGGTTTTGGGGTGAAAGTGAAGAAATAACGTCAAGTAATTAACATAGAAGTTGCTACAATGCCCACTTCTATACCTGCTTCTGAGGCCAAGTTAATAGTGGCTGCCTCCTCCTACTGCCTACTACCTATTCCCTATTCTCTCAGGGCACCTCAACCGATCAGGGTTCTTTATTCCTTCACGATCAGCATCCTTGGTGGTCCTGTTGTTATTAGGTTGCCTCGATTTTCCACTGAACAGTGAATGAAGAGAATACTAAGCACTGGCTTTTGAATTCCTGGATTCTGCATAAAGTATTCCCTGCCCTCATTGTATAGTGGCAGGCCAATTTCTCCTTTCTAATCATACCAGATACCTTGGTCAGCAGTGTGAGTCCCATTTCTGCCTGTTGAATTGGTAGAAAGAGAGGCTGAAATGGTTAGAAGGCAGTCTCAGCGTCCCATTTAACAGAACCTTGGCAGTGTTCCCTTGTTCTTCCCTTGCGCACAAAGACCTGCAAACCCACTGAGCTCAAGGTTGCAAGGATCGGAAGCAAATACCTCTTAAGAGGATGCAACAGGCCGGGCATGGTGGCTCATGCCCATAATCCCAGCACTTTGGGAGGCCGAGGCAGGAGGATCACTTGATGCCAGGAGTTTGAGACCAGCCTAGGCAATGTGGCAAGACCCCCATCTCTGCAAAACATACAAAAAATTAGTCAGGGTGGTGTGTGTGCCTGTAGTCCCAGCTACCTGGGAAACTGAGGCAGGAAGATCACCTGAGCCTGGGAAGTAGGGGCTCCAGTGAGTTGTGTTCGTGCCACGACACCACTGGCATTCCAGTTTGGGTGACAGAGTGAGCTCCTGTCTCAAAAAATAAGAAATAAATAGAAACCATGTGCTGCACCTTGTTTTAAAATCTTAAGATGAGCTTTCTAAGCATAGGCAATATGATCTATAGTGATGAATAAGGCACTCTGTAAGGACAGCGTTGGTAGAGTGTTACAAACAGGGAAACCAAAAACATGTAGATTAGAGATCTGTTCACATAAGGACCCATCACTGCCCCACCGTGTTCGGAGGGATGTAGTATTATTAATCTGCCTCCAGATTGTTGGTGACTCCAGCTCAGGGAATAATACAGACCACCCCTGACTTACGATTGTTCAACTTACCGACTTTTATAATGGTGCGAAAGTGGTAAGCATTCAGTAGGATCCGTACTTCAGTTTTTGAATTTTGATCTTTTCCTGGGCTAGCAATATGTGGTTCAGTACTCTCTTGTGATGCTGGGCAGAGGCAGCAGCAGCAGCTCCTGGTCAGCCAAGTAATCACAAGGGTCAGAAACCAACACTCTACAGTGCACTGTGTGGCCAGATGGTTTTGCCCAACGCCAAGCCAATGGAAGTGTCTGAGCAGAGCTAAGGTGGGCAGGCTACGCTGTGATGTCTGGTGGATTAGGTGCATTAAACACATTTTCAACTTATGATATTTTCAACTTGCAGTGGGCTTATGCGGACATAACCAGGTCATATGCCTAGGAGCATTGATGTCACATGGGGAACTCAGCAGAGACTTCCGCTATCAGTCTTCATCCCAGAGAAGAGGTGGAACAACCGACCTCGTACATGGTCTCAGTGATTAAGTCCAGCGATGCCCTCTGGTAGGCACTCATGTAGGACACAAATGTCTTCACAATCTGTGCTTGGTGAAGTTTATCGGCATACCCTCCCCCAGACCTCCCAGTCACCAGTATACAATAGGGATACAATGACACTGGCCATCTGCTCCTGGCTGATGCTGTGTGTCTTTAAACCAAGCAAAGGTTTTTCTCTTCATTAATTAGTCATAGGGGATTTCTACAAAGCCAAAAATGTAAGTTGTGGGAAACGCAAGTAAGTATAGGAACAGGTTCCAAGAGTCTGAGCTATCTGCTTCAATTAGGGTTTTCCAAGAAAAACCAATAGAACATACATATATAGAAATAAAGAAATGAAGCCAATAGAACATACATATATATAGAACGATCTGTTGTAAGGAATTGGCTTACTCAATTGTGGAGGCCTGGTGAGTCCAAAATCTGATGGCGGTAGCTCAGCAGACTCAGGAAAAGGTTGCAGTTTGAGTCCAAAGACAGTCTGCTGATGAATCCCCACCTGCTTGGGCAAGGTCAGCCTTTTGTTCTATTCAGGCCTTCAACTGATTAGATGAGGCCCACATACATTATGGAGGGCAATCTGCTTTACTAAATCCATGGATTCAAAGTTTTCTCATCCCAAAACACCCTTACATAAACATATGGGAATAATATTTGACTAAATATCTAGGCACTGTGCCCCAGTCAAGTTGACATATGAAATTTCTCAGCATACTGCTTATGCAATTTACTTGGGGCTGATTTTGCAGGTGAGATAATGCTCAGGTCATGATGGCTGGCCCTGGTCACACAGTTGCTTGCTATCCTGTGACTAGGGAGGAATTCACTGTCTGCCAGAGCCTAGTGGCAAGCAAAAAGCTGCTTTGCAAATATCAGCAAAAGAGGCCTTAATACCCAAAGCCTTGGTATCTGCATGTAATTTTGTTGGAGTCCTCCAGGGATACTGATTACATTTTATATAGGTGTATTCACCTGTTCTCACACTGCTATAAAGACATACCTGAAACTGGGTAATTTATGAGGAAAAGAGGTTTTATTGACTCACAGGTCCACAGGCTGTACAAGCAGCATGGTTAGGGAAGCATATGGTCAGGATGTATGGTCAGGAAACATACAATCATGGCAGAGGATGAAGGGGAAGCAAGCACTTTCTTCACATGGTGGCAAGCAAGAGAAAGAGCCGGGGGACAGCACTACACACTTTTAAACAACCAGATCTCATGAGAACTTACTCACCAAATAGCAAAGGGAAAATCCATCCCCATGATCCAATCACCTCCCAGAAGGTCCCTCCCCCAACAATTTGACATGAGATTTGGGTGGGGACACAGAGCCAAACCATATCAATAGGCTACATTAAAATGCTTCCTCTACTACTGGGTCTGCTTATTCATAGACACCAAGACGCAGAGAACCTTGCATCATAACCAGAGAATATTTTGGTCTCATGTCCCTTATAACTGGCAGCTTAAATGCTCAGAGCAACATAACCAAGAATGACCAAAACCCACAGGTCCACCAAATATTGTATCTCTTTTTTGTGGTAGGAAATATAAGATGTAGCAATTTGCCACTCAATCCTAACATTTGCCGGGCCCCAGAAGCCCTAGAAACTTTACGATGTGGAAACTCCTACACTTTCACGGGGTTTCTCTCCCATCTCTTGCAGGCATGTATCTTACTAGGCCATCTAAAATATCTGCTACTTCCTGTTCACCAGGTCCAATGAACACTCTGACACCAGTGAAACAGCGGTGTTCTCTAAGAGATCAAGATGTCAAGTTCTTGTGGACTATATCACCACGGAGAGCAGATCACTGATACAGCCCTGATGTATAGCCTCTGATGAATGGGTGCTGTTGGCTCTGCCATATGAAGATAATCAGCCTCACTGGTGGAAATGGAAGAAAAAGCACTTTCTGGGACTATAGCTGTGTACCAGGTGCCGGGGCATTTTTGATTTGCTATGGTAATACTCATTTGAAACTGCAATTACAATTGGCATCACCAATATGATTAAATTCTCTATAATCTACAGTAATTCTCTATCATCCATCTGGCTTTTGTGCCAGCCACACATATGAGTTAAATATCAATGTTGTAAGATTCACCACTCCTGCATCTTTTAAGCATTTGATGACTGCACTAATCTCTGTAATTCCCCCATGGTTATATTTCTTTGGATTCACTATCTTTGCAATGTGGGAGAAGACAGTTCCACTTGGAAGTGAGCAGCTGCTACTTGGCCCCTCCTACCATTCCAGATAAAATTCTGCTTAATGTATCTATTCCTATCACACTTTCTAGGCCTGGAAAAGTAGCTGCAGATACATCTTCAGTCTTACTGGACCCACTGTGAGATAGACTTGGGCCACTATTCCCCTTATCACTTGGTCTCCATGAGCTCATTCTGACTTGTGGACTACAGTGGCAATTTGAGGCTCTGGTGGTTAGCATGAGTTCAGAAATAGCATATAATAGTCCCTGGAAGGTCTAGATATTTCCCCTTCTCATTCTGCTAAATGATCTCTGTTCTCTCTGGAGGACTGGAGAAAGATTCACAGTATATGCCTATGGCCACATTGCAGGGCACTTGTCCGAAGAGACTGTTCCTCCCTCTCCCAAAGCCAGGGGATTCTGGGTCTCTGAGTTTTGGGGTCTGAACACTAGGTAAACTCCCAGTGTGATTCTGCCCACCAGACTCAGAAGTTTTCTGCTAACACACGTCAAGCAGCACCCTAATGGTCTACATATCTATTGCAATCCTAGGCACTCCATGATTAGTTAGCCTGTGCCACAGATCCTTATAGGATAAAGCGCTCCAATTACCACACCAGTCCTGCAGCTCATTCGTGTAATTGTGTCCCTTGTGCCTTTGAGACATCTGGCCTCTACTACTCTGGGATTCCATTTTTTTCCATTACAATCATGGAGTTTAATTCCATTGCAGCCTCTCCCAATGTCATTTCCTGCTTACAGAAAACAGCCAAGAAGTGCTTTTTCAGGATGCCTGTGAACATGTCACTAATGGAATTCTTATGGTCTTTGAAGGGAGTGTCCTCTGGCCTTCCTGGGGAGTGTGGTTAAGGCGTGGTTAAGAATGTTGCACAGAATAGATCCTCTCCAACATTCCCAACTTCCTAAGCCTTCAGTTTCCTTTTCTTTAGAATGCTAGAAAAGTCCTCATTAACTGCCAGCCACTGCTGAATGAGACTTCTGCTAGCCAGCGTAGTTATGAAGACCACTCCCAGGTGCTCAAGCCAGCACCGTAAATCCTGAATCTTGACTGAATCCACCCATATCATTACATTCTCCTTGATCAAGTTTTGCATTTAATCCTTCTCCAACTAATACCCATAGGACTCCCTTCCTTATGTGCTCTGCACACTTCTGCCAATTTTCCTGCAACTCTTCTGATGTTCAGACCCCGCTTTATCCTTCCCCATCTGGGATATACTGGGATGTAGCTCTCACTATGGGCCTGGAGGCAATGAGGGATGTGGAAGTGGATCCTGCGGTTACTTGGGAGTCCCGTCTGTGTCTGCTTAAATGTCTCGATCTGTGAATCAGCGTCCACCTGTAAACCAAAAATAAAATTTCAGATCACCTCAAGACCGAGGGCATTCCAAAGTTAACTTGAAAAACTAATTCAGGTCATAATACGAACTGAGGGTCAAACATGACTGATTGTACTCTCCTCCCTTTGGCATTCAGGCACAGTTGACCAGCATTAATATTAAAACATATACCTTAAGACTGACAGAACAAACTTTAAGTCTAATAAAAAACATTCTCTTCTATTGATTCTAGTTCTTTAAATAGAACTCTTTCAACCAATTGTCAATCAGAAAATCTTTGAATCTACCTATGACCTGGAAGCCCCCGCTTTGTTATCCCACCTTTCCGGGCTGAACTAATGTACATGTTATATGTACTGGTTGATGTCTTATGTCTTCTTAAAATGCATAAAACAAAGCTGTAGCCCTACAATCTCGGTTGGGCACATGTTCTCAGGATCTCCTGAGGGCTGTGTCTTAGCAATTGTTCACTCATACTTGGCTCAGAATAGATGTCTTCAAATATTTTCCAGAGTTTGACCCTTTTCGTCAACTTACCATTCTCAACCAGAGGAAAGCATAAGAAATCAGGTGGCTTTGAAAATTTAATTGGTACTGCATGTCTGTCACCTTTACAATCAGTCCCTGGGCCTGGTCCTTAGTCGTATCTGTCCTATAGGAGATAAGGAACTTCTGTAAATCTACCATCAAGGATTTTGGTTCTCCACCCATGCTCTGAGTTACGCATGCAGGACCTTCAATGTGTTTACGTATGGTCTCTAGGGCTGTCAGAAGAGCTATTCCACACCACAGACCAGTATTATTTATTACCAGCATAGCCAAGTCACTTAGCCTGAAAACATCTTGCTATCCATCTATATTTTTCCAGTTCCACTACCGGTGACAATTTGAGTAACTGTGGTACAATCATATTTTATAGATTATCTACATTCTATATCCCTCTGATATGTAAGCAATCCTAGCCTAGAATTTCATTTGAGCTTCATTTTCCTCTGGGGCTATTCCTGGCCCCAATTACTTCGTCAGTCAGGGTTTCAGTGGAAAAGGGATGGCACACTGAAATAGGGTAATTAAAGAGGGTTCAACAAAGAGACATTTCCAAGTTGTGAGCAGGCTTAAGGGAAATCAATAGGGTATGGCTTAGGACTCTTGGACAGGAAAGAGCTGGGTTGTTTTATGTAGGTCTGAGTGGTTACCAGAGCCTGGAGAGAGAGTTATAGCTGTAGGAAGAGGGCCAGAGAAGAGAACCTCTGGCCTTGGGAAGGGGAATGCTGTTACTGCCAATCTTCAGCTCTACAGGCCAAATCCTCAGCTCTATAGAGCAAATGAATACCCCTAGCCTCACTCTTTTTCTGCCTTTCAGTTTCCTGTCAGTGAGTCCCAGTGGCTGAATCTAACAAGAAGCAACAGAATGAGGGAACCTGTTGATACAGTCTGAACGACTCCGTCTCCTGGGTCATCCCGAATGGATCTTGAGGAACTAATGTACATCTTATATGTATTGATTGATGTCCTACGTCCTCCTAAAATGTATAAAACAAAGCTGTAGCTTTGTTTTATATGGGGAATATTCAGCACACCACTCAATCTTTCAACTTTCTTTAGGTACAAAAGTTACTTAAGTTAGGTAGGAAAAGGAAACAGTCTTTCATCTCCCTAAGAAAGAAAAACATTGCTCGGAAACAGTTACTGCAGTGGTTTCAGCCAAGGTCTCAAGGGCTCATATGGATGTAAAAAAATTCCCAACAATGAAAAATCCTGTTGTTGTAAGGCTTTTGGGGAGCTGGGTCTTCCTTAGGCTCCCTGAAAACTGCTGCTGAGGTAAGGCAACTGATACGGCTTGGTTGTGTCCTCACTCAAATCTCATCTCCAATGACTTCTCCTGTGTTGTGGGAGGGACCCACTGAGAGGTAATTGAATCATGGGAGCAAGTGTTTTCTGTGCTGTTCCTGTGATAGTGAATAAGTCTCACAAGATCTGATGGTTTTAAACAGGGGAGTTTCTCTGCACAAGCTCTGTTCTCTTGTCTGCCACTATGTGAGATGTGTCTTTCATCTTCCATCATGGTTGTGAAGTCTCCTCAGTCCCATGGAACTGTAAGTCAATTAAGCCTCTTTCTTTTGTAAATTGCCACGTCTCAGGTATGTCTTTTTCAGCAGCATGAAAACAGACTAATTCAGTAAACGGGTACCAGTAGAGTGGGGCACTGCTGAAAAGATACCTGAAAACGTGGAAGTAGCTTTGGAGCTGGGTAACAGGCAGAGGTTGGAACAGTTTGGAGGGCTCAGAAGAAGACAGACAATGTGGGAAAGTTTGAAACCACCTAGGGATTTGTTGAATGACTTTGCCCTAAATGCTGACAGCGATATGGACACTAAAGTCCAGGCTGAGGCAGACTGCGTGTGCAGTCTAGGAACTTGGTGCCCTGTGTCCCAGCTGCTCCAGCTGTGGCTAAAAGGAGCCAATGTGGAGCTCTGGTTGTGGCTTCAGAGGGTGCAAGCCTCCAGCAGTGGCAGCTTCCATGTGGTGTTGAGCCTGAGAGTTCACAGAAATCAAGAATTGAGGTTTGGGAACCTCTGCCTACATTTCAGAGGATGTATGGAAATGCTTGGATGTCAGGCAAAGGTTTGCTGCAGGCGCAGGGCTCTCATGGAGAACCTCTACTAGGGAAGTGAGGAAGGGATATGTGGGGTCAGAGCCTCCACACAGAGTCCCTGCTGGGGCACTGCCTAGTTGAGCTGTGAGAAGAGGGCCACCATCCTCCAGAGCCCAGAATGATAGATCCACTGACAGCTTGCACTGTGTGCCTGGAAAAGGTGCAGACACTCAACACCAGCCTGTGAAAGCAGCCAGGAGGGAGGCTGTACCCTGCAATGCCACAGGGGCGGAGCTGCCCAAGACCATGGGAATCCACCTCTTGAATCTGCATGTCCTGGATGTGAGACATGGAGTCGAAAGAGATGATTTTGGAGCTTTAAGATTTGACTGCCCTGCTGGATTTTGAACTTGCATGGAGCCTGTAACCCCTTTGTTTTGGCCGATTTCTCACATTTGGAATGGCTGTATTTATTACCTAATGCCTGTGCCCCCATTGTATCTAGGAAGTAACTAACTTGCCTTTGATTTTACAGGCTCATAGGTGGAAGGGACTTGCCTTGTCTTGGATAAGACTTTGAGGAGTGGACTTTTGAGTTAATGCTGAAGCTGGGGACTGTTGGGAAGGTATGACTAGTTTTGAAATGTGAAGATGTGAGATTTGGGAGGGACCAGGGGTGGAACGACATGGTTTAGCTATGTCCCCATCCAAAGCTCATCTTGAATTCCCACGTTATGAGAGGGACCCAGTGGGAAGTAATAGAATCACGGGGGCAAGTCTTTCCAGTGTTGTTCTCACAATAGTGAATAAATCTCATGAGATCTGATGTTTTTAAAAAGAGGAGTTTCTCTGCACAAGCTCTCTTGTCTGCCACTGTGTGAGACATCCCTTTCACCTTCCATCATGATTGTGAGGCCTCCCCAGCCACGTGCAACTGCAAGTCAATTAAACCTCTTTCTTTTGTAAATTATCCAGTCTCAGGTGTGTCTTTATCAGCAGCCTGAAACAGACTAATATAGGAACTAAACTCTCTGACAAATAAGACATTCATTTTAATCTGCGTCATGGTGGATTGCAGAGCATGCAGAGAAATTCTGATGAGGAAGATAATCCTAGTTGTTGAAGGCCACTAAGAGAAGATTAAGAGATACCAAGGGATCCTGAATGTGACCCAAGCCTGACTCCCACCAGGAAAATCTTTAGAGATAGCTATCTTCAAGTTTTGGATTGATTTTTACATTTTTCTTCTTCGGGCTAGCAACAATTTCTTTAAGCTCTGGAATGCCGGGAAAGTTGATCCCCATCTGGAGTTGCCCCTTGATACATGTGGTTCTGTCCAGAACAGATTCATTCCAAGCCATTAGCTTGGTCTTTCTACTAAAACTGGCAGGGAACAGACAGGAGGGAGCAGCAAAGACAGAAGTGATTGGAGCTCAGTGGTAGAGGATAGTGACTCTGTGAGTGATCCTGTTTTCAAGTCTGATGATGTCCGCAACTTCTCCCATTGCTCAGATTGGTGAAGAGGGTCTCTGTGGGGCAGGCATAAAGCTCACAGTTCTCTTTAGAAGACTGAGTACTTAATTCCTCTGTCTTAAGCTTGGGTCCTACCCATCCGTACCAGAGCAAGAACATCAGCTCAGCTTCATGTTATACTTGGCTGCGTGATTATTAGACTAGACTAGACTTTCCTGAGGCCCTATGGGGGGTTAGTGAGATGATAAATCGTGCCTCCAAAGCTTGTCCACATTCAGTGTCACATGGGATGATTTGAGACAGCCAAGATTTAAAAGTAGCTGTCCAGTACTAGAGGTAGCATTTGGTAACAGAAAGAGCAGTTATCCCATTCACTTATGATCTGTGTTCCAAAGTTTACCAGAAAATGACGAAGGCCGGATAGAGCCAAATGGCAGTAACTTCCCTTGTTTCCCATATGCTCCACAAATTAAAACCCAAGAATTTTGAACTTGGGGATGCACTATTATCTGAAGAGTGGAAGGGTTGTTGTAAAGGGACCAATGAAATGGTTTTCTCCATGAATGGGACATGGATTGTGTTCAGAAAATGATAATAGAGTTGAACTATTGAACTATGACTCTTGATCCTTCTGGGAAAAGTCTGAAAAAAATCACATTGTCTGAAGTCAAGGTCAGTAAGAATGTAAGTAATGGTCGTATAGCTCTTTGGCATCCTCCAGTGTGGCAGTGCTTAAGAAATCAGACAAAATATCGTGAACCCAGAAATATCTGAAACTAGTCTCGACCAATTTACAAAGTTTATTTTGCCAAGGCTACGGACACAGCCTCAAGAGGTCCTGATGCCATGTGCCCAAGGTGGTCAGGGCACAGCTTGATTTTATACATTTCAGAGCGACGCGAGACATCAATCAATATGTGTAAGATGTATATTGGTTCAGTCTTGAAAGGTAGGACAACTCAATGCAGGATCTTCCAGGTCATAGGTGGATAAGAGACAGACAATTGCATTCTTTTGAGTCGTTGATCAGCCTTTCACTGAATATACAATTTACGTGTGAGGGGAGGTAAAGGAATAGCCACTTATGCCTTAGTCTGGCTCAGTGAGGCTGCATTTTTACATAAACACTGGGGCAGAGGAAATAATCAGATATGCATTTGTGGGCAGAGGGATGACTTTGAGTTCTGTCCTTCGTCCTGCACCTGTGAAGATAAGCCATCAGTTTAGATTGCGAAGGTGAAATTCAAGAGAACTGTTTCAGAGTAAAGATCTTGAAGCCCAGAAGGAATTTCTTTGTGGGCAAATTTTGAGGGAGGTATGTAGCTTTTTTTTTTTTTTAATCTTTGTAGTTATCTTATTTAGGAATAAAATAGGAGGCAAGCTTGGACTTGAGGCTGCAATGCAGTGGTGCAATCACAGCTCACTGCAGCCTTGAATGCCTGGACTCAAGGGATCCTCCTGTCTCAGCCTTCTGAGTTGGGACTGGGTTGGGACTAAAGGTATGCACCACTACTCCCAGCTTGGTCTTTTTTTTTTTTTTTTTTTAATGTAGAGACAGGGTCTTGCTATGTTGCCCAGGCTGGTCTGCCTGTTTCCTAAGTGCTCTGAAAAGTGCTACACAGGTATAAGGTGATGTGCTAAACAATGAGAGAGAATAGGTACCAATTATTGAATACTCTAATGAGCATTGTGTATACAGTACAATATTGGGTTTGCTGCTTACAACAATGCTGTGAGATACACATGATTATCCTTTCTTTACAGATGAGGACGTGCACTTGTCCATGGTTGTTGCACTAGTTGCCTATTCCTGCTATAACAAATGACTACTGTTCTGAAATAATTGAAAGGATCAGAATCCAGTTTAAAGAGTATTCAAGCAAAAAGCTGGGAATGGCCCATCTGGGAGAAAAGGACTGCAGAGAGATGGAATCAGTGCTCCAAAGTTAAAAGTTAAGTTCTTGAATACATGCAGAAAACAGAGACATTGAGTAGGATTATAACACTTCCTGTATAAGGCTGGCTTATGAGCTATAACAATTTAATTAGTTACAATTTGTTTTCCGATGGCTTGTTTTCTTTTCTTTACAGCTGGTTTTCATTTTCTGTCCAATTTAAAAGAGTGTATTCAACCTTCCATCTTCAGGCAATGTGATAGCTATGAGGTCTTTGTGTGAGAAAGCTAAGAGGGAAGTTAATTTGCAATTAAGATCAACAGGGAAGGGGGAAGGGATCTTCCCTGGTGTCCTTTAGTCATTTGCAACATTTTACAAAACAATGTAGGTAGGGAAGAAAGCTAGTCTATAATCAGAGAAACAAAGCTTATAGCTGCCTATGTTACAGCTGTCTGTCACATGACTCAAGCCCCATAAGCACATTCCCTTAAGGCTCAAAAAATAAAGGTGTTAACGGGGCTGTGTTCCTTTTGGAGGCTCCATTTCCTTGACATTTCTAGCTTCTAGAGACTCCTGGCATCTTTGGCTAGGACCCCTTCTCTTCCGTCTTCAAAGCCAGCGTTTGCTTCTATGGTCACATCACCGCCTCTGACTGATTATAATTGCCCAACAGGTTTTTCTTGCCCATTGCACAGATAAAACAATTCACTGAGATTGCAGTATTGCATTAGAGAAAGAATTTAATTAATGCAGAGCTAGTCAAATGGAAGAAGGGAGTTTATTACTCCAATCAGCCTCCCCAAGGATTTAGAGGCTGGTGTTTTGATGGATAATTTAGTGAGCAGAGGGCCATGGAATGCATGATGCTGAGTAACTGAAGATGAAATCATAGTGGTGTAGAAAACAGTCCTTATATGCTGAGTCAGTCTCTGTCTGGGTAGAAGCCACAGGACTGGTTGAGTCAGGAGTTTGGGTGGGCTTGGTCTGTTGCCAGAATCCAAAAGTCTGAAACAAAGTCTCAAAAGACCAATCTTAGGTTCTGTAATAATGAGGTCATCTATAGAAGCAATTGGGGAAGTCACAAATCTGTGACTTCTGGTCACATAACTCATGAGCAATAAGGGCTTATAAAAACCACACTTACATTTTAGCAGAATTTAGGTTCCTTCTGTAATCCTAATCTCACGGCCTTTTATTAGTTTTACCAAGGAGGCTTCCGCCCCTGAGCAAAGAGGGACTTAGTTTTAGGGAGGGACTCTTTTCTTCTTTCCTTCAAGGTTGAAACTACAAATTCCCCCTATGGTTAGATTGGCCTATGCCCAGGAATGAGCAAGGACAGCCAGCCTGTGAGGCTAGAGGCAAGATGGAGTCAGCCACACTAGACTTCTGTCACTGTCATTATCTTTGCAAAGGCAGTTTCATGGCCCTTCTGCCTTTCTTTCAGAAGAACACTTGGGGCTGGGTGTGGTCACTTACGTCTGTGATCCCAGCACTTTGAGAGATCAAAGCAGGAGGATCACTTGAGGTCAGGAGTTCGAGACCAGCCTGGCCAACATGGTGGTGAAACTATATCTCTACTAAAAATACACAAATTAGCTGGGCATGGTGGCGGGCACCTATAATCCCAGCCATTCCAGAGGCTGAGGCAGGAGAATCGCTTGAACCTGGGAGGTGGAGGCTGCAGTAAGTCGATTGTGCCACTGCACTCCAGCCTGGGCGACAGAGCTAGACTCCACCAAAACAAACAAACAACAACACACAAAAACAGAGGAACACTTGGGCTCACCTGAGTAACCCAGGATAATCTCCCCATCTCAAGATTCTTAACTGAAGCATGCAAAGTCTGTTTTGCCACGTAAGGTAACATATTCACAGATTCTGGGATTAGGATGTGAACATCTCTGGGAGGCCTTTACACTACCTACCACAGTTATGAAACCAGTGAGTGCCCACCTGATTCCAAAGCCCATTCCCAGTGCTCTTCCCTCAAGGATAATGACCCAGGGAAATGCCAGATAACCTCTGAGCCGCTTCCTCCTCCATAACTATAGTCTTCTACACTGTCTAATTTATGAAGAGAGGGGCTGGTCTGAATCTCATAAACCTTATTGAACGAATGTTGAGTGAGTCACTGGTCTTAATTTAACAAGGAGGCTTGCGAGGGCTTTTACCCTGAACGGTGTGATGCCGTTCTTGTACACCATGGTTGAAAGCACGCAGATGTCATGCCCTGTGTACCGGTTATTGCTGAGTTTAGTATGAGGAAACTGGGACTAGCATAAGAAAATTAAATGCTAATTTATTTAACTTTTGGGCGAGGTTTCAAGGTCTGGGGAAAGGGGCCAGGGAAGTCCCGCTCGACTTCCCAGGGCGTGGGGTTTTATAGGGAGTGGAGACGATGGATTGGTTATTGGGAAACAACGCGAAGGCAATTTTGTTGGCTACAGGGAAACGGGATGTGGATGAAGCGGCGGCTATCGGTAGGCGGGCGGGACTTTTGGTAGGCGGGCTGGTTGGGGACGTCCGGGCTATAGGCGGGCAGGCGGGACCTCCGGTAGGCGGGATTTCCGGAGTGCGGGCTGCCCAGGGGAAGTAGGGCCTAATGCTATTGGGCAGGTTTTGGCGGGGCTTCTTTTAAATTTTGGCGGGGTTTTTCAATGGCGGGCTTGGTGCCCAGCGCGGAGTGGTGACGTGGTTTCCAGGCGCAGGGAGGGATGGGCGTGTCCGAGCTCCCCGCGAGGCAACCGGCCTTACAGCCTGTACATCCTGGCTTCCTGTGCTTATCACATTGAAGCTCCGTAGAAGGAGAAAGTGGTAGAGAACCAAAGCCTCATGGAACGACGTGGGTGCAGCAGAGCCTTCGGATCAAAACATGCATGAGAAGGTAACGTCTACACCATCCTCAAGGTGGAACCTAAAGAAGGTTTCCCACTGCCCCCCAACAACACCCCCAGTGCTTTTCTTTCCCAGATTATTTATTCATTTTTGCAAGTGAAAATATAGATGAGCATAAGGGAGGAAATTCCTACAATTCATGCAGATTTTAACATGTTTTGCTTCAGCTTTTTTCCTTACATATTTTTACGTGATTTAGATCACACTGTATATGTAATTTTGTCGCTTGCTTTTTTTTCTCTCTCAACATTATATTTTAAGTGTTTTCCCAAATCATTAAAAACTCTTTGTAAACATCATTTTTAATGGCTGTATAATGCTCCCTTGTAAGAATGTCCCCTCATTTACTTAATCAAGACATTCTTTTTTGGACAACTAGGTTACACCTTTTTCTAATTTTTTTTAACTATTAAGTATGTTGATTCAATTAATATCTTGGTACATAAATTTTTGTGTAATGGAATTGCATCTTATACTGGGGCTGGGCTTTAAAATCAAAGCATAAAGCAAAAATTGAATATACTTAAAATAATTTTTTTGAGGCAGGGTCTTGTTCTATCACCCAGGCTAGAGTGCAGTGATGTACTCCTAGCCTAGGTTCAACAGTCCTTCTGTCTCAGCCTTTCAAGTAGCTAGGGCTACAGATGCATGTCACCACACACGGCTCAATTTTTTATTTTTTGTAGAGATGGCACCTTACCATGTTGCCTAGGCTGGTCTCAAACGCCTGGCCTCAAGTGATCCTCCTGCCTCGACCTCCCAAACTATTGAGATTAAAGACATGAACTACCACATTTGGCCTAAAATTTTTGAAAAAAAAAATTACGTAAAGCAGTTCCATCAAGCAGTCAATCCACCAAGGCTACTGGAAGCTGAAATGCTGAGAATTAACTACTTGTATTTCTCTTTGCATTTAGCCGTGACTTCTTTCCTTGGGGGCAGTGAAGAATCTGTACTTGGCTAAGAAAGATTAATTAAGTAAACAAAGACATTTTTCTTTCCTTCCCATTCCCTCCCTTTTCCCACTCCATCTCTTTCTCTCTGTTTCTTAGGTGTAGTTAAGCACACATACCATTCCATAGTTGGATTATTCCCTGGATGGATGCTGTGAAGGGTGATTCTGGAGATAGGCTTCTTGCTTCTGTGGTACACCCTCGGCACCTCTTCAGTCCCCTTGGCCCTGCTTCTTCTTCCACCATTGCTTTCAGCTAAGTGCAGGTGCTTATGGGCCTCCAGATTCCCCTTGGCCTCCAGATTCCCCCTGGCCTCCACATTCACCCTGGCCTCCACATTCACCCTGGCCTCCAGATTTCCCATGGCAGCTAGATTCCTGCAGTGTGGCTTTTCTGAAGGCCTGCCATGAGCCAGTTGCAAGAAGCTGCTCCCAATCTGAAAGTGTGGGAGCATTAATGCCTGCAGAGCAATTTTGACCTGCAGGCCATGAGGAGCCGTTGTATGAATGCTTCCCCTTCCTTCCCTGGGTGGGAACTCCCAAGATGAATTTCATGGGCCTTTCAAGTCATTACTTCAATGGTGCCCTCCAACTCAACGACACAGGCTCCTTGGGCTTGCTCAGACAGGACTTGGGCACCAGTCTTGGGCCCTAACTTTATGGGACATACATCAAGCTTTCTGAAAGTTCCGTCAAAGCCCCTCCCACTAGGCCCAAGGCAGAGGGCATAGATCTTCCCTCCCCATCACAACTACCTTTGGGATGAAGGTGGGACCCACAGCTCCCAATAACTCTCAAAAATCCTCCTTACAAAATTGGCTCTTTATCTTTACTCTCTCTCAACTCTTATTTCCTTGATGTGAATGAGGGATTCAAGGGTGTGTCATTGATTTTCAGCTATCTGCTTTGAAATTCTGCAAATGATCTAAGATCTCCCTTATATACTACGACATTTATTGCAGCATGACGAAGCTTCCAATTTAACATTCTGTTACAACAATAGTCCTAACAACGTGCTATGCTAGGTGTTTGAGAT
Organism: Sapajus apella; assembly: GCF_009761245.1. Lineage (NCBI taxonomy): Eukaryota > Metazoa > Chordata > Mammalia > Primates > Cebidae > Sapajus > Sapajus apella. The sequence goes on from NW_022437051.1 coordinate 5,041,720, forward strand.
ACCTTAGTCTTCACAGCCATCCTGCGAGCCTATGTTATTATCTCCAATTTACAGATGAAGAAACTGAGGCTTTGAGAGATTTCATGACTTGCTCGTGGCTCCACAAATGAAAGAGCCAGAGCCAGAGCCAGAGCCAGAGTTTGAAGCCCAGTTCCTCCTGCTGTGTGCATTCCTTTCTGTATCTCACCCCATGCCCCTCTCCATGGCAAGGGGTTGGGAGGAGGGCCATTTTTCCACTCCGTCTCTCCAATGGATGCGGAAATGCACTTGTCTCAGTTGAGCTCAATTATCCATGTAATCATCTCTTTCACGTTTGTTTTCCCTGCCCAAATATAAGCTTCATGAGCTTAAATCCCGGTCTCCCTTGACTTTCCAGCCTGGTCCAGCACCTGGCACACAGGAGTGTTTGTTGCATGTCAGACAGGTTCTTGGGATGGGGATGGACAAAGACAGGTCTATGTTGGACATTAAGGAATTAGAGGAAAAGGAAGGAGAGAAAAGAAGGGAGGCATTATTGAGAAAGTGAGAAAGATAAGCGTTGTGGAAGTAAGGGGGAAGGAAGTTTGGTTTTCTTGGACTAGATGGTATGTCCCTGGGAGGCCCCAGCTGGAAAGAAAGGCTGGGATCAGAGTGGAAGCCTCCATTTCAAGGCCAAAGTCTTCCAAGGAACCAAGGTTCAGAAGAGGTCATCCTAGCGTTGGCGGGGGTGTTTCCTGAGACTAAACCATAGGGGATGTTTCTCTGGGGTTCTACAATGATTAAGATGAGAAATCTACAGTGAAAGCAGCAGAGGACAGCCAGGGCATCCCACCATTCATAGATATTGTTATCTCTTGGAGATCCCTGAATAGAATCTGCCCTGAATCAGGTTTTCGTTTGTTTTTACCAAAAATCTGCTTATGGCCAGCACCACAGTTCTTCTCAGGGAAGGGATTTTTTTTTCTTGTTGTTTGGGAAAATATCTTGAAAAACCTCTTTGGGATACAAGATGGGACTATGAAAGGCATAGTTTTGGCAGAAATCCAAGCAAATAGAAACAGCTGTTGCAACTGCCCTGCATGAGAATTTGAGGAGGATTTTTATCTCCGCTTGAGAGGAACAGAGACAGAAGAAAGGGGAGCCCATGTGTCGTCAAGTTTGTGAGATATTTCACAAGAAGTGAAATCTCTTTGTAAAAATGGTGGAACCGACAGGAAATTAAAGTGTCTTATTGATAAGGAGAAGTCCCAGCTAGGCACCCAGGCTTCTTCTCTGCCTGCTGTCCTCAGCTCGTTTAGCCTCCTCCTGGTTGAGCAAAGTCTACGTAACTCTGGATGACATATCCTCATGCAGCTGCACCAAAGCTAGGGCTGAAAGCAGGAGAGGAGAAAGGTTTTCTTTCTTTTTTTGGAGACAAGATCTCACTCTGTTGCTCAGGCTGGAGTTCAGTGGCAAAAATGTGACTCACTGCAGCCTTGAACTCCTGGGCTCGAGCAATCCTCTTGAAATCCTGGCCTCAAGTGGTCCTCCCACCTTGACCTCACAAAGTATTGGGATTATAGGGATGAGCCACCATGCCCAGCAGAGAGAGGCTTTTCCTTTGTATCTTTTTATTTTTACCAAGAAGGAAAATCTTTTCCAGAAGCTTCTAGGAGATTTTCCTTCAGACTGCTGACTGGATCTGATTTCTCTGATGTCTGTGCCTATCTCTTATCTCCTCCCTGGCAAAAGGGCAACAGAATTGTCAGCGTCGCTTGGGTCCATCATGGTTCATCCCCTGGTATCTGTGGGAAGGCTCATCTCTGTAGAGCATGAACCCTGTGCTTGGATAAAAATGAGATTTCAATAGCAAAGAAAAGCAGGAGGTGGCTGTTAGGTTCTCATGGTGTCTGGCGTGAGTGAAGACCAAGTGAAGAGGAGCCTTTGATGGCAGCACAGCCAAAATACTTTCAGAGTAAGAATGTCCAATGATAGTATAATAATATGTATGGCACACAAAGGACCTCTCCTCAGCAATTTGTTGAGTGGACCCTCCTCACTGACAACAATGTGTACATGTCTGTGTGGGTTCGTGTGCAGAGCTCCTATCAAGCTGGTGCCCTGGGTGGGCTCACCCCCACTGTGTGTCTGTTCGATCTTCAGTGTCTGTACCAGGATAGGTGAGCACAAAATGTTTCTCTCTTTTTCTTTTTTTTTTTTTTGTTGTTGTTGAGACAGAGCCTCACTCTGCTGCTCAAGCTGGAGTGCAGTGGCTCGATCTTGGTTCACTGTAACCTGTGCCTGCTGGGTCCAAACAATCCTTTCACCTCAGCACCCCTAATAGCTGGGATTACAGGCACATGCCACCACACCCAGCTAATTTTTTGTTTGTTTGTTTTTTGTTTTGTATTTTTGGTGGAGATGGGTTTTGCCATGTTGGACAGGCTGGTCTTGAACTCCTGACCTCAAGTGATCAGCCTCGGTCTCCCAAAGTGTTGGGATTACAGGTGTGAGCCACCATGCCTGGCCAAGGATAGGTGAGCATTTCTAATATCACCCTGGGTATGTGCAGATCAAGGATGGTGTGACTTTCATATCTCAATCAGCATAATAGGAATCCAAGCTATCATGGGTGGAGGCAGGGATGCTCACAACACCTTAACACTTCAAATGAAAATGGACAATCTCCAGGAATGCTTTGGATCCACAAAGGTCATGGAAAAGAAGTCTGGGCCGATCTTACCTAGATTTTGAGTGGCCAGAAGATTTAGCTGACATAGTGGTTATAACTACACTGTGCTGCCTACTGAACATTAATACTGGGTCAGGAGAATTCCCAGAGAAGACTCTGAGGGTCTCCAGGGTATATGGTAAAATTGGCCTGTCTTCTCCCCGTCTCTCTTCACCTTCCCTGGATTCTTCTTGCCTCTGCTCCCAGGAGCCCACCAAGGTCTATGTGGCTGCAGGGTCCTCCTCAAACCAGCCAGCCACAGCATGGGAACAAGGCTGCAGTGCTGTTCTCCTTTCCCAGCCCTGGAATGAACAGCAGGAGGTTCTGCCTAGAGGGATCTTGGAGAGAGAGGGTGGAGGCCAGCAGTTAGGGCTGGGCGGATGCACTCCTGAGCGAGTCAGATGGGGGTCCCTACACTGGCATGTTTCTTATGTACAGGGCTCCTTGTCTGAATGGAATTTTAGGGCACATCTGGACTATACTGGCAATTCCCACAGGGAACCCTGGGATCTGCTGTATTTATTTTCTTGCATGTAGGGCCAAATGAATCATTTGCTAGCAACTATGAGAAGCTCTGAATAAGACCTACGAAGACAGTTATTAAACTAATCTAGGATAAAGGCAAGAACGAGTGTTAATTCTACCTAGCTTAACACCAACCTCATTTCCCTGGCATCCCTCTACATAGTTGAAAGCGGGTGGGAGCTTCAGATGACACAAAGCAGAATGGCATTTGGTTATGCAGAGCAGATGACAGCGGACGTTGCTACCTTAGAGGAGTCAGTGTCTCATCCCAGCCTTTGCTGGGAGAAACCTTAGCAAAGAGAAGCCTGAATACCTCTGGGCTGCTAAGGTCTCCCTCCCACTGATGCCAGTGCTAGTGCTAGGCCTTCACTTTCCAGCCTCTTCTCCTCTTGGGTGCCTCAGATTTGCAGTCTTTGGAGGAGCTGTGCTTGATTTAAGTTTAATCACCTCTCCTTGGGCCCCTTGATCTTATTGCTCTGCTGTGTTGGGCTCTATTTCCCAAGTTTACCTCGTGGTACAAGATGGCTGCTTCAGCTTCAGCCATCATGTCTGCATTCCAGCCAGCAGGAAGGACAAAAGGGGAAAAAGGGGATAGCCTCTTTTTAAAATGACATCTGGAAATTGCACACTGTAGAAAAATTCCATTTATTCCTTCCCATGTTTTGTAATCTTGTTTTATGCTATAGAGCCCACAACATATAGTCATTATTTTTGGTTTAAATGGTCAATATTTTTAAAAACTATTTTAAGAGTATCACTTTATTTGTTTATTTATTTATTTTGAGATGGAGTCTTACTCTGTCACCCAGGCTGGAGTGCAGTGGTGCAATCTTGGCGTACTGCAACCTCTGCCTCCTGGGTTTAGGTGATTCTCATGCCTCAGCTTCTGAAGAACCTAGGATTACAGGCACGTGCCACTGCACCTGGCTAATTTTTGTATTTTTAGTAGAGATGGGGTTTCACCATGTTGGCCAGGCTGGTCTTGAACTCCCAACCTCAAGTGATCCACCCGGCTCAGCCTCTCAAAGTGCTGGGATTCTGGTGTGAGCCACTGTGACCAGCCTAAAATATTACTTTAAACTGTCAATAGTCTCTTATAAAATTGTACGTAGGAACACACACTACTACTACTACTACTGCCACTACTACTACTGCAAAGATAACAGCTTTTGCAAAAACTATTGCCCTTATGTTTGGCTTCTCTGTTCTTCATTCCTTCCTGCAAATCTGGGGATCTGTCTATCCTGTCTGGTGTGCTATCTCCTCTAAGAATGATACAACTCTTTCACCCTGAAAAATCTTCTTTTCGTATTTCTTACAATTCAAGTATTCTAGAAATGCATTATTAAAGTTTTTGTGTGTTTGAAAGGTCTTCATTTTACCTTCATTTTTGAAGCAAATTTGTGTTGGATATAGAATTCCAGATTAACATTTTCTTCTTTTAGCACTTTAAAAAAGGTATCATTCCATTGTCTTTTGCCCCTGCTGTTTCCAGTATGAAACAATACGTACCTTTTCTCTGGTTGCTCTTTTTTTTTTGAGACAGGATCTCATTTCATCGCCCAGACTGGAGTGCAGTGGTGCTATCATGGCTCACTACAGCCTCAACCTCCAGGGCTCAGGTGATCCTCCCACCTTACCCCTGCTAGTAGCTGGGACTACAAATGTGTGCCACCACGCCTGGCTAATTTTTGTATTTTTTGTAGAGATGGGTTTTTGCCATGTTGCCCAGGCTGATCTCCAACTCCTGGGCTCAAGTGATTCACTTACCTTGGCCTGCCAGAGGGCTGCAATTCCAGGTAGTTGTTCTGAAGATTTGCTCTCTATGTTGATTTTCTGTAGTTGGCCATGACGTACCTTGGTGTGGTTTTCTTCTCATTCATCTTGCTTAGGATTTTCTGAGTTCCTTGAATTGATTTGGAGAAAACATTGACCATTATCTCTTCAAATATGTTTCTTCCCTCTTCTTTCTGCCCTCTTCTGGGACTCCAGTCACATATACATGGAACTGCATAATATTTGAGATTGTCTCACAGATCCCGAGTTCTTTGTTCTGTTGTTTTCCCTTGTTTTTTCTCTTTGTTTCAAACTAACAAAATTCTATTGACCTGTCTGTAAGTTTACTGATTTCTTCCTTTGCAAGTCCAGTCTCTTATTAAGTCTATCAGTTGAATTCATTTCTAGCATTTTATTATTTTATAGTTGCCATGTCTCTATAAATTCCCTGTCTCTTCACGTATGTTTTCCACGTTCCTACTTGATTCCTTAGCATTCCTACCATAGCTATTTAAAAATCTTTGGCAATTCCAAAATCTGGATCAGAGACAATCTGTCTACATTTATTGACAGTTTCTACTCTTGATGCTAAATTACATTTTCATCACTCTTTATGTTTCTTGTTATTTTTGATTAATGCCAGCTATTTTGTATAAAAGAACAATAAAGAGTGAAGTAAATAATAATTACCTCCAGGAAGGGTTACTAGAGTGGGGAACTGAGTTAAAATTTGTGTGGTTGGGTCTGGATTTTATTACAGCTTGATTTTGATTTGGTTCACCAATAGATGCCAATATTTTAAGAGGATAATCAGGACTTTCTCTGGGCCTTGGCAGTCTGAGTACTGGTAAGGTTCTGGAGAATTTTATAGCTGAGCTTCCAGCGTTTTGAGCTTTACAGCTTGACCACCTTACTACCAGCATTTTGAAATTGTAGGCATTCTCTTTACTTTCTGGTCTTGTCCCAGGCTTTTTGTACCTGGGAAGATCTCTGTCTGCCTGAAATTTTTGGAGCAATTTATCTCAGCTGTCCTTCTCTGCCTTCTTTTCTTGGTAGCCAAAAGTCCAGAGTGCCTCATGTTGATTTTTCTTGACTTTCCTACTCCACTCCCCTACCTTCATAGGTTGGCTGTCTTGATGGAGAACTCACACATCTCAGGCAGTATCTCTCTCATTTCCCCTGCCTTGCCTTTCAGCCTTTGGCACACTGCTCCCAATAAGCTGTTGAAGTTTGTGGAAATGCCTTACTGGAGGGGAACAGCCCAATTCTCTGTCTGGAACTCTAATCTATAGAATGCCAGTCCATACACAGTTGTTAAAAGTTTTTTAGAGATTCAGTTGATTTCTCCTTATCCTCATTATCAGAGAGTCTTCCTCCTCCTGACACTTTAGCAGTACAGGGTTAGAAATCTTGTCTCCTACAAATAGCTTGTTATTTTTGGGATTTGAATTCATTTAGTTTACTTTGCATGCTCAGTTCTCTTTAGGGTTCAGAAAAACTATTGTTTAGCTTATCCAGGTTGTTTTGGTTGCTAAGGTGAGAGTGAGGATTTCTTGGAATTTTGTATATCCTAACCAGAAGCAAAACTCAACATAATATAATTCATTATCAATACCACCCAAATCTTTTATCTTTGAATGTACTTTATCTGCTGTGGATACATCACAGATCCATTAAAGCATCTCATGGCAATTGTTTTTTTTTGTTTTTGTTTTTGTTTTTGTTTGGTCAATAATTTATGTCTTTCTAGATTTCATACTTTATGTATTGCTATCATATTTGGTGAATATTTCAGATTATTTTGCTCACAAAACAATAGATTGAATACATAAATCCCCAAATGGCTTTTTTGCACACCCCTAAACAAACAAACAAAAGCCTACAAAATAAATAATTACATGGCAAATCCAGTTGATTTGACCTTTGAGAATATAAAAATGTTGTTTTGATTTTTTGATTTAATGATTTGCTTTAAATTCTACTTCTGCCACATTAATATTGCCAATTTTCTTTTCTCTTTGTTCATGTTTCTTCTTATTTTTGGCTACCACAATCCTTTTATATTTAGCATGTTTGGGCCATTTTGTTTTAAATATAACTTTTTTTTAAAAAACGGAGTCTTGCTCTATTGCCCAGGCTGGAGTGCAGTGGCATGATCTTGGCTCACTGCAACCTCCACCCCCCAGGTTCAAGCAATTCTGATTATCCTGCCTCAGCCTCCCAAGTAGTTGGAATTATAAGCATGTGCCACCATGCTCAGCTATTTTTGTATTTTTAATAGAGGCGGGGTTTCACCACGTTGGACAGGCTGGTCTTGAACTCCTGACCTCAAGTGATCTGCCTGCCTCAGCCTCCCAAAGTGCTGGGATTACAGATGTGAGCCACTGCACTGGGCCTGTTTTAGATATAACTCTTGTATAAAGAAAATTGTTGAAGCTTACATTTTCAGTTCAATCTGAGACTTTGGAGAAATATAAGCCATTTATATTTATTGCTATAATTTGATGCTTAGTATCAAATTTATTTACATACTTACCAAATATTTATTACATACTTTCTCAAAGCAAAAATATGAACAAAGGAAAAGTCTTTTGTCTTTTGGGAGATCGCAGTCTAGTAAATTATGAGTCTACTAACAACAGCCTCATTCAGGAAAAAGGAAAGAGTGATAATGAGAGAACTGACTCTGACAAAAACTGATTTTAAGCTCTAATCTATTTTCAATTGAATTTATATGAGAATGCAAAATATATGTTTCTTATTTTTATGGTTAAAGGATTTTTTTCTTTTTCAAGTGATATGTTGTGATATAGATGATATCTAAAGGAGTTTTCTTGAATTCTCTATTCATAGTACCGTGTTTCTGGAAGAATAATTTTATCTTTGTAGCCACTTTGGATCATTTCAATTTGATTTCAATATAATTTTTGCTTACAGATTGAGTATAAAGATAAGACATGTTATAGAATACCATTTTGTAGGCCAGTTGAGTGTTTCTATTCTAGAAGGGGATAATCTTTTTTAAGTGAATAAAAAAAATTTCCATCCAAAAGTTAAAAACTTTTTTTATTCTAGGCCGGACGCGGTGGCTCAAGCCTGTAATCCCAGCACTTTGGGAGGCTGAGGCGGGTGGATCACGAGGTCAGGAGATCGAGACCATCCTGGTCAACGTAGTGAAACCCCGTCTCTACTAAAAATACAAAAAAAAAATTAGCTGGGCATGGTGGCGCATGCCTGTAATCCCAGCTACTCAGGAGGCTGAGGCGGGAGAATTGCCTGAACCCAGGAGGCGGAGGTTGCGGTGAGCCGAGATCGCGCCACTGCACTCCAGCCTGGGTAACAAGAGCGAAACTCCGTCTCAAAAAAAAACAACAACAAAAAAAAACAAAAAAAAACTTTTTTTATTCTTTGGGGTCTGAGGGGAGAATATTTAAAATAGACCACTTTAGATTTTTTTTCACCTGTGGAAATAGAGGAAGTTGTCTTTTATAAATCTCTGGCTGGCTGGGTTAAACAGGTAGGGCCTTGAAGAAGATGGCTCCTGCTATAGCCTTGCTCAGGGTGGGGAAAGGATTTTGAGCAGTGGATCTGTCACTGTCTATAAGAAGGAATGAAGGATAATATCATCTGCTTGGACCTTTTGACTGAAAACCAAGGATACGTAAATGTTGCAGACCTGAGGTCTTATTTTCTGATGGACTCAGAGAAGCTAATGGGGATAGTAGGCCTGGAATTCCAACCTCAGGACCCAGAACTCTGCTGTTTTGCAGCTGGAGTGGGAGTTGGCAGAACTCAATTTTTTTGCTGAGAGCAAGTAGGAACTCAGACAAGAAAAAGAAACTGGATTTCCTCGTCTATAGCAGAGTCAGCTTTTTCTGGATTAAATTGATCCCCTTTCTCCCCATTCCCTACTTCCACATGGCCTTCAGACAGGCATGGTTGCTGACCTTCCTTACCCTCCTCAACCCCCTCTACCCTGTGGACCTAGGGTCAGTTGGGTATTATATTATATTATAAATAAACCTAATGGACGGCCAGCACTGGAATCTGCACCAATTTAGAGCTCACAGTCATAGCATGACCATATGTCCCAGTTTGCCTGGGACAGTCACCGTCTACACCTGTCATTCTGGCATCGTTATTAATATCTCTCCTTTTCACTCTCAACAGTGTCCAGATTTAGACAGTAAATTATACAGTTACTCTAACTTTTCATCTGAGACAAGGCACATTCTTTGGTTTATACTGACACCTGTAGGCATATAAAATGGCTTGGGAGAAATGGAAAAGTGGAAGGCACTCGCCTTCCTCAGTCTCTGGGATTGCCTGGGGACTCTACTGAGCGTAATTGTTTGGTGTGATTTTAGAAATGGGCAATGGCAGGGCAAGATTTCTCCTTGAGGCTGCTACCCACTCTGCTGCCATAAATGTCCAGGGTTCTACAAACACTTAATACTCCAAATAGGATGTTTTGACCACTCCTGTTGGTGGACGGGAGTCACCATCAGTTTCAGGTCAAACTGTAACCGGGTTTTTCTTGGATGCCGGTGATCGTTGTGGGTTCTTGGCCTCCAACCACTAAAAGAATAAGCGGTGGGGCCGCTTTCGCTGCACCTATGCTCGCAAAGTGAGTATCAGACCCAAAAGAGTGTTGCAGAAAGGTGATTTTATTTAGGTAGAGAAAAGAGAAGGAAAGGAGAAGAGAAGGGCTTTCACGAAGGGTGTGGAAGGGGATTCCAGAGGGGAAAATCCCAGAGGGAGCTCCCACCGTGTGGAAGGGGACTCCAGAGACCTGGAAAATCTGGCGCAGGTGAGGGAGCCCACACTTTTATCCTGGGAGAAACTCCCACCTTCTCCAAGGGCGGGAGCCAATGAAAGGCGCTCCTTAGAACTTCCGCTGGAGTGACTTTTAGTTTCTTCCGGTTCCGGCGAAATTCAAACATAAACCGCTGAATCTCCCGGATGGAGAGAGATGGGCGTGGGGCATGGCGCCCGGGAAATTGTTGTCCTTAAAGGTACGTCCCCCTCATGGACCCGGAAAGGGAACACGTTCCCTCAAAACTATGAGCCCCCATGGCTGTGTGTAGTCCGTCCATGGATGGGGTTACAGCCACGCCCGCCGCCCTTGGGGATCAGCAGTTGTCTGCAAAGTGCAGGAGAAGCATGGTGTGGAGGACACAGGAGCACGTAGGACGGACGCTCACTGCTGGTAAGGCTTGCCAGGAGACTCCAGCAGGTCAGTTTCGAGGTTCCTGGGCCTGCGTGTTGGAAATGAGGTCGCTCTTAGTCTGCTTTGACAAAGAAGGCTCAGGACGTTGGAGGGCGATGCGAGACGCGGTACACCAGGGCCTGACCCTGTCATCTCCCCCGGGTGCCATCACGACACCTGGCCTCCGATCTGAACATCAGAAACAATACAAAGCACTTTTAAAAAATTAAATTCAGAGGTCGGGACAGCTTGGGCAGGACTAATTTGTGTGCTTGGCTGTCACAGTGATGGATTTGAGACAGATTAACCCTTGGGCTCCTGGGCCCTGCAGCCCGGGGGAGGCGGAGGCGGGGTGCATTTTCCCTGAATGAAATTACATTTGTGTAGGGCCCTCTGTCCCGGCAGATGCCGCTCCCGTCTGTTCCCTCACACCCCTGGGCCAACTGTTGTAAACCCCAGAAGAGTGCAAAGAGGCAACTGGCAGGATAAGAAAGGAGGCTTGCAACTGTGTTTGTCCTACTCAAGTCATTCGGGAAGGAAAGGGAAACACAGGATGTTGTCTGACTTCCAGGTATTCTTGTAGGTTTTTACGGGGGCTTTTGTTTTTGTCTTTTCTTATTCTTTTTTTTTTTTTGACAGCCATGTGTGGTGAAGTCTTTAGTCAGATAGAAACCTAGGGCTTCACCAGTTCCCTCTGAAAGGGGTTTGAACAGGATTCTCTCAGACTCCCTGAGAGAAAATCCCAGCCATGCCCCCTGACCCATGTCTCGGGGGCTGTGGGGGCTGGGCTGGCTGCCTTCTGGCTGACACTCTCTGAGCAAGCAGACCATAATGAGTCAATTCTCTGCTGTCTGCTATTTAAAACAACGGGTTCCTTCCTGTTTCCTACCCACTGACTGAAGCGTCTTCTGTGTTAGGAAAAAAAAAAAAAGAAACTCAGGAATAAAGTGCCTCCTCTCACAATGAATGGGCTACACATTTGCGTCCGCGGTGACACAAAAGCTCCTAACTGTTTCATCTGTACAGATGGCTCTCATTTGGTGTTGGTGGCAGGACTCTGTGAGGTAATTTCCAAGATACTTGGTCCATTTAACTGGAGGGGGGTTAAAAACCTCCTCTAAGCCAAACTAGAATCCTCCAAGAAATAGAATTTCTCTTAGCCCTGAGTGTGAAATTTTTGCAAAGTCCCTGAACTGCAGATGTTCCCTCCAAGAAGGAAGGAGGGAGAGTGTGCAGTCCCCCTGGTCTGAAGTGAGAACGGCCCATGCTTGGATTTTGTCCCCCTCCCCAGGGAAGTCCAGTTACCCACTGGGAGTCAGCTACCCCTTAACCCTGCATGAGCCCGTTCCCTGGGAGGGGCGGCCTGGGAGTGGCAGGCATGACCTCGATGGTGGGCCAGGGGCTTCCTCAGGTGAGTCTTGACTTAACTTTGGCTCCATCTCCATTTCTCAAACTAAGTGTGGGGGGTGTTTGGGGGAAGCCAGGTTTCCTTGGTTATGTTAACACTTGAGTTGCGAATTTCAGTAGCAATGATAGCAGGCAAAGCAGCTCTGGCTTTCTTAGTGACACCATCCAACTGCTGGGGCCAGACAGACACCAAGATGAGTATCTCTCTGTGTGCACAGCTCGGTGACGCTGGGGGCCTGGGCTTCCTCGGGGAGAGACCAGCCTTAATAGTGACCAGGAACTGCTGAGACGTTGGTTCATTCACTCATGCAGCAAATGGACCTGTCCCCTGCACCAGGGGCAGAGGCAGGGGATGAGAGCGGCATGGCTCCCTCCTGCACGAACTGTCAGTTTTTGCATGGTGGAAATGTAAGAGCCACATCAGGGAAGCAGGTTTCATGGAGGAGGCGCTGTTGGGCCAGGTCCTGAAGAGAAGGGATAGGACTATGTTAGGCTGAAAGGGAGGACAACGTTCCCAACAGAGGGAATAATAGGAGGAAAAGCACAGAAAACATACACTTGTGGTATGTTTAAGAAATGTAACAAGCATCAGTGTCATGTCCTAAGTGCAAATATCGGCACTCTGTCAGGGGCTGCACGTGTGAGTAACTAGATGGGCATGGCCAGGGTATGGTGTGTATGTATGTGCGTGTGTGCATGTGTGTGTATGTGTGTAGCAGAGGCCTGTGGAGAGGTATAGGACCTGAAGCTTGAAAAGACAGGCTGGAATCTGACTGAGAAAAGTCTGCTAGCAAAGGGAAGCCTAAAAAGAAGCTTTAAAAATCTCAAGCTCTACAAGAGTGGGTTGGTTAGAATGAGATAATCAGGCCTGTATCTTCAAGTGCTCATCCTGGATACCATCTGGGGAAGGGCTTGGGAGTGCGAGGTGGGCAGAAGGCATGAGAATCTAGGACTAAGTAGGAGTGGTAGAGATGGGGACACCTCCTTTGTGCTTGGAGGTGGTGTGGGGAAGGGGAGGAGGCCCCTGCTGGAGTGGCAGGAAGGATGTTGGAGCACTTACTGAGGTGTTGAACTTGGGAGCAGCTCATTCAGGGAAAGAAAGTGAGTTCCTTGTTGTGAATTTGAGCTTCCAGAGGGACCGCAAGACCAAGCCCATCCTGCGGGGCTGTCAGGCTTTGCAAACCCACGGATGGGCAAGTAGAACCCCGGAGACAGGGAAATGTCCTCCACAAACAAGAGGAAGCCCAGGAAGGAAGCAGAGATGGAAGAGATGAGTACCTAGGGCTCAGCAGGAAAATAGGTGGCCAACCAGAGAGCTGGAATGGGGAGCAGAGGGGCAGGGGAGGCCTCAGGAAACTTACAATCATGGGGGGAAGGTGAAGGACACTAGAGAGGCAGGACAGACCTCATGACTATCGCCACATATCCCTTCTGCCTCTTGGCTTGGGTTTGGAGAGACAAGACTCAGGAGCTGGTGGGGGTTGGCAGTGTGGAAGGCAGAGGCTTGGGGACCAGATTGGGGTAAGGAGAGGGACATGGGTTCCTTGACATCTTCCCCCACACTCAAACCCCAATGCCAGCTCCACAGCCCATGCCTGAGCTTCAGCTCCTGAATTTAGGAGGAATTAATGTTCTCAATGCCCATATAAGGTGCCCCCAGGTACCAGCGGAGGCCATTCTAGGGCAGCTTTGTCAGAGATGCCTGCATTTTTTTGGTACCATTCCCATAAAATGTTGGGTACTTCATGCTGGGACCTCTCAAAGCATAAGGCTTTCCTTTGCTCAGTGGGTTTTGACTTAAAGCCAAGGAAATCCTCATGGAAAGGCCCTCTTGATCACTGACGGGCCATGGGACCTTGAGCAACTCGATAACCTTCTGTTAGTCTGTTGGAGTTGCTGTGAGAATTGAGTGAGCTAACATCCATGGCACTCCACACTGCCCCAGTGCACATGACCCCGTGAGAGCAGGCGTTGTCCTTGGTTTCATTCTGTCATGTGACCAATGGTCACCACAGTATCTGGTGCACAGGAAGTGCTTCGAAATACATCTGATGAACAAATGAATGAATGGAGCCTCCTTTCATAAATGAAATTACCTTTGTATGGGGCCCTCTGTCCTGGGAGATGCCTAGCATTCTTCTGGCCCCCAGGAAAGGTGGTATAAATGTGCGTTGCCTTTCTTCCTCATTTTTTTTCAGCCCCATTTCCTTCCCTTTACCCCATACCTTTCTGTTATCTTGGCCTCATTTTTACCGCCTTCCTCCTCACCCTTCACCACTCCCCTCTCATCGTCTTTCACTCTCGCTTTTATAAAAAGAGGAACAAATAGCAGCTTGGTCACACTCTTAGTATTCTCTCCCAAACACACTTTTTATTCTTTAATGACCAGTCTGAGAGTTTTCCCAATATTTCTATTCTGCTTCCCTTTAAATGATAAATTTCATCTTTACATCATTTATCTTCCCTTGAATTTTACTATATGCAGCTCAAAGAAGCCACACAGCACCATGAATGCTTTGCTGCTTAGATATGTCTTCCACCAGATATCATAGTTCATTGCCTTTAAGTTCTGCCTTTGTATTAGTCTGTTCTCAGACTGCTATAAAAAAATACCTGAGACTGGGTAATTTGCAAAGAAAATAGGTTTAAATGGCTCACAGTTCTGCAGGGTGTACAGGAAGCATGGCTGAGGAGGCCTCAGGAAACTTAGGATCATGGGGGAAGGTGAAGTGGAAGCAAGCACCTTCTTCACATGGCAGAGTGGAAGACAGAGAGCAAAAGGGAAGTGCCACATACTTTTAAACAGCCAGCTCTCGTGAGAACTCCCTCACTATTCTCACAAGAACAGCAAGGGGAAATCTGCCTCTGTAATCCAGTCACCTCCCACTAGGTCCCTCCTCCAACACTGGGAATTATAATTTGACAAGAGATTTGTGTAGGGACACAGAGCCAAACAATATCATTCCACCCCGGCCCCTCCCAAATCTCATGTTCTTTTTACATTTCAAAACACATTAATGCCTTTCCAATAGACCCCCAAAGTCTTTACTCATTCCAGCATTAACTGAAAAGTTGATGTTCAAAGTCTCATCTGAGACAAGGCAAATTCTTTCTGCCTATGGGCTTGTAAAATCAAGTTATTTACTTCCAAGATACAATGGGAGAACAGGCATTGGGTAAATGCCCCCAACCCAAAAGGAAGAAGTTGGTCAAAACAAAGGGACTACAGGTCCCTTGCAAGTCCAAAACCCAACAGGGCAGTCATTACATCTTAAAGCTCCAAAATAATCTCCTTAAACTCCATGTCTCACATCCAGGTCACACTGATGAAAGCGGTGGGATCCCAAGGTCTTAGCTTTACCTCTGTGGCTCTGCAGGGTACAGTCCCCATAGCTGCTTTCACGGCTGACATTGAATGTCTGTGGCTTTTCCAGGCACATGATGCAAGTTGTTGGTGGATCTACTCTTCTGGGGTCTGGAGGACAGTGGCCCTCTTACAGCTCCAACAGGCAGTGCCCCAGTAGGGACACTGTGTGAGGAATTCAACCCCACATTTCCCCTCTGCACTGCCCTAGTAAAAGTTCTCCATGAGAGCCCTGCCCCTGCAGCAGACTTCTGCCTGCACATCCTGGCATTTCTATACATCCTCTGAAATCTAGGCAGAGGCTCCCAAACCCCATCTCTTGCCTTCTGTGTACCCACAGGCCCAACACGACATGAAAGCTGCCAAGACTTGGGACTTGTACCTTCTGAAGCAGTGGTCCGAGCTGCACCTTGGCTCCTTTTAGCCATGGGTGGAGTTGGAGTGGCTGGGATGCAGGACGCCATGTCTCAAGGCTGCACAGAGCAGTAGGGCCCTGGGCCTGGCCCATGAAACCATTTTTCTCTCCTGGCCCTCCAGGCTTGTGATGGGAGGGGCTGCTGCTAAGGTCTCTGAAATCCCCTGGAGGGATTTTTCCCTTTGTCTTGGCTATTATCATTCGGCTTTTCTTCACTTATGCAAATTTCTGCAGCCTTGAATTCCTCCCCAGAAAATGGGTTTTTCTTTATTACTGCATGTTCAGGCTGAAAATTTTCTAAACGTTTATGCTCTGCTTCTCTTTTACATATAAGTTCTAGTTTCAGGTCACTTCTTTGTTTATGCAAATAAACATAGGCTGTTAGAGCTGCCAGGCCACATCTTGAATACGCTGCTGCTTAGAGCTTTCTTCTGCCAGATACCCTAAATCATCTCTCTCAAGTTCAACATTCCACAAATCTTCGGCGCAGGGGCACAATGCCTGCCAGTCTCTTTGCTAAAGCATGGCAAGAGTGACCTTCACTCCAGTTCCTAATAAGTTTCTCATCTCTATCTGAGACCACCTCAGCCTGGATTTTACTGTCCATACCACTTTCAGCATCTTGGTCACAACCATTCAATAAGTCTTTAGGAAGTTCCAAACTTTCCCTCATCTTTCTGTCTTCTTTTGAGCCCTCCAAACTGTTCCAACCTCTGCCCATTTCCCAGTTCCAAAGTCACATCCACATTTTCAGGTATCTTAATAGCAATGCCCCACTCCTCTGGTACCAATTTTCTGTATGAGTCCATTCTCACACTGCTGTAAAGAACTACCTGAGGCCAGGCGTGGTAGCTCACGACTGTAATCCCAACACTTTGGGAGGCTGAGGCGAGTGGATCACAAGGTCAGGAGTTCGAGACCAGCCTGAGCAACATGGTAAAACCCCATCTCTACTACAAATACAAAAATTAGCCAGGCTGGTGGCACATGCCCGTAATCTCAGCTACTCAGGAGGTTGAGGCAGAAGAATCACTTGAACCCGGGAGGCAGAGGTTGCTGTGAACCAAGATCATGCCACTGCACTTTAGCCTGGGTGACAGAGTGAGACTTCATCTCAAAAAAAAACCTACCTGAGACTGGGTAATTTATAAAGAAAAGAGGTTTAATCAACTCAGTTGCACAGGCTGTGCAGGAGGCATGGGTGGGGAGGTCTGGGGAAACTTAATGGTCATGGCAGAGGGTGAAGGGGAAACAAGCACTTTCTTCGCATGGTGGAGAAGGAGAGGAGGAGTGAAAGGGAAGTGCTACATACTTTTAAACAACCAGATCTCAGGAGAACTCACTCACCATTATGAGAACAGCAAGGGGGAAATCCGCCCCCATGATCCAATCACCTCCCACCAGGTCCCTCCTCCAACACTGGGAATTACAACTTGACATGAGATTTGGGTGGGGACACAGAGCCAAACCATATCAGCCTTCCATAAAGCTCTCAGGCATGAACACAATTCAGCTGAGTTCTTTGCCACTTCATAAAAAGCACGGCCTTTCCTCCAATTTCTAATACCTTGCCTCTCATTTCCATCTGAGACCTCATCAGAATGGCCTTTCCTGCCCATATTCCCACCAGCATTTTGCTCACAACCACACAGGTAATCTCTAAGACGTTTTAGTCTTTCTCTACATCTATTCTCTTGTTTTGAGCCCTCACCAGAATCATCCTTAATGCTCTGTTCAAAGCAATGCAGGCTTTTCTCAGCATTCGCTTCAAAACAGTTTCAGCATCTACCCATTACCCAGTTCCAAAGCTGCTTCCACTCTGGTCTTTTCAAGGACTCAGCTGGAGAGCCTTAGATTGCTGAAAGATGAGGCTTTCCTTATGCTGGGCAAGGAAGGCCCTCAACAATGATAGGTTCTTAGAGAGGAAACCCTCCCGGCCCTCCTGCCTCCCAGCCCTCCCGAGATGCTGCCTGGCCTCGCACCTCTCCAAGACATCCCTTCAGCTCTGGCTAGAGAGCTCCTCATTCTTGTCGGGGCCATGGGATCCCCAAAGCCATGGTTTCTCATGGCTGGGAGGTGAGAGAGAGAACGTGGCTCAGGGAGGCTTGCAGGGCTCTCTGTGCTGGACCCCACACAGACAGGACAGAGGAGGAAGACGGTTCCGGAGCCTCTACATCGAAGATGACAGGCTTCTTGCCAGATCTCCAATCACTCTCCCCCTCGTTATACCTCCAGGCTGCAGTTGGCACACGAGCCCATCAGCCATCAGTTGCTTTTGTTTTTAAGATAAAAATATCGTATTTATGACTAATAAAACTGAGTGGAGAATTACTAATAAAATTGGCCTTAGATCTGCAGCCCAGAGGGCATTCAAATAATCTCCATTCCCTTCTTTAATTGAACTTGTCCTCCCAGACATCAAACCCGCCCCCTTATTCTTCAACCATAGGGTGCAATTAGTTGTTACACAAGCGCCCTACACAATGGGGAGACCGAAGAGAGAAAGTCGGGGAGCATTTATAAGGTTTATTGAAGGGATTAGGGGACCAGAATAGAGGGGGGGAAGCAATTCTGCCAGTGGAAATCCTTTCTCTACTTAAAAAAGAACTCACCACACACAAAGACCTCAAACAAAACCCCTGTAAGAATTTTGTTTTGAAAGCTGTTCCCTGCCCCAGGTCAACGAGAAGGAAAGGAGGGATCCGGGCTTCGGGACACGCTCTCCCACGGTGGCGCCCACCCTCTAGTTCCTTGTCTTTTCTCTCCAGGAAGTTCAGGTCCCTCAGCCTGGGCCTCATTCGAGCTTTTAGATAATAAACAGTTGTTATCCTTGCCCTCATTCGTTACATTTTTTAAAAAGGAAAATAAGCGAAACAAAGCAGAGAAGTATGTACCTAAAAACCTTTCTTCCATGTCCGGAGAAGCAAGGAAGGAAAAGGCTGCCTACCATTTATTTTTTATAAACGTCATACTAAATAACACGGCTGTCAACTTATGGCTGTAAATAGCATGTGATGTTTTCACTGCAGATTTCACCAGCCCTAAAGCGATTGCAGGGGAGCCCGCAGCCACCCCGCCCTCCCATCACTGCTCGAGGTCCCGCGTTACCTATGCCTCCTTGTTTCTAGAAGTTGCACTTCTGTATGTTGCTCAGAGTTGGTTTGCATGCCAGACCCTTGCTTTCCTGTTTTTGCCTCCTCTCACCCTGGGCCATCCCACCCCACCCTGACCATCTTTGGGATGTCCCCTCGCCTGCCCTGCAAGGACACTTGATGGAGAGGCTGCTGGGTTATGGCTTCCTTCCTCAGCTGGCTCACAGGCCCGTGGCCCCACAGATGTTCTCCCTGGGTTTGTTTTGATAACTGTTTTAAAAACAGTTCCTATCCACCAACTGTTCAGATAATAATATTCCAAGTAGCAAGCAACTGTGATTATTTTTGTCACTGTTTACCCTGACTATCACAGCTCAGCTGGAAAATATGGGACCGGGGGAATTCCCCTTCCTTGCGCTTCTAATTGTTGCCCATATTTGCCACAGGGAAGTTGCATTTTTGGCTTTCTCTCACGTTGAGCTCCGTGTTCCCTAGGGAGGAGAGAAGAAGGGGAGAAAATCAGATGAAGGAAATGTAGTATGGGACCTGCTGGAATTGATAACCCTCCTTCCAAGTCAGACTTTTTCACTGTCAACACTAAGAGGAGTTTCTGTGCACATGGGTGTGTGGGGTGACATAAAGACTGGCACTTTAAACTGGCTCTCTCTCCAACATCTCAGGCATCCCAGGCCTAAAATCGAACTTCTCATTTGCCTCACCAGTCACAAACCCCTGTGCTCTCCCCTAAAAGTGCAAAAGATCCCCACTCTTTCCCCAGGTTCCCAGAACAGGCTGACTAGTCCCTCTGACTGTTCCACTCCTCTGATCTCCAAGTCAGTTATTTGTGAAGTCTGGTTGATTTTCCTGGGACTTAAAAAATTTTTTTTTGCACTGATCCCTTCTTTTCCAGGTGTACCAACCACCTCCTCACAACCGTTGGTCCCTTCCCTGTCCCCTTGACTGCAGCAGTAATTTCAACCATGTCCTGGCCTTCCATCCCTCCTCCCATTTCACCCTCATACCATAGCTAGGTCCAGCTTCCTAAAGCTTGACACTGTTGTAATTTACCCACTCAGAAATGCTTAGCAACCTCCCACTGTGTGCAGAGTAGAGCCATGGTGCCTTTGCCTAGTGTTCCAGGCCCTCCATCCCCTGATCCCTGCCTGATCTCTCTCATTCCCCGTTCAGATCCCTCCCACGGTCTCCCCAAGCTCAGACTTTCTTGAACACACCTGTGCTTTCCAGCAGGGCTGCCATGTGGCCAATTCCACACGGTTACCTGAATGGCTTCCTGGAGGTGAATATGGTTCAGCCTGTGCAACCAAGTGGCCCCCTGGCCTTTGAACACGCTGCTTCCTTATTCAGAAGTGTCCTCCTCTCCCAGCTCCACCTGTCAAAATCATACTATTCTTCAAATGCCACTTCTTCCGTGAAGCCATTGGTGGTGATTCTTGCTGGAAAGGGTGGCTCTTGATCATGAAAATCTGAAAAACATTGTATTGGAAGTATTTAAATTTTCTTTGTATTTATATGTCAGATTTTCTTACATAAAACCCAAACCTCCTTAAGAATAAAGGCTGTGATTACTTTCCTGCATATAATCTGCTGTGCTTAGCAGTCCATTTTTGTTGGCAGAATGAAAGAATAAATGATTTATTTTGGGCTTGGACATTTCACTGATGACCCCTGGGCATACATTTCACTGATGACCCCTCGGTCCATTTAAATTCAGCACACCTGTCAGGTCATCCTTATTTGCTACTCTATGCTGCCAAGTTTGGTAGAGTATAGGGTAGGAACCTGGGGACATTTCCTTCATTATCCACATCACATAATCACAAGTCAGAGATTCTCAGATATGAGCAACTCCATCAGATGCTGACTGGCCCAGTGCTTTGCAAACAGTTGCTCAGAGCTCCGAGTCCCAGGACACATGGGGGTGTCCAGCAGAAGGAGGCTGTGGAAGAGGGAGCTTTGGGCTTTTGCTCCCGCTCCAGCCAGATCAGCTCTACTTGTATCTGTTTCACGTCTTGAGGTCTGGTAGGAGTTATCTTTGCCAGAGGCCAAAAAGAATTTTTATGAAAAACTAAACCAAACCACAGATATAGTCCAAGTTGATAAAAATCCAAAACTTGAGAGAAATGCCTGTCTAAACCTATCTGGAGGGATCTTACAGAAAGTACATTCAACAGCTTCTAATCTATAGCAATCACCCACACCATCACAGGATGGCCCTACAAAACAATCATCAGACCCAAGAGATCCGTTAGAGTCCAGGAAAGAGCTGGAGGAGGCAAGTCACACCAGGTTTCGGCTCCAGCTCCGTCAGGAACAAGCTGTGCAATACGGCAAGTCCTTTTGCCTCTCTAGACTCAGAATCTCATTGAAAAGCATCCAGTGGCCCTAGCAGCCTAGGCTGGGTGGTTCAATGGTTACTAAGGGCACAGGCCAAGAAGACGCTGGGAGAGGACAGGTGTCCAGCAGTGACACAGCCAGTAGGTGTCTTCACAGGGAAGAGGCACCGAGAGCTGGTCATTCTGCTCTTAGCCTGAACTTGGTGATCTCAGAGGCCCAGCCCAGCTCTGACATCTGTGACTCAGCTGGCAGCCGCGTGGACCTGTTGCTGGGGGAAATGCTGCGTGCACATTTATTCTGGGTTTGGATATTTAAAGAGCCAGGCGTGTTGCGGGACGTTTCGGAAGTGCTTGGGGAGGGAGGGGACTGCAGACTGGGCTTTTCTTTAAACACTTATAGATATCCTGTCCTGATCTCTTGGTCCACAAAGAGTAATTTTCTTCCCCTAAGAAAGTGACGTGGGTCTTGCCCATTGTGTCTGCCTCGCTGGCTCCCGACCATGCCGCCCAGCAGGAAGCAGGTGGCCTGAGGTAAAATACATGCCCAGCCCGGCCAGGGCCACTTCTGGGTTCCCCTCCAAGGGCGGCCTTGCTCCCCACAGGCAAATCTCGGCATGCCCACCAGGCTGCTGGGCACCTGGGGCATGGGGCTAACCCTCCACTGGGAGGAGAATAATGGAGCTTTCTCTGAGCCCCCAGGGGTCCTGGCAAAGGTGGCAGCCGTGGGCCCTGGGGACACGGGGCAGCCTGAGCTTCCTCTTCCGCACTCGCTGTTTTCACTGGCTCAGGAAGCTCCGACTGCAAGCTGGGACTTTGTTTCCAAATGCCTGCGTCATTTTTACTATTTGAATGGCCACTTTGGGCTGCTTTTAGGGAGGTGGCTCTTTTGTCGCTTTCCTCACTCAGGATGTTGTTTCCAATAGATTTCCTCACCGACTTCGTCTGCTGCCTTTGTTTTCCCTTCTGGGCACAAACAGAGAAATCTTCCAGAATGGAGACTGCATCAGTGAATCGGACCTGTGGTGCTGTAAGCCAGCACGGTTTAATTTTTCTCTTATGACGTTTATTGTTTTCATTTCTGCTCTCAGAGGTCATTGTGTCTACATGTTCATTATAGCATTTTTGAAAAATATGGGAAACACATATAGGTGATATAGAAGGAAAATGAATACTGCCCGTAGGCCCAGTAGCCAGAGACCTACCTAGAATTCTGGTGATAATTTTTGTTTTGTTTTGTTTTAAATTGGGCTCGTACTGCACACATTGCGAAGGAACCTGCTTCTTACACCCAACCCTGTATCCTTAAACACTGTCCCATGCTTTTATTTTTTGCAGACTCAGTTTTTATTTTCATTTTTTATGAAGTCTCCCTGTTACCTGGGGTGGAGTGCAGTGGCCTGATCTCCGCTCACTGCAACCTCCGCCTCTCAGGTTCAAGTAATTCTCCTGCCTCTGCCTCCTGAGTAACTGGGATTACAGGCTTGCACCAGTACGTCCGGCAAATTTTTGTATTTTTGGTAGAGATGGTATTTCACCATGTTGGCCAGGCTAGTCTCGAACTCCTGGCCTCAAGTGATCTGCCCGCCTCGGCCTCCCGAAGTGCTGGGATTACAGGTGTGAGCCACCATTGCGCCTGGCTGCAGACACAGTTTTTAAGTCCCCACAGCTCTCTTTCAGTCTTGCCACCAATAATGCTGTGTCAAAGATGTTAGCTGGTGTGAAGGAGGAATGAGGACAGGAAAACGGAGTATGTCACACAATCCACATCTATGTCCAAAGACCAGATGAGTGGAGCTGTGGATGGGTTTTCTTTTCTTTCTTCTCTTCTAGAGTGTGCACATTTTTCTGCCACAAACACAGGAGAAGAGGCAGAATGATGAGACAGAATGATCGAAAGTGCAGGCTCATGTAGCCTATGGGATGGGTACGGTCTTGCCACCAACCAGATGAGGTGCTTCATGGCAGTGTGCCTCAGTTTCTTAATATCTGAAGTGTGAACAATAATGCTATCTGCCTCGCATGTCAGTTTTGAGGATGCAGGTGACGTCCAATAAATACCCGGCACTCAGTGACAATTATGGCTTTAAATGAACATTGTTATCATAAAAGTCTGGCCAGGCATGGTGGCTCATGCCTGTAATCCCTGCACTTTGGGAGGCCAAGGTGGGTGGATCACCTGAGGTCAGGAGTTCGAGACTAGCCTGGCCAACATGATGAAACCCTATCCCTACTAAAAATACAAAAAATTAGCCAGGCATGGTGGCTGACATCTATAATCCCAGCTACTTAGGAGGTTGAGGCAGGAGAATCACTTAAACCCGGGAGGCGGAAGTTGCAGTGAGCTGAGGTCGTGCCACTACACTCTAGCCTGGGCAACAAGAGCAAAATTCTGTCTCAAAAAATAAAAATTAAAAAAATAAATAAAAATAAATGAATAAATAAATAAATAAAAAGTCTAAAAGTCCCTGCTATGGGCTGAATCTGGTTCCTACAAATACATCTGTTGAAGTCCCAACCCTCAGGACCTCAGAATGTGACTGTTTTGGAGACAGCATCTTTAAAATGGTCATTGAGTTAAAATGAGGTTATTGGGGTGGGTCGTCATCCAATACCACTGCGTTGTAACAGGAAGAAGAGACACCAGGGATGAGCTTGCATGGGGAAAGGCCGCGTGAGGACACATCAAGAAGGCAGCCACGTCCCAGCCAAGGAGAGAGGCCCCAGAAGAAACCAACCCTGCCCACACCTTGATCTTGGACTTCCAGCTTCCCAAATGGTGGGAAAGCAGACTTCCGTTGGGTAGGCCACCCACCCAGCCTGTGGCGCTTTGCTGTGGAAGCCCTAGCAAAACAATGCAGTTCCTTAACAAGAACATCAGCATCACGGTTGCTCATCTAAAGGCAGCGCAGAGGCAGCTGGTATACCCTGGACATGTGGAACACAGCCGCACTGCAGGCCTGGCAGTTCCTGCCCACCACTAGAAGCTCCCTTCGCCTTCACGGGTTACCCGGTGCCTGCGGGATGTCCTCTGGCTGCTTAGAGCACCCAGGCTCTCACCTCACCAGGCCTGTCTCTTCCAGGCAACAGATCCTTTCTTGACTTCATTTGGAGGGCATATGCTTCCTCCTCCTTCGGGAACCTTGGCCAGCCATTTCCAATACAACATGTGTGTCTGCACTTGAATGAAGGTGTTTTCTGCCCTCCAAAGACCCATGGGTGAGTTTTGTGTGTCTGCACTTGAATGAAGTGGTTTTCCACCCTCCAAAGACCAGCGGTAGAGTTTTCATGCATAGTCATTTGAATCACTGATATGAGGCACTCGCTCTGAGAGTGGGGTGTTGAATCCAAGACTCAGACACAGATAGTGGGCCGCTGGCAGATGTATGTGCACTGCTTCCTCAGATTAGGAAAGCACAGCTAGCCTTCAGTTGAAAGCACAGGAATAGTGCTTGCTGGGTAAAGATATTTTCCATCTTTGCAAACTGTGGGCCAATGTGGCCAAATAGCCAATTCACCTTGTCTGCTAAGTCAGCCCCTCTTCATCCCTGTTTTCTCAGGCAACAGCCTTATAAATCTGGCTAATAACTCCCATTTCATTTCCCCAAACTCCATTAGAGGGAAATTATAATGAAGCTCAAATACTTACCATGTTATTCATGGGAAGGACCTTTGGCTTTTTAAAAATGCATTTTAGATGGCTGGGTTAATCTAGTGGCACATTACAATGCAGCCCTGCTGAAGTTTGCAGGAGATTCCTGGCACCCGCATTGTGCACTGCACAATGCCGCCAAGAAGCATGAATTATCTTTACAGGAAGAGGCAGGAATTAATATGTCAGATGGAAAAGACCCACTGGCAGCACCTGATGAAAACCCAGGACGCTTTGCTCCCTGTCAAGGTTCTGCAAGGTTGGAGTCATAATCACACAATTCACAAGAAAATGCCCTGAGCAGGCTCTTCTCTGCAAAGGGCGTAAGGGCCGAACAGCAGAGAAGTAACACGCTACCCTCTCCATCTGGCCCTGCTCAACCACAAGCGTTGGGACAGGAATATTTGTAGCCTTGGAAAGAGGCCCTTACTGAGATGCTTAATTGATGATAGGCACATTGAGAAAAAAATGCTGATTTCATTCCTTTTATTGCCTCTCTGGCACAGCAAATTAATTAAAAAGAAAGTAGGATTGCTGCTTTGTATTCATTTAACAGGTTGATTTGTCATGTAAATATATGCATTTGTATGGGCATACATCAATGTAAGGGTAATAACAATAATGATAGTAAATGAGCTCCAGATCCCAGGGAAGGACTGATCCACAGATTACTTACAACCCTTCCAACAATCCTGTTCCAAGGATTATAAATAATGTTGGCTTTACCGGGGCCAACGTTATTAAACTCATTTTACTGATGGAGAAACTGAGGCTCAGAGTAGTTAAGGAATTTGCCCGAGGTCACACAGCCAATATGTGGTGAGTTGGGATTCAGTCTAAATGAGGAAATAGTGTATTTGTGGCAGAGTGAACTGAAACTTCTCTCTGCACACTCCTGCCCCAGTCTCACCATCTGCCTCCACCTAATCCTCAGTCTGTCATGGGAGAAACCCCGTGCAATGGAGAGAAGCCAGATTGACTGCCACTGTTCACTGTTGTGCAAAATGAGGAAGCTGTGGAAGTCACCTGGAGCAGAAAGGGGCTTAGGAAACCTTAGCATGGGCATGGTAAGAACAGTGTGGTTATTTTGCAGAAAAACGGCTCCTTCATGTTAATCTGAAGAGCACAGTTTTCTCATACAGATTAAGTGGGTTGATTTTTGGAAGGGAAGTACTGCTTCCGGTGGTGAATTGTGTTTGGTTTCACATACCTCAGGAGAAAAGTAATCACACTTGAAGTGAAAGGCCAGCTCCATTTCCCCTCCTTATTCTAACTTTTGCTCCTTTATTTCTCCTGAGGAGCAAAGGGAAACTTGGTGGAGGAGAAAGCTGCTTATCTTCAGTGAGAGGATTACTCAGATCCTTCATGAGCATGCTCAATGAAGAATGCATTCAAAAAATTAGACTTTTTTTCTTCCTGGCAATAAAATCTTGCCAAAATAAGTACCAAAATTAGTGCTTCAGCAGTTGTATTTTGGGGAAGCCAATGCTTTCCCCAAAAAGATTTTTTCTTGTTTTTTGTTTGGCTGCTACAAATAAAGCTGCAATAAACATATATGTACACATCTTTGCACAGAATTAGCTTTCTTTTCTCTTAAATATAGGTGTATTTCATTTTACTGTACTTTGCTTTCTTATGTTTCTCAGATGTTATTATTATTATTTTTGCAAATTGAAGATTTGTGGCAACCCTGCATACAGCAAGTGTATCTGTACTATTTTTCCAACAACATGTGCTCACTTTGCCTCTCTGTGCCACATTTGGCTAATTTGGGAATACTTTAAACTTTTTTATTACTATTATATTTGTGATGGTGATCTGCAATCAGCAATATATAGTGTTACTACTGTAATTGTTTTGTGGTCTCATGAACGGCACCCATATAAGGTGGTGAACTTAACTGATGACCTGTTTGACTACTCTACTTACCAGCTGTTCCCCATCTCCCTCTTTCTTCTAAGGCCTCTCTGTTCCCTGAGACACAACAATATGGAAATTAGGCCAGTTAATAACCCTGCAATGGCCTCTAAGTGTTCAAGTGAAAAGGAGAGCTACACATTTTATCAGTCCATTCTCACATTGCTATAAAGAACTACCTGAGACTGGGTAATTTATAAAGAAAGAAGGTTTAATTGACTCACAGTTCTATAGGCTGTTCAAGAAGCATGGCTAGGGAGGCCTTAGGAAACTTACAATTACTGCAGAAGGTGAAAGGGAAGCACACACACCTTCACATGGTGGACCAGGATCAGCAGGGAGATGATACACACTCTTTTTTTTTTTTTTTTTTGAGACAGAATTTCTCTCTTGTTACCCAGGCTGGAGTGCAATGGCGCTGTCTCGGCTCACTACAACCTCCGCTTCCTGGGTTCAGGCAATTCTCCTGCCTCGGCCTCCTGAGTAGCTGGGATTACAGGCATGTACCACCGTGCCCAGCTAATTTTTTGTATTTTTAGTAGAGATGGGGTTTCACCATGTTGACCAGGATGGTCTCGATCTCTTGACCTCGTGATCCACCCGCCTCGGCCTCCCACAGTGCTGGGATTACAGGCGTGATACACACTCAAACTAGCAGTTCTTGGGAGAACTCTATCACAGACAGCACTAGGGAGAGGGTGCTAAACTATTAG
The DNA here is from genome assembly GCF_009761245.1 of Sapajus apella. Classification (NCBI taxonomy): domain Eukaryota; kingdom Metazoa; phylum Chordata; class Mammalia; order Primates; family Cebidae; genus Sapajus; species Sapajus apella. Next base: position 5,068,830 of record NW_022437051.1, read on the forward strand.
AAACTACCCCCATGATCCAGTCACCTCCCGCCAGGCCTCACTGTCAACATGGGGATTATAATTTGATGTGAGATTTGGGTGGGGACATAGACCCAAAACATCTTATTCTGCCCTGGCCCCTCCCAAATGTCATGTCCTTCTCACATTTCAAAATACAATCATGCCTTCCCAACAGTCCCGCAAAGTCTTAGCTAGTGTTAACTCAAAAGTCTACAGCCCAAAGTCTCATCTGAGACAAGGCTAGTCCCTTCTGCCCCTAAGCCTATAAAATCAAAACAAGTTAGTTATTTCCAAGATACAATGGGGGTGTAGACATTGGGTAAATACTCCCATTCCAAAAGGGAGAAATTGGCCAAAACAAAGGGGCTACAGGCTCCATGCAAGCCGAAACCCAGCAGGGCAGTCATTAAATGTTAAAGCTCCAGAATAATCTCCATTGAGGCCCTGTCTCACATCCAGCCCATACTGATGCAAGAGGCGGGCTCTTAAAGGGCCTTGGCACATCTTTTGCTTTAAATCAGAAGCTAGAAATGATTAAGCTTAGTGAGGAAGTGGTGTCAAAAGCTAAGATAGTCTGTAAGCTAGGCTTCTTGCACCAAACAGCCAAGTTATGATGGCAAAGGAAAACTTTTTGAAGGAAATTTGTTACTTCAGTGAACACACAAGTGATAAGTAACAGAAACAGCCTTATTGCTGATATAGAGAAAGCTTGAGTGGTTTGAATAGAAGATCAAAGGAGCTATAACATTCCCTTAAGCCAAAGCTTAATCCAGAGAAAGGTCTTACTCTCTCCAATTCTGTGAAGGCTGAGAAGGGTGAGGAAGAAAAAAAAGTCTGAAGCTAGAAGAGGTTGGTTCATGAGGTTTAAGGAAAAGAACCATGTCTGTAACATAAAAGTGCAAGATGAAGTAGCAAGTCCTGATGGAGAAGCTTCAGCAAGTTATCTAGAAGCTGAGACAATTTGAAAATAGATATAATAAACATCGGATTTTTTTTTTTGAGACAGTCTCACTTTGTCACCTGGGCTGGAGTGCTGTGGTGCGATTAAGGCTCACTGCAACCTCTACCTCCTGGGTTCAAGTTATTCTTCTACCTTGGCCTCCCAAGCAGCTGCGACTACAGGTGCCTGCTACCATGCCTGGCTAGTTTTTGTATTTTTAGTGGGGACAGGGTTTTGCTGTGTTTCCCAGGCTGGTCTTAAACTTCTGAGCTCAAGCAATTTGCCTGCCTTGGCTTCCTAAAGTGCTGGCATTATAGGCATGAGCCAGTGTGCGGCCCAGATGTATGAACAGAGATGAAAACAGCATTCTATTGGAAGAAGATGCCATTTTGGACTTTCAAAGCTACAGAGGAACCAATGCCTGGCTTCAAAACTTCAAAGGACGGGCTGACTCTTGTTAGGGGCTAGTGCAACTGGTGACTTTAAGTTGAAGTCAATGCCCATTGGCTATTCAAAAATCCTAGGGCCCTTAAGGATTATGCTAAATCTACTCTTTCTGTGCTCTAAAAATGGGACAAAAGAGCCTAGATGACAGAACATCTGTTTACAGCCTGGTTTACTGAATCTGTTAAGCCCACTGTTTGGACCTATTTCTCGGGGAAAAAAACACTTTTCTCAAAGTATTGCTGCTCATTGACAATACACTTGGTCACCGAAGAGCTCTGATAGAGATGTAAAAGGAGATTAATGTTGTTTTCATGACTATAACAAAATGTTCATTCTGCAGCCCATGGATCAAGGAGTAATTTCAACTTTCAAGTCTTATTATTTGAGAACTACATTTTGTAAGGCTATGGCTGCCATAGATAGTGATTTTTCTGATAGATCTGAGCGAAGTGAATTGAAAACCTTCTGGAAAGGACTCACAATTCTAGATGATATTATAAACATGTGTGATTCATGGGAGGAGGTCAAAATATCAACACAACAGGAGATTGGAAGAAGTTGATTCCAACTCTTGTGGATGGCTTTGAAGGGTTCAAGACTTCAGTGGAGGAAGAGACTGCAGATGTGGTGGAAATAACCATGGCACTAGAATAAGAAGTGGAGACTGAAGATGTGACTGAATTGCTGCAATCTGATGGCAAAACTTGCATAGATGAGAAATGATTTCCTATCAGTGAGCAAAGAAAGTGGTTTCTTGAGATGGAGTCTACTCCTGGTAAAGATGATATGGACATCATTGAAATGAAAACAAAGAGTTTTGAACATTCCATAAACTTAGTTGATAAAGCAGTGGCAGAGCTCAAGAGAATTGACTCCAAGTTTTAAAGAAGTTTTACTATGGGTAAAATGCTATCAAACAGCATCACATGCTACAAAGAAATCTTTTATGAAAGGAAGTCAGTTGATGTAACCAACTTCAGTGTTGCCTTTATTATTTTCAGAAATTGCCACGGCCACCCCAACCTTCAGCAACCACCATCCTAATCAGACAGTAGCCATCAACATGTAGTTAAAACCCTACACCAGCAAAAATAACTGAGTTGACAGTTATTTGCTTTCCGCATCTGGAAAATGTCATGCCATTTCCTTCTGGCATCCATGGTTTCTGATGAGAAATCTGCTGTCATTTGAATTGGTTTACCACTCCCCTCCCCCAACCCATAGGTAAGGTATTGTTTATCTCTCCCTGTTTTCAGATTTTTTATTTGTCTTTAGGTTTTAGAAGTTTGACTCTGATATGTGTTGGCGTAAATTTCTTTGAGCCTATCCTGACTGGAGTTTGTTCAGCTTCTTGAACCTATAAATTTAGATATTTTGTTAAATTTTGAAAATTTTTAGCCACATTTCTTCTAATTTTTTTTCCCTTCTCTTCTCTTTTCAGGACTCTGAAAGCATGAATGTTAGGTCATTTGCTACAGTTCTATAGCTTCCTAAGGCTCTGCTCTTTTTTTTAAGTCTATTTTCTATCTCGTGTTCAGATTGAATAATTTCTATTGTTTTATCTTCAAGTTTATTTATCCTTTCCTTTGTTCTCCTTATTCTGTTCCTGAGCCCATTCTCTAGATTTTTAAAATTTTAGTTATCATATATTTTTTGGGTCTAAAATTTTCACTTAGTGCTCCTTTACATTCTCTATTTATTGGTTGAGATTTTTTTACAAATCTGTTTGCCATTGTTCATTGAAACATTTTTATAATGGCTGCTTTAAATTCCTTGTCAGATAATTCTCATGTCTGCATCATCTTGGTGTTGGTGTTTATTGAATGTCTTTTCTTACTTATTTTGCAGTTTCTCTGGTTCTTGGTGTGGTGAATGACTTTTTGTTTGCATCCTGGGCCTGTGTATTGCTATGGACTATGGATTTTATTTAGATGTTCTCTTCTAGCAAGATTCCACTGACTCCACATGGGCCAGGGTAGGGCAGGCCTCTTACCACTGGATGGTAGTGGTAATTGTGGTTTCCCATTCACCTTTCTCTGTAACTAGTGTAGAGGAGAAAGAGGTACCTTGTTAGCCTTGGGTGAAGGCAGAAGTCCAGGATCCCCATATAGTCTCCACTGGTACTGGTGAGGTGAGATTATAACTTCTGGATAGCTATGCAAGTATCCTGTCAGTCTTCTTTGACATCACTCTGGTGGGCAGTAGAGGGAAGGGTGCCTCATTACAGCCTAGCAAAGTGGAAACCTATCTCCTCATTCTGTGTTTGCTGTTGGGGATGTCAGTGCAACTGCATATTTTTTTTCTTGATGTTTGGCTGGCAGTGAGATTGTTATTGTCTAAAAATTTTCCATCTTGCTAGGTTACCATTTGTCTTTGGCTAGGGAAAGCAGGATTTTTTTAAAGTCTTTTTTTTTTTTTTTTAAACTAACCCCATTGGTGTTTTCAGATTGCTGGCCTTTCAGGAAGATTAATCTAGCAGTGTGTCCAGGAGGCGGGTGAGAGTAGAAGCAAGGAGAACAGTTACTTTAGTCAGAAGGGAACACTGAACATTGTATACCTGGAAGAAGCAATAAGAATAGGTAGGGTATGAAAGCATTCCAAAGGAAGCTTCTGTAGGATAGTCAATTACTGGTTACTGGGGAGGGCTTCAAAATATGGTTGTTGCATATATGACTGTTTTGTTTAGCTGCTGACAGTAAGAACTCTTTTCTGCCAAGTTTTCTTCCTTCCAGCTCAGAAGTTATGTGTCTTTCAATGGGGTGCTTTTGGCCTCATCCTTTTGTACGTCTGCATCTATAAAAAGTCCTCTAGCAAATTACTTTGAAGTTCTTGGCCGTCGATCTCCTCAGTAGTACTGCTTAGTGGTGGTAAAGCATAGCTGGTGTTCACAAAGCTTCATGGAATCACATATGAAGTTCTTGACTCATGGGAGCCCCTATTTTAAGGACATCAATAAGTTTGCCATCCATTTGCTGATGGTGGTGAGAGAACCCTGCACAGAGAAAGAGAAGAGCTGGGCGCTTTCCTTCTGGGATGTCATTGATATCCAGAATGTCCCCTCTAGGTACACTGGCCCAAAGGTAAAGATGTGGGGAGGAGAGTGCATCAGAGACAGCAGGTGCTGGGGTTCCACTGTGCTTTATGACTCCCAAATGGTATATCCAAATTCTTCTTTCTGTGTCTCCAAATGTTCAGGTCTTTTCAGACAACCAGAGACATGTCTCAAGTTCTAGGTCATATCAGGTCAATACTCACCTTGACAGTGAAAAGGTTGGTTATGTCAGACACTGTTTCCCAAAGTACAGTAGTCTCCCACCCACTGCCTTCCAACTGTGGTGGTACATTTGAAGACCCCTAGTGGATGCCTGAAACCACAAATCGTTGTTCATTGCAATATGTCTCTATTCACTTGTTCCACCCACAAATTTAATACCCTTTTCACCTTAATTAAGCATTTATCATGAACTATGGCTGTAACTTTGGCAGAGTGAGGTGAGACAGCAAAACTAGTCCAAATTACCTTTTCCTTCTTTACAATTTTACAGATAGATTATTTTTACTAGAGATCGTAGCAACTTCAGGGTGTAATTTTTTTCTTTTCTCCTTAAGAGGAAAGAGAACTTTTACCTTTTCACTTAAAAGAAGCACAGTACAGCTTCTCTTTGGCATATCCATAGTGCCAGCATCACTACTCCTGCGCTTTGGGGCCATTATTAAGTAAATTAGGGTTACTTGGACACAAGCACTCAGTGGCGTAGACAGTGTGGAGATGCCAGACAAATGGAGAATTCACATCCCAGGAGGCCAGTAAGTGGGATGTCGTTCCACTACTCAGAAGCGTGCAATTTAAAACATATGGATTGTTTTCTTTTGGACTTTTCTAGTTAGTATTTTCAGACCATGGTTGACAATGGGTAACAAACCAAGGACAGCAAAAGTGTGGATAACCGAGGCTACTATATAGTCCACGGAACTCCAGCCCCATGAGCGTCTCTCACAAAGAAGTCTAATCTGCGATGAAAGGCTTCATTCTCTGTTTTCTTTGGGAAGGGTCACAGTGCATGTTACCACATTAAAAGCTATGAGAAGTCCTGTGAATAAGGAAACTTCTAGTCTATTTAACTTATTATTTCCTAGTTTCACTGACCACAGAACCCTTTTTCCTATGGCCACCCCACTTTGAAGGTGAGGCCTTTGGTAAGCGTCACTTAATCATTCATTTACTGTCTTCCCTCTGGTCATACACAATATGCATCAATGTTCCAAGAGCTTCAGTAAGTGCCAGATCTTTGGAAAAATGAAGACATCAATTAAGCACATGGCGAGTCACCCCAGACAACCCAGATGTCATAACCCTGCCGTGCTGAATTGCCCCAAAAGATCCTGAATGGCTACAGCTTCTTAGAAACTTGGAAGGCTTCCTCTGCTATTTTTGCCTCAATGTAGTGGGGTTTCCTTAATATAAAATAGGGTAACTGGTAACAGTACTAACCTCATAGGTGGCATATCACAGGACTGTGGCGAGGTTATTTAGTTGGTATGAGTTCATGTATGTGAAGTGCTCAGAACAGTTACTGGCACATAGTGAGCTTTATTGTGTTAGCAATTTTTGGCCTGAAGACATTTCTTAATGGCCCATGTTGCATTCATTATCATTAGATTGCTATTATAACAATATTATCATGACCTATTATTCTACCTTTTTTTTTTTTAATAGATGATCAAGAGTGAAGCTTAGTCTAAAATAGCAGGACACGATTGCAGGATGCATGCAAACAGTCTCTGTGTCTCTCTGTCTCTCTTTCAGTCTATCTCTGCCTCTGTCTCTGTGTCTGTCTCTATTTCTCCTTCTCTCACACACATACACTCCACTCTCTCACTCTGAATTAATCAATTGCCATTGATCTGTCTCAGGCCTGGGGTCCCAGTTACAGCCCCCCTGAGGTATAGTCTCAAAAGATGAGAGAAAGGAAGAAAAGAGCCTTTCTTTGGGGGAAGAAAGATGGGAGCTAAGGGGGGAGTAGGGCCTGCAAATATCCAGGATCATTGTTCAGAATATGCCTGGACAGTTTTATAGAAACAACCCAGACAGCTTTGGGGCCGGCAATTTCCACTGAGGGAAAGAAAGGACAAGCCGTTGATCTCCATAAATCTCCCTGAGAGTAAGGTGTGTGCATCACACGCGATAGAAAAATATTGCCACACACGATAAAAAGAGAAAAGATGCAAGCCAAATGGAAGTGACATTCTCCCTGGAGGTAAATGTTAGCTGGGAGGATGACTATTCCCCACCTCTGAGGAAAGGAAATAGCAGGTTTAGATGTGTGTCCCCCAGCCCTCCCCACCTCCTCACCTCCTCCTTGTTTCAGCCTGCAAGAAAGGAGAGGATCGCTTTCCTCTTTAGAAGTAGCCATTGGAAACTAGGGCAATAGCAAATTGGGCACTATGCCCATCATTTCCAAGAAAGTCAGCAGGCGCTGGAAAACCCAGTCTTTCCTCCCAGGTCTACTTTTCTGGAAGAATGGGGAAAGAAGGGAAGCCAACGAGACCAGGCTGACATTTCCAAACAGAAAGGGCATGTCCCTGGCCCTCAGGGAGCGAAAACTGGGACACCAAGGGACCACGTTGGGAACCAGGCTGCACAGTGACATGGCATTGCATGTGAGCACACAGAAAGATGACACACTCACCACGCTGTAATGACTAATAAAAAAACCCGTCAGAAATATGTCTCTGCTTTCCTTTGTGCCAGGTAATGAATTAAAGATGACAAGGGAAAAACAGACTTCAGTGGCGTGCCTTCTTCCTGAGCATCAGAAAAGCTTCAAATTCCTCTTCCCTACCACGCCTTCCCTAGGACAACTCTAAAGTGGATCAGAACCTTCTCAGACCCAACTCATGAATATGTGCCCACCTGGGCCTGGAGTCTGGCCACCCTCGTCACTGTACCCCAGATGGAATGCCAGGTTGGACCCCTTGTGAGCAGTCTGACAGCTCATGAATGGAAAAGGAACAGGTCTAATTTAAAATGTGTTACCGCCCCTGCGCCCGGGCTGGGAGGCACAGGGAACTGAAGGGTGGGCACTGGGCCAGGGAGGCTCGGGAAATGATATGCTGCCTGCCAGGTAGGAGACTGGGCACAGTGTATTCCGGACGCTTGTGCTGGCTTTATTTACAGCCTGAATATTGGGTGTGGTGCTGAGCTCCCTTTGAAGGTGCCTGTGTCCATCAGATCAGTATCCGAGGTCTGGAACTGCACAATGGGGGTAAGGATAAGCACTCTCAACCAACCCCTAGATTTGCTGCGTCACTGAGGAGGGCTTGGAGGGAATCTTCATCTCCACCCAGCTTCTACCTCGGCCTCCAGCAGAGCTGTCTGGTTTGCATGCCCCACCCTGATTTGTTAGTCATGCAGTTGTGTTTGAAGAAATTGTCCTCGGTTGAGGCTGCTGCTGGCCTGCTCACCGCTGGCTGCCTGCTGGGATTTCGCAGTCCTTGCCCCTCCTCCAGTCAGGCATGTGACTTTGCTATGCTCGGCTCTGGTCACAGTGGCCACCTCTCAGGTCAGAGTGTGTACCTTCAATTTGTTCTGGGAAAAGTCCCCACAGGCACCCTGGGCCTGTGTGGGAAGTCCAAGAATGCCAGGATATGTCTCAGAGTTCAACTCAGCTACTGCTCCCATTCAGGGAGACTTGTGAAGGCCCTTTCTTTGTGTCCAGTGGAAGATACCAAAGGCCCCATATGAGGAAAGGGGTAACCTACCCGGGAACAAACCATTTCATTGCATCTTTCCTGAAGGGTTAGACCAGGCAGGACAAAGTCCTGGGTTTCTAGCAGATTCCTTGTCCTGAGCATCCTAACCACAGAGGCCTCAGCAAAGACAGGGACTGACTCTCTTCAGTGAGCTCCTGCAGAGCCATTATCTGTGGGCTGATGGCTCCTGAGCACTTGGCCTGTCTAATTGAGGCAGTGCCTGGACTGGGCATCTGCTTACAGAGCCCAAACTGGGAACTGTGCAGGCCACGGCCCCCATAGGCTAAACTGGCTCCCACCTGCTCCAAAACCAAAGCCACAGTCAGTATCATTCCTTATAAATAGCCCACATCTAGTCCAATGCTAAATTAAATTAGACTGAAAATAGTGACATAGTTGACACCTGGTTCACTGCAAATGGTAACTAACAGCACCTACATCAGTAAATACTTATTTTCTGTGGCAAATACTCATTTTCCTTCTTTCCAAAGTTCTCCCACTTGACCTGAACCCAAAGCTGCTTTGTGTGTGTATGTATGTGTGTATTGGTATATATTAACAGGCAGGTCTTTGTGGAGAACTTTGATAAATATTGGCAATGAGTCACCCTGCCCACCTGATGCACGTGTGAATGAAAGTGCTCTCTACTGAAAAGATACAGTAACGGGAAAGCTGACTTCTAGTTCCTCTTTGCCTCCACCTGTCAGTCCAGTTTCCATTTGTCCCTTTCTCATGGTGTTCACAGTGGCAACTTGCTCTAATTCCTGGCCCCATCACTAGAACCAGAAGTCCCCACACTCAGGTCTTGATTTCAACTCAATCTGCCTCAGTTTCAGCCTATAGCTGAAAACTTAGCTGTGTGAGGACCCTCAGCCACAGCTGGTTAGCAGAGTCTGAGTATGCGAGCATACGTATTTGGGTTTTCAAAAACATTGATTAAGTATTGACTAAGTCACTTAATACATTGGTTAAGTATTGACTAAGTGTCAGGCAGTGACACTTAGTCGCTGTGTTATTCTGTGTTGGGGAACAAGGGGCACAGGCATGGCTCCTGCTCTTGAGGCATCATCCTTCAACAGAAGAGGTGAAGGTCATTCTTTTTAATTTATTGGTTTATTCATTTACCCACTTATTCAAGATTTATTAAGGGCCTTCCAAGTGCCAGAGACTATACAAAGGCACTACAAATCCTAAATTAAATGACACGTAGTCGCTACCCCATTGGAGCTTGCAGCCCATGGGCAGCATTTGATAAACCAACGCATACAGCACAGGATAGGCCACATATCATACCTGAAATATGCACAGTTTATAGTCGAATATCCAAGGAGTGTCATCTACAGCAGAGAGCTTCACTTCTGTTTTCTGGAGATGTTGTTGGAGCTGAGTTTTCAAGAGCACTGTGGTAGATTAAAGATGGCCCCAGAGTCTTTGCTTTCCCCACTTATGGAAACCTAGACTAACTCTTCTGCCATTGAATTGGTTAGTAACCTTCTTAATTGGTAGAGAGTTCCAGAACTATTTTTCTAGAACTACCAAGGCAAGGTAAGAAGACTTGCAGCATCTTCTTCCTGGCTCTTGGAACCAGGACTATCCTGGAGAGGTGACATATAGGTGCTCCAGTTGGCAGTCCTTGCTGGGCTTGGCCTTCTAGTCATCCCAAGGCAACAGATATGTGAAAGAATTTATTTTGGACCCTCCACACCAGCCTACCTGCTAGCTGAATAACACTAAGTGACCTCTGATTATACCATGAAGAACAGAAGAATCACCCAGCTGAACCCTGCCAAAATTTCTGATCTATAAAATATAATAAGTCTCAGACAGTGAGACCTGCATAGTAGTGGGACAGATATATCTCTGTGATCATATTCATGCTAATAGGTGCAAGGAGGGTATGTGGTTTGTCCTCCTGGTTATACAGCATAGCATAGCCTGCTGCTGGTCTCTGAAATCATTTACTCCTCAAGGAAGTTCTTTTTAGCAAGATAAATCATCAGCCTTCCTCCTCCCACCACACACACTTTCTACATGACTGCTTCTCACTCACAATTAGGCATTCTTGTGTTCATTGATTCATTCTTTGATTAGTTTAAAATATAATAATTTGATATATATCCATTATTCACCACTTATCAGTGGTGAATAATGTTGCTAGTGTAATGGATATATCTCAAATGGATATATATCAGGCCCTGGATTCAACACTTATATGAATTATCTCACTTAATCCTCATGACATCCCAAGAGGCAGTTAGTACAGCTAGTTCTGCTATGGCACTCATTTTAAAAATGAAGATTTGTTCAATACAATTGACATAGGAAACAATGTAATCATATGCAAATATTGCATTTGCTTATGTATAATTTTGTCTACACACAACTAATTGAATACAGAAGACTGCATTCAGCTGAACGGAACTGCATAAGGATATACAAAATGAACATAGATACATGCCTTAAACATCTATCAGCTACCTCAGTTACCGTGTACCCAGAGCTGTACCCATTCACATCCAATGTTACCTCTTTCCATACAGTTTCAGATAATCCTTTTTCCAATGCTTCTGAATAACTCACAAGCTTCAACTTACCTGACACCACTTCTACAAGCAAACTTTAGGTCTTGTTCAAGGTAAAGCACCATACTTATTTGTAGTAGTTATGTATTTAAACCAGTTAACATGTCTAAAACAGTATGCTATGGACTGAATGTCTGTGTCCCCACTGTTGCCCCATAAATTCGTATGTTGAAACTTTAATCCCAAATGTGATATATTTGGAGATGGGGCCTTTGGGAGTAAATGGAGGTTTAGGTCATGAGGGTAGAACCCTTATGAGGAGATGAGCATTCTTATAAGAAGAGACACAAGAGAGCTTGCTTCCTGTTCTGTAGGGCTGATGGCCCCACAGGGTCGTAGGGTGAGCCTTATGCTGTGCTGAGGCACAGGATCTGAGACATAAAGAGACAGGACATAGAAGTACAATGAAAACACAGCTGGGCTCGGGGGGCCACGCCACCTGTAAGCAGAGTTAGGCGAGGCCCCGAATGTCCAGAAGCATGAGTATTTATTGTGTATAGGTTAGGGGGCAGGGCAGTGAGTGAAATCATCTTTAAGGATAGTGATAGGGTCGTGAGCAGTAAAACATGGAGTCCACCCCCATTAGGTCACCTAGGCCGGGAGGTGGACAGTGTGCAGCAAGGGGCGCGTTCCCATGAAGGCAAGGGCCGTATGCAGTAAGGGGTCCACTCCTGTTAGGTCACCGAGGCTTGAAGGTGGGCCGTGCACAGTGAAGAGGGTGCAGTATGCAATACTTCTATCTGTGGGCAAACTACTTCTAAGAAGATTTATAGGAGGATGCTTTAAGTCACATAGCAGTGACAGAGCTGTCAAGGTTACCACCACCTTCTGGCAGCTTCCAATGAGTTCTATGGGAAGATGCTTTTCAAGCAGCACAGTAGCAAGAGCTGATAAAGTTCACAATCACCAAAGTGGATTGCCAGTCTGAGGGCAGACTTTCACAAGAACTGGAGCAAGGTCCTACAACTCCTTTATCAGGAGGAGTGGCTCTTGCCCCAAGCCTGCCATACAGCGGGTATCTACAATACTGAACACTGCCACCTGGGCCATGGATTCTTGTCCTGGTATAACTGTTTTCCCTTAAATCATGCTCTGCACTGTGTCTGCCCTAGGCATTCCTCCAATTATAAGCTGCTTATTCCTTAATTCATGCTCTGTACTGTGTCTACTCTAGGCATTCCTCCAATTATGAACTAAGATATAATTATAGGTATATATGTAGGGAAATATTCTTTAGGCACTCATACTATCAACTATTATATGATTATATATAGAGGATTATATAAAGGGATTCTTTAAGCCCTAATTCTATAAACTAATATATGATTATGTAAAGGATTATATAAAAGGAAATAGCTGAGTAGTAACACTATAAAGTGAGATGTTCCTCAAGCCCTAACTGTGCCAGGGTTCTGCTTAGCTCTCATTCCTTGGTGCCTATATGGGGGGTTACCCACACTGCCCCTGCTCTCTGCCATATGAGGACACAAGAAGAAGATGGCTTTCTGCAAACCAGGAACCAAATTGGCTGCACCTGAATCTTGGACTTCCCAGTCTCCAGAACTATGAGAAATAAATGTCTGTTGTTTAAGCCCCCAAGTCTGTGGTATTTTTGTTATACCAGCTCAAACTGACTAAGACAAAATACTACCATTTTTGTTAGGTGTCTTGTTATTTTATGTGTCATTAACCAAGGTTTTGGATTTCATACCCTAACCCCATTTAGGAATACATATGTCACACTGTAGCAAAACTGACTATAAAATTGTCTTCATTTTATAGATGAGGAAACTGAGACTTAGAAAAGGCTGGCCCAAGCTGGTAAGTGTGAGATCAAAGCTCAAATTCCTGGTTGAGAAACGAGAATCAGCTCAGCCCTGCTTCCCCTTACCCCAGCTCTGAAATACTGCCCTGTATTCCTTCTCAGTATGTAGGCAGAAAGATAAAGTGGAGAAGGAATGGGGCCCTGGGCCATAAGAAAACTGATTCATCAGTTCTTGAGCCTTGAAAATCTGGCTTCCCTCTTACAGTGTCAGCCTCCTTTCCTCCCCAGACTCCTCACCTGGGTGCCCTGGCCTCAAAGCCCACCTGGTAGAACTCTTCTCTTCCCTGAGACTCTGAGGCACAGCTGCCTCTTACTCTCCTCTGTCTTCTCAGTGTATGGCTCAGGGCCTGGCACCTGACTGGCCTCAGTGTCCTCATCCAGTGATGGTATTCTTACCTTGTAAGGATGAGGTGAGTAATGAGATAACTTGCGTGGACCTAAATGCTTCCCCAAGGGGGTGTCTTAAAAGCTGAGTGACTGCTATTATAAGGTGATGAAGGACTCTGCAAGCAAGTCTGCAGGCCTCTGCTAATGTGGAGTTACCCAAGCTTCTTCAATCTGTCGGTTTTGAAAAATTCTCAGCACCTATTTCTTGAAATACTGCTTTTTCTCAACTTTCTCTTGTCTGTCCGTCTAGAACTTCAATTTCACCTATTTCAGATAATTTTACTGTTTGCTGTGTGTTTGCTAAGCCTTTCTTCTCTCCTGTGCTGCTTTAGTCTGGATATTTTTTATCTCTTTTAAGCCACTGTATCTGCCTTCTGCAGCATATTATCAATGTTTAAAGAAACCTGTTGAATTCTTAATTTCTGTCATTGTATTTTTTAGTTCAAGGAGTTCCGTTTGATTATTTCTTATAGATTCCAATTCTCTGGTGAAATTGTTTATCTTTTCTTCTTATTTTCTTGAACTGCTGATCATAGTTATTTAAAATTTCTTGTCAATTAACTCTAATATCTACAGCACCTCAGTTGCTTTCTATTTTATCTCTACCTCCTCCTTTTCCCCATTTTTTGCCATCCCCTGCCATGTCTGGTAATTTGCAAATTAAATGCTGGACATCGTGCATAAAAAAAATCATAGAGCCTTTGAATGATGTTATCTTCTTTCAGAGAGGATTTAACAGGTTGGTAGGGTGTTGGCTGATCACCTTCATCTGATAAAAAGCTGGTTACTTATTGCAGTTGTTTTTTTTCTTACTCCTAGGGGTAGCTTTTCCAAAGCCTCGACTGACAGTTTGAGTGCTCACCAGGGGCTTTCCTTCTTGGCACACCATGAACTTTTTTTTTTTTTTTTTTTTTTTTTGAGACACAGTCTCACTCTGTTGCCCAGGCTGGAGTGCAGTGGTGCAGTCACTGTTCATGGCAGACTCAACCGTCCAAGCTCATGTGAGCCTCCCACTTCAGCTTCCCAAGTAGCTGGGACCAGAGGCACTTGCCATCATGCTTGGCTAATTTTTTAATATTTGTAGAGAGACAGCAGTCTTGCTATATTGCCCAAGCTGGTCTCAAACTTTTGGACTCAAGTGATCCTCCCACTTTGACCTCTCAAAGTGCTGGAATCACAAGTATGAGTCACTGTGCTCAGCTCTGAACTCCAGTTTTTGTCTCTCTTGGACCCTAAGACTATTGCAGTTAATGATTGGCTCTTTAATGTGGCTTATTTCTGCTTCGTTTCTGAGATGGTTAATTTTATGTCTGGGCTAAGGGATGCCTAGAGACCTGGTAAAACCTTATGTCTGAGTATGTACCTGAGTGTATTTCCAGAAGAGATTGGCATCTGAATCAGTAAACTGAGTAAAGAAGATGGCTCTCACTAGTGTAGTGGGGGGGCACCATCCAATTTGTTGAGGGCTGGAAGAGAACAAAAGGTAGAGGAGGGGCCTATTTGCTTTCTATGTTTGAGCTGGGACACCCGTCTTCTCCTACCCTCAGACGTCAGTGCTCCTAGTTCTCAGGCTTTTGGACTTAGACCAGGACTTGTCTTACACCATTGTTCCCCAGCCCCATTCCCTTCCAGTTCTTAGTGCTTTATATTCAGACTGAATTACACCACTGGCCTTCTTGGGTCTCCAGTTTGCAAACAGCAGGTTGTGGAACTTCTTAGTCTCTATCATCTCAAGAGCCAATTCCTGTAATAAATCTTTCTCTCTCTCATACCTTCATGACTGTTCTTCTCCACCTTCCTTTAATGGGTCTATCAGAAATCCATGTATGTTTCATAACTGGCTCAACACTCCCTTGGTCTATGAGGTCCTACCCCCTCACCACACTGGAAACTTGTAATCTTTCTCTGTCTCTTTAGAACTGAGTGCCCTGTGGCTTCCCATGTAGTCCTTCAGTAATTAATCATGTGCATCTTTGTGATAAGGCTGAAGACATCGTCTGGTGCTATATTAGGCCTTCTTAGATTGCTATGAAAAATATCTGAGACTGGGTAATTTATAAATAAAAGAGGTTCAATTGGCTCAGAGTTCTGCAGGCTTTACAGCATGGTTCTGGCATCTGCTTGGCTTCTGGGAGGCCTTGGGAAGCTTGCAATCATGATGGAAGGTGAGGAGGGAGCAGGCATGTCATGTGACAAAAGCAGAAGAAAGCGAAAGACAGTAGGAGGTGCCACAAACTTCTAAACAACCAGATCTCATGAGAACCCATTTACTATTGCAAGGACAGCATTAAGGGGATGGTGCTAAACCACTCATAAGAAATCCACTGCCATGTTTCAGTCATTCATCTCCCACCAGGCCCCACCTCCAACACTGGGGATGACAATTCAGTGTGAGATTTGGGTGGGACAAACATCCAGACTATATCAGGTACTATTTCTTAACTTCTCATATACAGGAAGATCCTAACAATTGTGTGTGTGTGTGTGTGTGCGTGCGCGTGCGTGCATGTGTGCAGGTGTATACATATATATATATATATATGTATCGATGGGAGAAATAGTATCTGATATAGTTTGGATACTTACTCTGCCCAAATCTCATGTTGAAATGTAATCTCCAGTGTTGGAAGTGAGGTTGATGGGAGATGATTGGATCATGGGGGTGGATTTCTCGTGAATGGTTTAGCACCATCCCCTTAATGCTATCCTTGCAATAGTGAATGAGTTCTTGAAAGATCTGGTTGTTTAAATGTTTATATCGAAAATGTGGCATATATACACATGGAATACTATGCAGCCATAAAAAACGATGAGTTTGTGTCCTTTGTAGGGACATGGATGAATCTGGAAACCATCATTCTCAGCAAACTGACACAAGAACAGAAAATCAAACACTGCGTGTTCTCACGCATAGGTGGGTGTTGAACAATGAGAACACATGGACACAGGAAGGGGAGCATCATACACTGTGGTCTGTTGGGGGGGACTAGACTAGGGGAGCGACAGCAGGGAATAGGGAGGTTGGGGAGGGATAACATGGGGAGAAATGCCAGATATAGGTGAAGGGGGATAGAGGCAGCAAACCACAATGCCATGTATGTACCTCTGCAACAATCTCGCATGTTCTGCACATGTACCCCAGAACCTAAAGTGCAATATATATATATATATATATATGTATATATATATATATATATATAAAGTTGTATCGATAGGAGATTATGTATGTGTGTGTGTGTATATATATATATATCTCCTATTGATTCTATTTCTCTGGAGAATTCTCACACTAATACAATTTCTTGGCTTCTAGGTGTGACAGATCCTGTGATGCAATGCCTAGATCCCCCTTCAGGAATGGAGGACTTAGTCCCCCGACTGCTACGGTTGTCAGTTGGCGGCCCTCTTTGAGGACTGCTTCTGCTGCTGCTGCTGCAAAAAAGTAAAAACAAACTGCTTCCCCCAAGGTTCCTCTCCTTCCAGGGCAGCCTGTACCCAGTGCTTTCTTGCCTTTGGGGTAAAAGCACCTGCTGCTGTGCAGCAACTTGGGACAATTCTAGGTTGGGACAAGAGCCCTGGAGCCAGAAGGGTTGCTATAGCTCAGAACTGCCTGTGGGGTTGGTAGAGGCCGAGGCTACAACAAATCCTGCTTTTTTCCTCTCCCCTCTACAAAGGGTGATCCTAAAAGCACCCCCTAATAAACATTGTGCTCATTAATCTCTGTCTCAAGAACACAGTCTGTGACATTAGGCCTGCACATGTACAACTTAGAAGTCAGAAATGCCTTGAGGGTATATTGGGTGCCAAATATTAGGCACATTTCAATGAATTTCCTGTGTCTTTGGGATCTTGGCTTCTTTGGGGCCTTGGCTGCCTTGGTTGCTATCCAATGCCTTCCAACAGTTGGCCTTTGTGTTTTATCCAGCTTTTATAGTTGTTCTCAGTGGGAGATTAATCTGATATCATCTGCACCATCATAGCTGGAAATAGATCATGCTGACTGTTTTAATTCTCAGAAGCCAGAAGGAACAATGATGGAAACTGTTGCTGGGAACTTAATTCTGTTCAACAAAAAACTGTTGATTGGAGATGCAAAAATCATGAGAACCTAAGGAGAAAATGACCTTGTTTTCTTAGACTCTGCAACACCCAGGAAGGAGAATACAGAGCACAGCCACATATATGCCACGGACTTTAGAAATACAGACTTCAAAGTGCCCAAGGAAAAGAGAGAGAATCCCAGGGCCAGATAAGTAAAAAAGTAATATCAAAAGCCATCTGAGAGCAGAAGTGAAAATTTGACACTATAATGGCAAAACAAGCCAAAGAAAGAAGGGGAAGCAAATCTGGAAAACAGGTAGACTCATGTGCTGGTATGTTTTTTGGAACATAGAGTATAAGTAATAAGCAATAATTATACACAGACAAGTTAATATGTTGGACAACAGCAAAAGAGCAGAAGAATCTAAAGAAGCTACTAGTAGGCTGGGTGAGTGAAAGCTAACAATATGAGATTTAGTAGGGCAATGGATTTACTCAGGTCCTAAGAGCCTAACTTTACAAGGACAAAGTGAAAATCAGGTTTAGGTTTAGTAAGTGTTCATGTGAAAAGCAAAGACACAAAGCACCTTAAGCACTTTAGTTTACTTTAAATGTAGTATGAATTGCTGCTATGAACTGGTCATCTAAAGTAAAATTTTAAATTACATTAACAGAAGTACAATGTCTCAAGTGAGAAAGTCCTGTAATTACTCTGTGCAGGTAGTCTGACCTCAGACCTGAATATATCACATTCTGAATGTGTCCCTCCAAAAGTCATGTTGAAATCTAATTCTCATGTGTTATTAGTAGGTGGGCTTTTGGGGAAGTGCTGTTACCAAAGAAGGTGTAGGGAACTGCCCTATCCCTTCTTCCATGTAAGGACACAGCAAGAATTGTACCATCTATGAAGTAGACGGAACCCTCCACAGGCATCAGATCTGCTGGCACGTTGATCTTGGATTTCCTAGCCTCCAAAATGATAGGAAACAAATTTCTGTTTATAAATCACCCATCCTAATGTATTTTGTAATAGCAGCCCAAATGAACTAAGACAGACCCTAATTACCACAATCTGAGCAAGATATTAACCAACTATGGTGTGTTCAAGCAGGGCAACCAGGATGTTGAAAGACACAGGCCATATGAGGGACTTCAGAAGAAATGACAAGAAGTAGGAATTATCTTCACATATGCATGTGGCTGCCACGTTGAAGGGGCTTTTGATTTTTTTCCTTCACGTCATAAGAGACAGACTGTGGGGAGACAGATTTAGATCCAAATACATGAAGAAATGTTAAATCATCAGAACTGTTGGAAAATTGAATGGGCTTCCACTAAAGCTGTTCATGTCTCCCTCTTTGCTGTGTGTTCATAAGAGGCTGAAGGCTGAGGGTCCTCTAGTTGGTTGAAGGGTAGAGGAGGCAACAGAGTGTTTTGGTTGTTCCATAATGTTAAAAAGGTTTGGCTGGGCATGATGGTTCACACCTGTATCCCAGCACTTTGGGAGGCCAAGGCAGACAGATCACCTGAGGTCAGGAGTTCGAGATCAACCTGGCCAATATGGTGTAACCCCTTTTCTACTAAAAATACAAAAATTAGCCGGGCATGATGGCATGCACCTGTAATCCCTGCTACTCGGGAGGCTGAGGCATGAGAATCACTTGAAGCCAGGAGGCAGAGGTTGTAGTGAACTGAGATCAAGTCACTGCAGTCCAGCCTGGGGGACAGAGTGAGACTCTGTCTAAAAAAAATAAGTAAAAAATAAAAATAAATAAAATATTTGAGCCAACATTACAGATTGACAAATTTTATATAAAATCAATTTCTAGCTTCCACTGCGGAAAAAAAAAGGAATACCTGACAATACTTGGCCCTCTTTTCTGCGAATAAACCAATGGCAGCTAGTTTGCTCATAGTCTGTCTTAGTCCATTTGTGTTGCTATAAAGGAACACCTGAGGCTGGGCAGTTCATAGATGAAAGAGGATTATTTGGCTCATGGTTCTGCAGGCTGTACAAAAGTGTGTTTCCAGCATCTGCTTCTAGTGAGGGCCTGATAAAGCTTCCACTCATGGCAGAAGACAAAGGGAAGCCGACCTCATGTGCCACAAGAAAATGAAAGAGACAGAGGTGGAATTGCCAGGTTCTTTTTAACAATCAGATCTCACGGGAAACCGTAGATCAAGAGGGCACCAAGCCATTCAAGAGGGATCTGCCCCCAGGATATAAATACCTTCCACCAGGCCCCACCTCTGAGAGCAGGGACCAAATTTTAACATGAGATTTGGAGTGGACAAAATATCCAAACCATATTATCCCCTTTATACCAGGCTGTATTTTCCAGTTTCCCAAAGTCTTTCCCACTCACACAATGCATGTTCTTGACCGGACCAGTTCAACCCTTTCGCATCAGCTGCCTGAGGCTGTAGGTACTGCAGTTTACAATCCCTGTTATAGAAGAGACTTAACTACGAGATGAGGGCAGGAAAATCTTGTAGTATTATCACCCCTTGCCCTGCTTTCTAAAGGGAAGTGCCCACCCAGAACCCCTACTGCCAAGAAGGCTATGTTGAGCCATGTTCCCCCATTGCATACTGAGCAGTTTGGGTGGACCCCTGATCTCAGGGCTGTCAACTCACAGGCTGATAGTGACATGTAATGGGGCTGGGCGTGGAAAAGTGAGCTAAACCAATCAAAATTTCTCTCTCTGCTTTAAAAGCTAAGACAGTGTGAACCGGCAAGCTTGTAGTGGTTTTGATGCTGGGGGGACAGAGAAGTCATGATGGGTCAGGAACAAGTTGAAATTAAGATGCATCTAAAACAGTTAATTTTGTGAGATAGGGGAGGGAGCCTGTGAACAGAGAGAGAAACCACATAGCCTGAGAGAGACACATCAAGCCACAGGTCCCCAGAGCTATCTGGGTTCCTTATAGTTTTTCAGCTTCAGACCCAAGGGCATGTGTTTTCTTGCAAGAAACTCCAATTTCTTGAGTTAAGTTGAGTGTTCTCTTGTCCTTGTACTCAAGGAAAGCTAACCAACGCTCCTTAAGGCCTCTGCTAACTTGAGAGTCTGTGATTCTACAAACTGTCTAAGGGTTTACTTCCAGGATTTGACCTGTGAAAGGAAAATATCTTGGGTCCCCAAAATCATTAAGCTGAAGGGAGAATTCAAGCTGAGAACTGCTTAGAGCAAACCTGCCTCCCACTCTTTTCAAAGTCATCCCTCTGCTCACGGAGATAAATGCATATCTAACGGCCTCCTTTGGAAAGAAGGTCACCTGCCTGTGACCTGGAAGCCCCGCTTTGAGTTGTCCTGCCTTTCCAGACCAAACCAATGTTCATTTTGCACATGTTGATTGATGTTTCATGTCTCCCTAAAATGTATAAAACTGATCACCTTGGGCACATGTCATCAGGACCTCCTGAGGCTGTGTCACAGGTGTGCGTCCTCAACCTTGGCAAAATAAACTTCCAAATTAGGCCGGGTGCGGTGGCTCACGCCTGTAATCCCAGCACTTTGGGAGGCTGAGGTGGGCGGATCATTAGGTCAGAAGTTTGAGACCAGCCTGACCAACATGGTGAAACCCCTCTCTCCTAAAAATACAGAAATTAAAGAAGAAAAAAATAAATAAAAAAGATAAACTTTCCAAATTAACTGAGACCTGTCTCAACTTTTTGGGGTTCACAGACTACTCCCTGACACCCACGTAAACCAAGAACACTGGGGACAGATAACTGATGCAGTAACGATCCATCTCTAAGACTACTTTCCTAAACCCTTTTTCTTCTGCAACAAAGCTATGCGTATAATTTTAGAGGTATAAGCATGCAAGCACCTTAAGATCTAATTTTATTACATTATCATATTCTCAAACAGGAAAAAGAAGTGTGTAGGTAAACCTATGTGCCTTCGTATATGCACCTGTAAGCCCTAATCAGACACCCTCCCGATTCAACAATAGAAAAACGATTCAGATGTTGTCATTAGACTTGTGAACCTGAAGAATATTTAACTTGTTGATTAAGTACTTAACATTACAAATGAATGCAAAACAGTCTATCAGTTCTGGTGTGATTACATAAATTTTTAGGTAGCTGTGAAAATGAATGACCTTTGTGATATTGAAGGCTGCTTTGTTGCCTTTTTGGAGGAGTCGTTATGCGGGCCCCAAGAAGAAGAAAAGAAAGATGCATATTAGAACTCATTATAAAGTCATTGATTTGTTTTTTTGTAAGCAACTGCTGTTGAAATGAGATGACAACTTCAGGCTGTAGCTGCCCTCCCCACCCCCCACCCCGTGAAGGGAATTGTGGATATGTAAAGAAATTTGTTATTGAGGAAAGCTGCCAACTATGATGGCACCTCCCTGGCACTGACCACACAATCTGCAACTTGTCTCTGAACAGTCACATGCACTGGGGGACACACAGACACAAAACAGCTGGGCAGTTGACTGAACTTTCCACTTTGCCGCCCAGTATTTTGGCGTCATGGAGATTAAGACTTGACTGATCTCACTGGAAAATTGTCTGAGCTTATGCTACACTCTGCTTTTGGAGACACCAGTCCCATTCCTGGGGGGAAAAATCTACACCTGCTGAATCTTTTCAAAACTGGGACATTTATGACAAATTAGTGAAACAAGCCAATATGTGCGCCGCCTTGCTTCTGCTAGAATTTCAAAGATTTTGTTAGAAAAAGATATCTTTGTAATTTCTAATAATAAAGACAAATTAACCAAAAAAAAAAAAAAAAACCGTCAAAAAGAATGAGTCTTCTTATTCTCTTTTTACATTTCTTTTAAATTTTTATACAGTAAATACAGCAAAATTCACTCCTTGTGGTTTATGGGTTTTGACACATGTATAGCATTGTTTTTTGTTGTTGTTTGTTTTGAGATGGAGTCTCGCTCTGTTGCCCAGGCTGGAGTGCAGTGGCGTGATCTCAGCTCACTGCAACCTCCGCCTCCCTGGCTCAAGTGATTCTCCAGCCTCAGCCTCCCAAGTAGCTGGGACTACAGGCATGTGCCACCATTTCCAGCTAATTTTTGTATTTTTAGTAGAGATAGGGTTTTGACATGTTGGCTAGACTGGTCTCAAACTCCTGGCTTCAGGTGATCCACCCACCTTGGTCTCCCAAAGTGCTGGGATTACAGGCTTGAGCCACCACACCTGGGCCGCATAGCATTGTATTTCTATCACCACCATCCTGTACGCAAGAGCTCTGTGTCTCTCAAATTCCACCATGCTCCCTGTTGTGGTCAGACCTTCCATCTTTCCCCACTCAGCAACCACTGATCTGTCCTCCATTTGTACAGTTTTGCCTTTTCCAAAATGTTATAGAAATGGAATCATTTCATATGTAGACTTTTAGTTTATTAATTGTTAATTTATTAATTTATTTTTGCTAAACGTCTCACTGATATGTTCTATGCAGAGAGAAGAATACCAGAAGAAATATTTTGGGCAGGGGGTATCTCAGAAGACAAGAAGGAGGAAGTGGGGAAGTTGCTGTGCTCAACGGCAATATTATTTTCATCTGTGCAGAGAAGGCATCTCAGAGGTAGTGAGAACCAATCACAAAGATTTACGCATCCAAACTTAGCCTCTCTGTAATGCTCTAAGGAAGAATTGATGAGCTTAGTCTTTGATTATCTTTAACCAGCCTTGGGATCTGACCCAGGGCTAGGTAATTAACATGAGTAATTAGCTCCTCTTTCTTTATGAGGGCGGTTGTGGTGTATGCTTGAGGAGAAATTGCACATTAACTCCGCATGTGCCCGACACCGGCCTCCCTTATTATGTTCCATCAGCATAGAAGTGAGATGAGCCTCCATTCCCCTGCTTTCCCTCATAGAATAATTGCCTTCTGAACAATGGCACGTGTCAGCTTCATCCTGCTTACTAGGAAAACATGATTTGCTTCTACAAATAAACCTGGTCACAGGCATGGCAGCTGGCCATCATATTTAGCTAAGATTGATATTAAGTTTAAAAGTTAAGTTAGATTTGCTCTACTAGAGATTCTTGGAAGGCCCACTCTAAGTCAGGCTCCCACTGGATCCATCCACACACTTACTTTTCAGATGAGGAAGGCTGTGACCCAAGGACTCCTATCCAGCCTCTCTGGCCCCCACAATTTCCCCAGTATTTGCGGGCTCTGAACTGCCGCCTCCCTCAGGAGCCTTGATAGATCCTAAAAATGGTGGCCGTGGCCAGCTTCTGTAAAAAGGAGATGGGTCACATACTATGTGCAGGCCATGCGCTATGTTTTTTCAAAATTAATCCTCCCAGGAAAACTTCTGAGAGTTTTCCCAGTCACCCTACGAGGTACACCGTTGGAAACTGGTTTATAATGTCGGGGAAAATCAATACTGAGAGAATGGGTTACTCAGCAAGGCTAGCTTTACTTGCTGCAGGAAGGGTGCAACTCGCGGGCAGTCTTGCCACAAGAGCACACCTGAACAGAAGAGACAGGGACATTTATAACTTCCATAACCTGATGCAATCGCCCTACTGCTGTGTCCAGTTTTCATTGGCTGGAACGGGACCTCACATTCTATGCTTGACCCGACTGGCTAAGAACTTGGAAATTTTCTAAAGAAGTAAAGGCAGAGGAGAACAAAGGAAAACAGTAAGTAACTTGAGGGATGCTTAGAGAATCGATAATATTTTCAAATAAGGAAGGGGAATAAGCTTTGACCTAAGACTTTCCTGGGCTTGTCCAGGCATGTCAGGGCAAATATCTAGGTTAAAGTGTAAGAACTAAGAACATGGGATGCACTTATTTCTTCATTACGACTAACAGCTACTTTAAGATTATTAGCAAAAGCTTTAAAGTAAATTAACCTTTGAAGAAACTATTATTTATTCGTAGGGAACTAAGAGGAAATCTTTGAAGAGGGACCTTTTGTCATTTGCTACATACACTAAGGGTAGGGAAGGCAAGTCCCATGAGTTCTTTGGGCCCCTTTAAAACGGCCAGTCTCCCAGCCTCTTTATGGGCATCTGCAGCTGTTGTTTACAAGGAAGTTTAGGAAAGATGGCCGAGCTCTCCACCGACCATCCTAACAAGTCAGTGGCCTCACCTCAGACCCTCTAGAGGAGACCTCAGTGCCTCATAACTCGGAGCAGTGAGTGGACACCCACCTGTGTCACTTGAAACGGGCTCTGCAGCATCCCCAACAGAGTCTGAAATCCCCACTGTTAGCATTAAATGCAAGCAGTTATTTCATGCAGACTGTGTGTGTGTGTGTGTGTGTGTGTGTGTGTGTGTGTGTGTGTGGCACACCAGTGGAAAGTGGGAGGTAGAGAAGGTACAAGAAAAGGGGAAAGACCGTTTAGGCTGTTCCTTTGAAGAGTTTGCTGGGAAATGAACTGATCATCATCTTGAACAGCTTGGTGACATAGGTCCTGAAGATGCACACATCCCCACAGAGTCATATCCTTGTTGGAGTGGTGGGAATAACTTGGCAGGAGATGGTTTTGAAACCCAGGCTCCAGAGCCAGGGAAATATGCACTCGGTTTCCAGCTTTCACTTCCTGTCTTCATCACCTACAGTAATTTCCTTAACTTTTGGAGGCCCCCGTTTCCCTATCTGTTAAAATGGAGGATAATATTCTACCCTCACGGGTTGTTGTGATAAATCAGGTAATGCAGCTGAAGCAAATCAGCTGAAGACTTTGACTCCCAAATCCACGTGCCTAGGCACTGGGCATTACTTTTGTGTGTGTGCAATGATCATGTGTGAGTACATACTTCTATTGCAGTAAGCTCAGGGGCAGGTGGATCATGAGGTTAGGAGTTCGAGACCAGCCTGGCCAACCTGGTGAAACCCCGTCTCTGCTAAAGATACAAAAAATTATCTGGGCATGGTGGCGTGTGCCTGTAATCCTAGCTACTTGGGAGGCTGAGGCAGGAGAATCGTTTGAACCCAGGAGATGGAGGTTGCAGTGAGCAGAGATTGAGCCATTGCACTCCAGCCTGGGGGACGGGGCAAGAATCTGTCTCAAAAAAAAAAAAAAAAAAAAAGAAACCCATTTAAGGTTAATGTCTTCAGTTTTGACAGTCTTAGGTTAGAGCTGATAGGTTGAATGGGGACATGTAAGGCCAGTTAAGAACTGCTAAGTATTAGCATCTTGGCTTCACTGGGGATTCCACCTACTAGAAATGAAAGGTGATGACTTGGAGTGTTGTGGTTAAGTGGTTTCCACCAAGCCTCAGGCAGCAATTAGTGCACACAGCGTTATCCGAACTGAGTATAAAAGCCTGCCTATGGAGGGGTTATGCGTTCTGGTGCCAGCCAGCTATTATCTAGTGGTCTTATTTATGGTTGGTTAAGTAAGAATGAGAACCAGAGAATCATCCTTTATGTGCGTGATATGGGCTTCTCAGACACTGGGCATCTCCTAGACCTCTTGTAAATGGCAATAAAGCAATATAACAACAAACAGCATACATGCCTTCCCCCATTTTCCCCCACCCTCCAGAATTCCTACAACCATGGGCTTTCAATATTTGTTTATAGGAAATCTGAGAGATGCTCATTTCAAAAATAACTTTAAAAAATTAAGCCGGGCGCGGTGGCTCAAGCCTGTAATCCCAGCACTTTGGGAGGCCGAGGCGGGTGGATCACGAGGTCAAGAGATCGAGACCATCTTGGTCAACATGGTGAAACCCCGTCTCTACTAAAAATACAAAAAATTAGCTGGGCATGGTGGCGCGTGCCTGTAATCCCAGCTACTCAGGAGGCTGAGGCAGGAGAATTGCCTGAACCCGGGAGGCGGAGGTTGCGGTGAGCCGAGATCGCGCCATTGCACTCCAGCCTGGGTAACAAGAGCGAAACTCCGTCTCAAAAAAAAAAAAAAATTATCCAAGTAGGCCAGGCATGTTGGCTCACGCCTTTAATCCCAGCACTTTGGGAGGCTGAGGCAGGTGGATCACCTGAGGTCAGGAGTTCAAGACCAGCCTGGCCAACATGGTGAAACCCTGTCTCTATTAAAAACACAAAAATTAGCCGGGCGTGGTGGCCCACTCCTGTAGTCCCAGCTACTTTGGAGGCTGAGGCAGAAGAATTGCTTGAACCTGGGAGGTGAAGGTTGCAGTGAGCCGAGATCAAGCCACTGCACTCCAGCCTGGGCCACAAAGCAAGACTCTGTCCCAAAATAAATAAATAAAAATAAAAATTAAATAAAAAAGAGAAAATGTGATGAAGAAAAGGAAATAAAACAGTTATCTGCAAGACCCTCCTGCTCTCCTGCAGGATAACCATTGTTAACATTTTGGTATAAATGACTTTAGGATCTTTTAAATGTATGTACACACATATGCACACAGACTACATGTGTATAGATGTATGCATATGTTTATAGAAACGGGATTGCATTGCAGTTATATAACCTGAATTTTTCGCATCTGAATACTATCTCATGAACATTTTCTAAGTTACTAAATCTTTGAGGCGCTGCATCGCTTTATAAAGGAACAGTTGCTTCAACATTAGACATTTACAGTGCCCCAGCAGTGCGGCTCTCCAAAGAGGTCTGGCCCCTGTGTCTACCCCTTGGGTGTATTGTGAATTCAGGAAGCTTGAATTGGCTACTGGAGCCCCACATGTAAAAAATCAGCTTTCAAAGGCACTAAATAGGAACCAGAGTTATTGTGGCTTCTTCATAAAAGTGAACTGGAATAACAAATACTGTCTGACATCTCAGCCAGCAGGGACGCTTTGCTGTGTGTGTACATTTGCAATCCAAATAAGGCATGAAAACATGCAAAGAGTATGGACAGCAGAGCCGGGGGGCTGGAAATGCTTCCTTGTCACTTCTTTGGCAAGGAGAATGATCTTCCACCATCATCTTACCGCCGTCCTACTATAAACCTGCCATGGAGTTCCCTTAGAGGGCTGATAGCAACCAGACCTCCAGCCTACGGATAAAAGACTTGCGCACTTGTTTCACCAGCAACCTCGAGCGTGTTCATACTGGCTCAGATCCGTGAGCCTTGGTGTGCTGATTCAGACACAGGCTAATCCTTGAGGCTTCAGGGAAAGGGGTTTTGATGTTATTTCAAAATAATGTTAATGGAATCAACCACAATTTATGGTTAAAGCTAGAGATTTCCAAAGTTGTTACTAACAAAGAAGGATGGATGACTTCCGAGATGTGAAGTGTCTGGTTCCTGATGGGGGTTCCTCTACCTGTCGGTCCATCGCTCAACCCCAAACAGGGCATTCTTGTGCTCTGGCACCATCTCATTATATGGCGGGACTCTTGGTGGCAGGTGAGGCTTAGGCTTAAAGGGGCAGAATATATTTGGGAGCTTTGTGTACTCAAACCGCAGAAAGGACAGTGGCGCAAGTGGGCCGCAAGTGGGCCCTGGGAACCATGGGATGCTCCTACTGCCTCTCTCTCATCTGCTGCCTTCTGAAGGCCAATTTCATTCCCTCCATAAGAGCATTTCTGGAAGGTCTGCCAACAAGGGTTGCTGAGAGCATGCTGGCTGGCCTGGCTGAATACCCGTCCATTTGATGTTAGGTACCATGATGGTGGCCCCTCCACTGCCTCATGGATGAAATGCAAGAGAGGCCCTTCTGCAGCCAGAGAGTGTGTTTCTCAGAAGTGGGTATATAAAAGCATAGATATACTCAACTCCCCTCACTCATTTTCATTTTTCAGTCCTTTCAGCCATCCTCATGCTGGGCTTTTCTCTGTTCCCCCCTCATTCTCGGAACATCTCTGCTCACTTGCTTTTGTTCATGCTGGTTCCCAGGCACATGATCCTTCTTGTCTCTGTTTATCTGAATCTGGCCCATTATCCAAGGGACAAACCTCATCAGGGTTCTCCCCACCTGTTCCAGCCTCCATTTCCCCACACAGGCAATCGTAGACTGCCTCGTATTTTCTTCTGTCATGTTTCCAGAGTTAAGTCTTGTTTCTACATGCTTCCTTTCTCTTCTTCCTGGAGGAGAGTTGACACTAAGCCATTTCAGTCTGGCTTCTACTTCTTCCTTTTAACCAAAATGCTTTTGGTAGACTCACTCATAGCATCCGCACTACCTGATGGCCATTTCTTAGTTTTTATCTTACTTGACCTTCAGAGGTATTCGATACCACTGACCACATCTGCATCCTTAAACCCTCTCTTCTCTTGGATTTTGTATCACCAAGCTTTCCTTGTTTCTTCGCACCTTAGATACTCCTGCTGCCCCCCTCTTTTTTTAAAAAAATAGATTCCTGGTCTTTTTTTCTCCCTGACCAGTGTGCCTGTCCTCTTTCTGTCTATAGTCCCTCCCTGGTTAATCTTCACTATTTCCATGATTTTATGTGCCAGTTATATGCCATCAACTCCCACACTTATAACTTGACCCAGCTCTTCTGAACTCCATGCATACATCTTACCGTCCATCCGGC
The DNA here is from genome assembly GCF_009761245.1 of Sapajus apella. Lineage (NCBI taxonomy): Eukaryota > Metazoa > Chordata > Mammalia > Primates > Cebidae > Sapajus > Sapajus apella. The sequence goes on from NW_022437051.1 coordinate 5,097,215, forward strand.
ATCTCTGTGTGTATGTCTCATAGACATCTCTGAATTAACATGCCCAAAAATGAACTATTTTTTTTTTAGAAATTGAGTTCTTTCCTCCAGGCTTCCCCAAATGGCACCTCTGTATTCCCCATTGCTTTTAGCAGATCAACCCTCATGGTTTCTTGTCCCTCACTACTCAAGTTCCACTGATTACAGCTCCAAAACATCTCATAGACATTGATTCCCCTCTGTCTCCACTGTCACCTCCTTATTCCACATTACCATTCCCTCCACCTAGACCAAACCCTAACACCCCTCTCTCCTTCCACACTCACCCTTCTCCACCCCCTTTCCCATTGGGCAGCCAGGGAGTTTTGCACATTGTTCCTCTGCTCCACACTCCAATGGCGGGTGATGGCACTTAGAAGAAAATCCAAAATCCAGACTCTGTCCTGCTCAGACACAAATGGACTCCTGACTTTCTCCAGCTGGCACTTCCAGACACACTGACAATCTTCATGCTCCTTAAGCCTGTCACACCCCTTCCGTCTACCCACAGTCCCTCTGTCTGGAACTTTCTTCTCTTCACTCTTTGCCTGTCTCCTTCAGGTCCCAGCTCTGGTCACTCCTAAGAGAGCCCTTCTCTGACTTCTCCAAACTAAGTTGAGACTATGTGTGATACTCTGTCACAGCAATTGTACTTTTCTACATAAAAGGTATTATAATTTTTATTTTTAATTTTTTTAGTATTTTGTAATTTTTTATATTACTTCTATGGTTGATTATTTGTGTCCCACTAAATCGTCTGCTCCACAGGACAGGGACAGTGTTTTATACTTCCCTGTCTCCCTAAGGACATGGTGTGTGCTCAGTTAAAAATTATTGACTGAGGGAACAAATACATAAACTAGATTTTAATATCCCCAAAGGACAGAGTGATTTTTTATACTTTTCACCCTCAGCCAGGAGTTTAATAAATACTTGTTGACCTCAATACTGCATTGTGAAAAAATAAAAATAACAACAAGAAGGAGAATTACAGCATTATAAATCGACGTGGCAGAATGAAAGTTATGTACTCTAATATAATAAGTCTCAGCAAATAGGGAACAAAATTATACCCAGAGGAACCCTGCATTTGTGAAATAGCAATGTGCTTAATAATGCAAGTTTATTATATTTTGAAACAGCAGATGAATTGGACACAGACATCTGGATATTTGGCACTATGTAGACAAAAACATCTGGATTATGGGCCAAATATTTCAATTTAACTAATGTGTTTTGGAGCTGTATAAACAGTCACAGATTACTCTGAAATTATATTTCTTGGGATGTGGCCACATGAATAAGTGCAGAAGGAGAGTTCTAGTTCCAGAAAGATAATGGACTGAGAAACTTGAAATAATTCCTGCCACAAACACACAGAAATTCTAGATACATGTAACTCTTTAAAAATTGCATAGCAGAGATTGTGAGCCTTGGAAATGAGGAGGAGTTGAAAAATCAGAGCAATATGTCTGTGACTTGACCTGGGAATTTATTTTTGTTCCCAGGAAACCTAGGGTCTTGGGTTTTAACACCCATTTAAGGACAGGAGATAAGGTCTTGTAATCCTGAGAAGTATAAATCAGGGACTTTGGAAGAGTTCAATGCCAGTGGAAAGAGAAATTGGAAGAAATCTGTCTGTTGGCAGAGGAAGAAGACAAGGAAGCTGTCCCAGCTTGAGTTTAGGGAAAAAAAGTCTCCCTAGAGAAAATTAAGCCCTGGGCTTGCCTTAGGTTTTGGGTCCAAAACATGCCTTTAATCCATTCAGAAAGCATTCAGATATCTATATGGCTCAGAAAACTCCTTGCAGAGAAATAAACATAATCTGTCCCAAAGTAGATGTCCCTGGAATCCCTGAAATCCCAAATCACCCTGAAGTGACATTCTGACAACACAGGCTCACTGTATTTTCTCAGAAAATAAGCCCCATTAAAGGTGACCTCATGATTTTTAAAAAGGAAATACCTAATTAAATAATTCACTATGACGAAGAATCAGCAGACACAACAGCAGTTAAGTCCCATGAACTTGAGGTAATGGACGACCATCAGAGAGGGGAAATTTCCATTTCCATTCTTATGCTAAGAATGCTTAAAAGTATAATAGAAGGAGTGAAATCCTGGAGGAAAGATCAAGACACTAGAAATAAATAAATAAATAAAAAATAGCTAAATAGACCTTATAGATATGACAAATATACTCAGTGCATAAAAAACTCAATGGAAAGGTTCTGCAGCATAATTGAAGAGAGAATCACTGAACTGAAGATTAGAGAATTTTACCTAGAATGCAGCATAGAGAGGCTACACAGAAACTGTAAAAGAGAGTTTAAGATGAGGAAAAATCCAAGATTTTACAAATCTTACAAGATTTCTGGAAGAAGATGATAGAAAGGAGTAGAGGAGATATTTGACAGAAAATGGATGATAACTCTGAGCTGATTAAAGACATGAACCTTCAAGTGAAAGAATCCCTAGGAATCTCAAGCTGGGTGAGTCTTAAAAAAAAAAAAAGACACCTAGATAATTCCTAGTGAAACTATTAAACATTAAATAAAAAGAAATTCTGCAAAGGAAAGAGGGAAAACATATCATATACGAAATAGCAAAGATTAAAATGACACAATTTGTTAACAGCAACATTGAAGATCAGAGGACAATATAACATCTTTTTAAAGTTACACTATTAACAGTGAGGGAAAAAAAAACAAAGGGAGTTTTAGTTAATGTTATAAGTAAAATTTCGATGCCACAAAAGAAATAGCACTTGAAGATATGTCCTCTCAGCAAGGCAGTTTACTTCTATAGAAAGGTGCAGCGTACCAATAGAACAATGGTTGGACAAGCGGGGAAGGGATACTTATGCCTGACAGGGATCATCCCTACTGCTGTGTCGTACCGTATTTGCTAGGGTTAGACTGCACAAGCTAGACTAATCCCGATTGGATATTTTAAAAAGAGCAGGGATCCGAGCTGGAGTGACAGGGTGGAAGTTTAGGTGGGAAGGACGGTTACAGATGTGTCAGAGCAAGTAGCCAGGGGTGATCAGGTGACCGGGTTGAGTCAGGATGGAGCGGGTGGGGAGGGGGAGCAGATGTGAACTACTGATCAGAACCAGTGGAGAAGGGTGCTTACAGGAATTACAAGGAAGTTTAATTTTAAAATAGAGAATTAAAGAATAAGAGACCTGAACATGCTGACATACTGATTCTTTGAAGAGAAACTTGGAGTTCACTATAACATTAACAAATACTTAGAGAATTTGCTGTTCACAGACCTTCATTTAAAGTGTTAAAAAAATCTATATTTAAGAAGGAAACAATTCCGATGAAAGAAAATAGAATACAAGAAGCAAAGTTGACAAAATAAATCTGAAAACAGATTTGATTGAAGTTGCCTTGAGTTCATAGAGAAATTCAGGGAGAATTGACATTTAAACAACACTGAGTCTTCCGATACATGAACACGTCATATCTCTTAATGTATTTAGGTCATCTCTAATTTGGCAATGTTTGGCATTTTTGGTGCACCAGTCTTGTAAATATTTTGTTAAATGTATCCCTAAATACATCACACATTTCGATTCCATTATTGATGGTATTGTGATAAATTTCCATTTCCAACTGTTAGTTCCTATATGTTGTATGTTGGCTTTCCATTCTGACACTTTGCTAAAATTATTATGTCTAGCAACTTTTTAGTAGATTCTTTAATTTTTTCTCTATAGATGATCATATTGTCTATTTTATTATTTTTTATTGTTTAATTGCTTTGGCTATGTGCAGCAACATAATATTGCATAGCGGTAGTAAAGGTGAACATTCTTGTCTTGTTACCAATCTTAGAGGTAAAGCATTCAGTGTTTCATGATTAAATGTGATATTACTCGATTTTTTATAGATCCCCTTTATTAGGTGATGAAGTTTGTGCAAAATGAGTACTGTTTCGTCCTTTAAAACGTGGTGGAATTCACAAGTCCTCTGAGTTGAAGTTTTCTTTGTGAGGAAGTTAGTAACTACAAGTTCATTTAAAAACAAATGCATATTAAAGCTGTTCTGGTGGTCTTTGTTTTTCAATGAGGTTTTACAATTTGTTCATTTCAAGGAGTTCATCTACTTCAGCTAAGTTGTCTAACGCACTGGCACAAAATTGGTTTTACTATTCTTTTATTATCCTATTAATAGTACTGGATCTGAAGTTATGGTTCCTCATTCATTAATAATATTGGTAATGTGTCTTTCTTTTTTAAATCAGCTTAGCTAAATGCTTACTAATTTTATTGATCTTTTCAAATAACAAACTTTCAGTTGCATTGAGTTTCTTTGTTCTTAAATTTCCTTTTTATTTCAATTTTACTATTTCCTTACTTTTCCTTATTTTAGATTTAATTTGTTCTTGGTTTTGCTTTCCTACGGTGAATGCCTAGTTAATTGATTTGAAGCTTTTCTTCTTCCTAATATAATCATTCAATACTATATACTTTCCTCTAAGCCCTTCTTTGGCTATATCCCACAGATTTTGCTATATTATATTTTGATTTACATTTAAGTAAAATATTTTTGCTTTGACTACAGATTATTTAGAAGTGTACTCTTTAAATTCTGAATATTTGGGCATTTTACAGATATATTTTTGTTATTGATCTCTAGTTGTGCAGAATTACATGATGTTCAGATAATGTGTTCTGCATAATTTTAACCCTCCTAAATTTATTGGGATTTGTTTTATGGTCCAGAATTAGCTTTTGTCTTCATGAATGACCTACGTGCCCTTTAAAAGAAAGTATAATGCTATTTTGGGTGACTGTCTTCTAAATGTTGATTTATCAAATTGATTGATAGTGTTGTCATGTATTCTAGATCATTACTAACTACTATTTGTTCCAATAATTATTGAGAAAGGACTGTTGAAATCTCCAATTAGTAGTTGTGAAATTGTTTATTTTCCCTTTCACTTCTACTAGTTTTTGCTTCAGGTATTTTGCAGCCCTGCTAATGGGTGCATTCACATTTAGTTTTTAACATTCTCATGACTGACTTTACCCCTTTAATGTTAGAAATATCCTTCTTTATCTCATATGACCTGATAACATTGTTTCCTCTGAACTCTACTTTTTTGTTTGACAGTAACATAGTCACTCCAGCTTACTTTTGATTATTTGCCTGCAATATCTTTTCCATCCTCTTATCTGTATCTTTAGACATGAAGTGTATTTGGGTTTCTCGTAGAAAGGATATAGTTGCATCTTGCTTTATTTTTCAATATGAAAATATCTGCCTTTGAAATGTAGTATTTGGACTGTATACATTTGACATGTGTTATTATGTCACTGGATTTAAATATGTCATCTTGGCATCTATTTCTTGCTTGATCTGCCTGTTCTGCTCCTTTTTTCTCTTTATCTAACTTATTTTGGATTATTTTTAATGATTCCATATTATCTCCACTATTGGCTTATTATGTATGCCTCTTTGCCATTTTTTTTTAGTGGTTGATCTACACTTTACAATGTATATCATTAACTTATAACTGTCTAAGTTCAAATAATATTAAATAATTTCTTGCACAGTGTAAAAACTTTACAACAGGACATTTCCCTTTCCTTTCTCATCCTTTATGTTGTTGTCGTAAATTGTCCTACATGTTATAAACTACATAATACATTGTTATTACTTTTACTTTAATCAGTCAATTACCAATTTAAAGGATAGAAAATATGGGGAAAAGTGTCTTCTGTATTTTACCCATTATAGCCTGCTTCACTTCTATATAATTCTAAATTGCCATCTGGTATCATTTTCTTTCTGCCTGAAGAAGTTCTTTTATACTGTCTGAAGTGCAGATGTGCTGACAATGAATTCTTTAGTTTTTGTTTGTATCAAATGAGAATTAGTGTAACAAAAAATGAAAGTGATAAATGTAAATCCCAATACTTTACTAAATGTAATACATTTTAATGTCTTTTGCCACCAGCTACAATACAGAGGCTTAGACTGGATTCTTTAAAAAAATTGGTTCTATGCTGTTTACAGAAATTTATTGAGAATATAATGACACAGAAAAGCTCACAGTAAAAGCAAATACTGATTGAACCGCTACAGTTATATTAATAGCAGATACATTTTAAGGCCAAAAAGCACTATCGGGAATAAAAAAATTTGTCATGTAATGGTCAAAAGAAAATTCAACACAAGACATAACAAGTCTGAGCTTTTAACTACTAATAATTTAGCCTAAAATCATTAGAAATACAAAAGAAATAGAATAAGGTAAGACTAAAACCTGAATTGATTGGAAAAGGAAACATTCTAACTAGTCATACTTCAAGAGAATATGTTTATTGGCTGATAAAATAATAGGTAAGGGAGCAAAACTACAGACAAACTAGCAGGAGAATCCAGCAACATAAGGCCAATGTATAAAACTTAACGCTTCTTTGATACAGTTACAAACACCGTTTTCTTGCAATAGGTTGTAATGTGTCAAAAATTGCAATAGGATGTAATTTTAGTGTCAAAAAATGTACTAGATCTTCATTTAAAATTACAGATTTTATCAAAGGATATCAAAGAAGACCCAAATCAATGAAGAGATAGGTTCATGGTGGAAAGGCTCAATATATAGCTAACAGTTCTATTAATTTATAAATGCAATGCAATGCAATTCCTGACTAGGAATTCTCGAAATTGATCCTAGAATTATTACGGTAGAGTAGAAAAGGCAAGGATAGCCAAGGCAGATTTGTGAAAGACTAATAATGGAGGGAGGGGGTTGTGCTAGACACCAAGACTTATTATAAACCTGTGATGATAAGGATGGTGGAACTAGTGATAGACAGATAAACAGACCAATGGGCCTCATATTTGAAAATCTGCCATTGGATAGAGGCCTAGAATCCATGAATTATTCAATAAGCAATGCTGGGACAACTGGCTATCTATAGATGAAAAGAAAAATAGTTTTGAAAATCTTCATTCACAAGTATTGAATTCTGGATAAATTACAGCTTGTATGAAAACAGAAAAACTTTTAGAAATAAATACAGCATGATGTCTCTATGGCATTGGGATAGGAAATAAACGCTACAAGTAACAAAAGACAAACTTGATAAGTTTGATGGCATTGGTGTTAATCTGCATCACAGGAGACACCATAGACAAAGTAAAAAGAGAAGCTATAGAGATGGAGAATACATCTGCAGTTCCCGTTAAGTGAAAGAGGACTAAGCCACATAATAAAAGAATTCTATAAGTGAATAAAATTAAGACAGACAATCTCATAGGAAAAAGGGGCAAAGAATGTGAACAGACAATTCCAGAAAGGAAACCTACATGGTCCACATGGAGATGCTCAGTCACGCTAATAGTCAGGGAAGTAAAAATTAAAACAGCAACAAGTAATCACATACCCATCAGAAAGGTAAGACTCAGAAATCTGATAAGAACTGGCAAGTATGCAGGGAAATAGAAATCTCAATACTCACCTGGTGGGAGTACATATTGGCACAATCGCGTAGGGAGGTGGTGTGAAAGTGGCTAAGATGTGCATATGGTGTGATTCAGTAATTTCCAAAGGAGCAGTGAGCAACGACATATTCGTTTGGAGCAAAAGTAATTGCTGTTTTTGCCATTAAAAGTCATGGTAAGAACCGCAATTAATTTTGCACCAACCTAATACATTGTCGCCTCCCCAGAGATCATACCTTGCATCAGATAACCTGAAGCAATGCGGTCTATCTAGAATGCCCACTGCATGCTCCAGCCACATGCACACACTCTCTGTCCTCTTTTCTTCCTTAAATGGTCTCCTTAGCATTTATCACTGCCATAGTATGTTTATCGTACACACTCTTTCATATGTACCATAGCATATGTTTTATTTATTTATTTATCTTCTTTGGTGTCAGCATCATGAGGGATTTTGTCTTTGTTTTTTTTTCTCAATGCCACTTCCCAGTACCTAAAATACTGCTAGCCTATTGTAGGCACCCTATAACTACTTGTGGCAAAAATAAATAAATGGAATCGAAAAAACATGACATGGAGTAAAAAAAGCAAGATGTAAAAGGATATAGATTCCATTCATGTTAGTGTTAAAGCACATCATAGCATATAGATTATGGAAAACTGATAAATATGTAGTAAAATAAAACATACGGCCAGGCACAGTAGCTTAGGCCTGTAATCCCAGCACTTTGGGAGGCCAGGGTGGGCAGATCACAAGGTCAGGAGATTGAGACCATCCTGGCCAACATGGTGAAATCCCATCTCTACTAAAATACAAAAAAATAAATAAATTAGCTGGGCGCCTGTAGTCCCAGCTACTTGGGAGGCTGACACAGGGGAATGGCATGAACCGGAGGTGGAGGTTGCAGTGAGCCAAGATACTCTGGCCTGGTGACAGAGCAAGACTCCATCTCAAAAACAAAACAAAGAAACAAAACAAACAAACAACAAAAACAAAAACCATGCATGTTGGCTTCAAGAGAGCAGTGATTTCTGAGGAAAGAGAGTGGAGGATGTTTTGGGGTGGGATTTTATTCACATCTATTACATTTTATTAGAGAGATTGGTCAACCTTATGTACATCTGGCAAAATGTTAACATTGATTATTTTGGGTGTTTGATATATTTCATAATCTTTGAAAAGTTGCAGATAAATAAAAAGGAAAAATATTGTCAGGTTATTTCCTTATATTAAGTCTATTCCTCCAGTTCTGTCTCAAAGGCACCTTGGGCCTTCAGAATTCTTCACCTTAACCCTACTCTTCTGAAGGTCACCGATGCTGCCCTAGGCAATTGTGCACAGGTGTTTCTGGTTCTATATTTGTTGGGAAATCTAATTCTGCTGTGTTTTATTCAATCAGGGCTCCTATTTTCCTGTGGGGATTAGGTATCAACTACTGGAAATGAACCCTTCCACACAATCAGCCACAGCATCACATCCACTAAACAGCGGGTAGAGCAGACATGGGGATCTCATTTATCAGATGATGGGTGAATACCAGGCAAAGCACACTCCGAGGCTGCAGCAGACGCAGACATGTATTAACACAGATAAGTTTTTATTGAATTAGGAGGGAGCATTTAGAAGGAAGATCCTAAAGAGTAAAAGGATTAAGTCATTCTGAAACATTTTTCTCCTGTCAAGGGAGAAAATGTAACATCGGCGTGGCCGCCAGATTCTGACTCACCAGAGCTACGTGGAATGGCTGCCTCCCATGGGGAGGAAGAAGCACTCGCTGGCAGGTCCCAAGAAAAGCCTCTACCAACAGGAGTCAGAAACAACCCATCTATACAACATGCTATGAACAGAATTTCCAGAGAATACACTGCTTTGACAACAAGGGAAGGTGACATGTAAGATACCAAGATGCTTTTTTATTATTTAAAATACTGTTTTCCTAAGAGGTGTTGCTAGACTTTTCTTTCTTAATACATTGCATTTTGTTTGTTTTGTTTCTTTCTCTTTTTTTTGACAGTCTGTCGCCCAGGCTGGAGTGCAATGGGGCAGCTCATTGCAACCTCCGCCTGCCAGGTTCAAGCAATTCTCCTGCCTTGGCCTCCCAAGTAGCTGGAATTACAGGCACCTGGCACCAAACCGGGCTAATTTTTTGTATTTTTAATAGAGGTGTGGTTTCATCATGTTGGCTGGGCTGGTCATGAACTCTTGACTTCAGAGTTCATGACTTTTGACTTCAGATGGATCCATCTATCCGCCTCAGCCTCCCAAAGTGCTGGGATTACAGGCATGAGCCACTGTGCCTAGCTGATAAACTGCAGGTTCTAAGGGTGGAGCACTTTATATAAAGTGTTCGTTACCTTCCTCGCAACCCTATGGTGGTCATTACTACCCTTGTAAACCAAAAAGTACCTGAGACAGGTCTCAATTCAGTTTATTTTGCCAAAGTTAAGGGCATGTCCAGGGAAGACAGGCCTAAGGAGGTCTTGAGAACATGTGCCCAAGGTGATTGGGTGACGGCTTGGTTTTATATGTTTTAGGGAGACAGAAGGCATCAATTAACACATGTAAGGAGTACATTGGTTTTGTCTGGACAGGCAGGACAACTCAAACAGGGGAGAGTGCTTCCAGGTGACAGATAGATTCAAAGATTTTCTGATTGGCAATTGGTTGAAAGAGTTTATCTAAAGACCTGGAAGCCATGGAAGGAAGTGTCTGGGTTAAGATAAGGGGTTGTGGAGACCAAGGTTCTTCTTATGTAGATGAAACCTCCAGGTAAAAGGCTTCAGAAAGGATAGATGATAAATGTTTCTTCTCAGACTTAAAAAGGTGCCAGACTCTTAGTTAATTCTCTCCTGGATTGGGAAAAGACCTGGAAAGGGAAAGAGATTCTTTATAGAATGTAGATTTTCCCCACAAAGAGCTTTGCAGAGCCATTTCAAAGTATGTCAAAGAAGTGTATATTGGAATAAGATAGTCAATTTCTTTTAGGGCTTGCTGTCTGTCAAGCTGGTATCTTACTGCTACAAAGAGTCTGGTCAGTCTTAAGGTCTCTGTTTTAATGTTAATACTGGTCAGCTGTGCCTGAATTCCAACAGGAGAAAGGTATTATGAGATATGCCTGACCAACCATGCCCGTCACATCCTGAACTAGTGTTTCAGGGTAGCTTGGGAATGCTGTTGGCTGAGGAGGGGTCCATTCAGTTGATTGGGAGACTTACAATTTTATATGTGGTTGATATCCTCATTGAACAGATAAGGCTGTGGAGCTCCAAGGAGGTTCAGTAATGCTAGTTATGCATCTAATGGTAGGGGTGCGGGAGGTGGGGGAGCGCTCCATGTGCCACTGTCCTCAACACCCCTCACCTCTTTCCAGTGTCTCTTCCTCCCCACTCCTGTTTGTCTCTCTCTTCCTCTGTCTCTCCCTCTCTCTGACACACACACACACACACACACACACACACACACTGACTCACACTCACTCACTCATTTGAGACTTTATTTGAAGACCAAGCATCTTGTTCTCACATTCAGAACATGAAATATTCATGGCGTCATCCTATGGAAGTTCTATTGCATGTTTCAAGAGAGTGTTGAACGGGCACGGAGCTGAACGGAGTAGACACTCTACACACTTCATCTCAAAGGTTATATTCCTCTTTTCCAAGATTTTGTATTGATTCTTTTTCATGTTGATCTCTCCTAATTTCTTCGCCTCCTAGTGTTTCATAGCATCTTATGAATGTATGGTTAGCCTTCCTTTGTAACTTCAAGAGAGTACACATAATCATTTCAAGTTCATGCTGAGGTTGCTTCCATGATGTGCATTCACAGAGAGTCAGTTGCCCTGTCAACTCTTCCCACAAATATGTGGGAGCATTTTCTCAGTGTTACCTTTCCCGTGTCCCTGGGCACTTCTGTTTGTAGTCTTCTGAGTTGGGAACCGTTTCTGATCTCTCAGTCTCTCAGTCCCTCTCAATCTCCCCCTGTTCCCTCCCTCTCTCTCTTTCTCTTTCTTTTACCCCTCTTAGTTTTGTGCTTCCCTCTCTCTCTGCACTGGAGATGTCATGTGTCCCTGACTTGGGCCCCCCGCCACCACTCCCTGCCACTCTGCCCCGCCGTTCCTTAGTGATACCTTTGCTCACATGGCTGGCTTTTCCTTTCTCTACTTCCTTCCCCATCACTGAATATGTAATCCGACATCAGCCACACTCTGCCCTTCCCTGCCTCACTTCCTCATCCAGCTGGGCTCCAGTTTCCTACCTAGAAGGGTCTCCCCATTATCAACCTCCTGTCATGTCTTCCTGGAGCCCCACAGACTCATGACATCAGCATTCACCACTATGTGTTTGTCTAATTTCTCATCCTTGGGTCTGTTTATTTTTGGTTCTAATTGTGACTCTGTCTTTTTTTTTTTTTTTTTTTGAGATGGAGTCTTACTCTGTCACCCAGGCTGGAGTGCAGTGGCACGATCTCGGCTGACTGCAACCTCTGCCTGCTGGGTTCAAGCAATTCTCCTGCCTCAGCCTCCCAAGTAGCTGGAATTACAGGCACCTACCACCATGCCTGCCTAAATTTTGTATGTTTAGTAGAGATGGGGTTTCACCATGTTGGCCAGGCTGGTCTCGAACTCCTGATGACCTCAGGTGATCTGCCTGCCTCAGCCTCCCAAAGTGCTAGGATTACAGGCATGAGCCACCATGCCCAGTCAGCTCTGTCTTTTTTACATAAAGAAAAACTTATTTATAACTGCTAGGCTTGGAGAACAGGAGAGATTCAAAGGATAAACTCCCAATATTACTTTGACCCTAAGCCCAAAAGCTGCTGTTAATTTTTTAAAATTCTTTGAACAGAAATAAATGTTTTGTTTAACTATTTTTCCCACCTCCTTGTATTTTTCTTTTACCTAAAAGTATAATGCAGAACATTTTCCACTTTCTGTGGAAAGTCTAGATTTCTGGGGGTATTGGCAGCATGGTCTGGATTTTTTTCAGATTTTTATAGTAGTACATTCTAATGGGTGGGGTCTCGCCCATTCCTGTATTAAGAGGACTGAAAATTGGAGGAAGGGAGGGAGGGGGTAAGTGCTGCATTCCACACCTTATCTTTAGCATTTACGAGAACCATAGAAATGTATCCCAAATCCCCGAAGCAGGAAGCAAGTAGTAAAACCCATGTGTTCATAGGAAATTCCGTGGCTTTTTTGCTCCGTGGTGCTTTCTGGGAAGAGCCAAGAGGTACGAATGGCCAGAGGGAGGTGACCTGAGGGCCCACTGTGGCCCCCCCTGCCGGGCCAGCAGCCCTGGCCACCCGCCCAGGCTTCTGGGGATCTGAGTGAGAAGATTTGGGAGCCGGGATGTATTGGTGGTCTCCTCCAGGCCTGAGCACTGGCCTCGTTGGGTCTGGGAAAAAGGGTCTCAGGGCTTAGAGGAGGTGCGAAGAATATATTCCTACAGGCCATTCTCCACCTTCCCTAGTGAAATAGACAAAACATCTGAGTCTGCACATCAGTGTGGCAGGAATGGTGCAAAGGCCAAGAGAAAAACCTGCACTCACTGGCCTTGCAACTTACGCTGCTCTGTCTTTCCAGAGCTCAGGCTGCTTGGCTAAAAGTTAAATGAAATCCAAAGTCCCTGGCCCCTGTGAAGGGTCTTGCAGAGATTAAATGAAGAATATAAGCAATTAACACAGGCAAGTACTCAATAGGGTGTTATTCTTTGCATTATTCCATCATCTGAGGCCATCAAGGCCAAGGGGACTCCATTAGCAGGCAAATCTGCAGACTCACATTTTTGCTTCTGGGCCAAGTTCCAAGAACTGTACTATCCCTCCCCCACCCCTGACCCCAACCCCAACAGGAACACTCTTGCAAATAAATGCCGTAATTCCCATTGCTTGTCTATGTCTCTTAAGGCCTCTTGGGTCTTGATTTCTATTCCCATCCCAAGAATACCACTTACATGTCAACTAAAGAATGCATCTCTCCAGGGTCTCCAATGCCTGGCTGGCAGGCAGCAGTGAGGGCTCTGAGGCTCTGGGTGAACTGGAGTTCCTTCACTCCTTACCTTCCCCAGCAACCCCATAGAAAAAAGATGCTACCCAAAGGAACATTTAGAAACCACTGGTATCTGCCAGGCCTGCATTACATCTGGGGCTTTGGGCTGCCTGCCCCACCCACCCCATCCTGGAGGAATCAGGTGGAAAACAGGATATTGCTTTTCTCCGCAATGAGCTGTGTGCCACTGTTTTTAATGTAAACGCTGTTCGTTCGGGAGAACAGCTATAACTGTGGGGTGGGAAGATTTGTGCATATTTTCAAACAAATTTAATCTTTACTTGTGCTCCAGGAATGTAAATATGATTAGTCTTCAAAATGCCATTAATCTTAATTTAATTGATTGCATTTTTCCATTAACTAATTATTGCTTCTCTGAGTTGATTAGCTACCTTTATTCCTCCTTGGGTCAAAAAGCCCTTATTCCTAGTCAAACACAATGTTTTAGAGCTAATTTTTGACAGGTTTCTCAGATTCTCTAAAGATTCTCTAACTGTGCTACAAGGGATCCTAGCATTCCCAGGACCAGGGCAAATGCAGAAGAGGAAGGGGCAGAGTGGCCAGATGAACAAGGCTACCCTCTCTGTTTTAATTCAATTAACCCAAGTTTTCTATAACACACTAGACTTCTGCATGAGATTTCACTTGAAGGAAGAATTCTGCTATTCCCAAACACCTATTCAAAAGCATTTTATATGTGCCCATTCCTAGCAGATCATTAATGTGTATGACTGAAACGATATAACCATTTGAGCCAGAAGGAACTCAGGCACTTATGTGAGTGGTTTGAAGTTGTCACATTAAGACACTGTAGACGTATACCTATGATGCTGCTGTTTCCCAGAAATTTGTTGGCATTTTAAAGTAATTGATTTCAAAGCTAAATGTATCTTTCTTTGGCTATTTTCACTAGAGACAAAAATTATATACATAAAGTCGGGATTAAAAATAACCCTTCTGTTTCCTGAAGCAGAAAGAAAGCGCATGTAGAATTTACTCTGCAAAATGTGAAATGCTAAACCAATTTTGTGTTTTTAAGAATTCTCTGAAGGTGGGTTTAGATTTCTGAAATGGCCCAAAGTCATTCTGAGTTAAAACTATCAAACAAGATGGATAATCAAGCTTGGTAATATTGTAAGAGGTACAAAGACAGGAGTGACTCATACAATGGCATTGACTTTCTTGGTTTAATCTTCTCACCAGAGGCAATTACTTCCAGGAGAGGCAGCCTTCAAGGTTGGGATCGTTCTGCAGGGTGATCCCTCGGAAAGGAGCCTTTGGTGGAAGTGCTCTTCCTGTCAGTGTTGTACCCCACATCTGGGTAGGGGGATTTGGAAAGCACAGGTCCCCTAAGGAAGTGAATGTCCCTAATCATCATTCCCAGAATCTGGCCCAGTGGCTGGCAGGAATGCAATCGATGTTGGCTGAAACAAAGCTTTCTCAGGTTTTTGATATGGAAATATTGAAATATTGATTCCTACAAGATCAATTTTTGAATAGCAAACTAGATTTGAAGCCTAACATTTCCCTCACATCTTTATCTTAGGTTTTTTTTTTCATATGAGGGAACTTGACCCGGAGAAACCCAGTGACTTCCTCTAGTACCACAGCAAGCATGTGGCAGGGTGAGAACCAAACCTGCAGCTGTGACTCCCAGCCCAGTGCTCACTGCGCCCTGCCTTCTCAGCCGTGACTCCCAGCCCAGTGCTCACTGCGCCCTGCCTTCTCAGCCGTGACTCCCAGCCCAGTGCTCACTGCGCCCTGCCTTCTCGCTCAGCCCTCAGTCCTCGTGCGACCTGTGCAGCGGCCCCCTCTTTGGTTTAATACTCTGCTGTTATCACCTTGAAATTCTTAATAAGTTTTCAACGAGGGTCCCCACATTTCAGTTTTGCACACGGCCTCACAAATTACGTGGCTCATACCGCCGGTACCTCTGTGGATGGGATTCGAGCATTAGGCACATCTCCTTGGAGAAGCATGTTCCAGAGTCATGTTCCAACTCAAAGACAGGGCTGACAGGCTTGGTGTGTGGCTCAAACCTCTAATCTCAACACTTTGAGGGGCCAAGGCCAGAGGATTGCTTGAGCTCAGGAGTTAGAGACCAGGGAGACCCTATCTCTATTAAAAAAATTAGTCTGGCATGGCAGTGCATGCCTATAGTCCCAGTTACTTGGGAGGCTGAGGTGGGAGGATGACTTGAGCCTGGGAAGTTGAGGCTGCAGTGAGCTGTGATGAGGCTGCTGCTCCCCAGCCTGGGCAACAGAGCAAGACTCTGTCTCAAAAGAAAACAAAGACACAGGGCCAGGGTTAGGGGGTCCCAGGGCCCTGGGTGACCCTCTGACTGTTAACTGTTGAGGAGCGTCACCCATGGCTCCCTAGCCCTGGTCCTGAGGACATGACTTGAGGAGGTCCTATTAGAAAAGAAACCTGTTTCCACACCACACAAGCCAGTAGTTGTCCCAATACAACATCAAAACAACTGTCCCTTTCAGGCAATTCCCTGAAATATCAATTGGTTCAGTAGGAAAATAAACAAATACATCAAAACAATGCTAGGAGATGAATAATGCCTGTTCGACACTTCCCTCCTTTCCTCTGGGCAGTCTCTGAAGTACCTAAATGTTCAGGATCGCTATGGTCACTCCTCTTTGCCTGAGACATTGCTCCGTGCTCTCAATCCTGCTTCCCACCTGTCCTGTCCACATTCCCTTTTCCATTGTGTGCCCTGCTGCCTGACCACGAGCGACTTCCAGCTGATGTCCTTTACCCCAGCGCCTGTCTCGCCTTGGCTTACTGATGTGTCTCTGCCCTGGCAAAGATATGCTTCACTCAGTTAAATTCAGTAGCTCTGATTGTGCCACTGCAATCCAGCCTGGCAACAGAGTGAGACCTTGTCTCTAAATAAATAAGTAAATAAATATGCACACACAGGTTGTAGCAGATGCTGTCGCTAACACCCCCAGGAGTAAGTGGGAGTCGGAGGATCGATGCCCCAGCCTTCTTACCTCCAAGACATGTTCCATGTCATCTCCTAGAGATCCCTAACAAGGGGGAACCCAAGTTGCTGACAGTGGTAAATTGCTATGAACCTCCATCTAACACCTCCCCCTGCCTTTCCCTGTCTCATTTCCCATTCCCGTGCTGGTGTTTCCTGTACTACCTGCCAAAGGAAGATTTTCTCCTTAGGCATAATCACTGGCTGTTTGGACCCAATTACTTGCACCCAAATCTTTGTCTCCAGGTCTGCTTGTGGGGGAGTCTGCCTAAGGCCATTGGTGCTAGGAGGGGCCTTGGAGGCAGACCTTGAGCATTGGGATCTGGAGTCACGATGATTTCCAGAGTATTGCAGAGTCACACTTACTAAGGTCTTTACTTGCTGCGGATGGAGACAGTTGCAGGCAGAAAGTGGGGTGCACTGGCCTAGGGAATCACTCTAATGATTGAACAATATAGGGGTGATCATCACTTTAAGGATTAGTTGTAAAGCCATAAAAACCCAGGAGAAAAAAAATAATGGGCTTAGGTCAGGCAACTCCAACTTAGAGGGCACCATGTGAAATCTGGAAGACCTCCGTGGAAGTAGTTAGAGTCCCTCGTCTCCTAGCCAAAGGGAGATGCTGAAAACCAGAATCCAACTGGGTTGGAAAGATGTGAAGGTACAGAGTCCTGGCAGGTCTTGTCTGCTACAGCCAGGACCCTGTTAGGGAAGGAGTGGAAACCAGAGCCTGTGATGAGGCCTTCTGGGACTGGCAGGGCTGAGGGTGGGGGTTCCCTGCTGGACAGGGGAGAGTGCAGTCCCATTGCCTAGAGACCTTTGTAGCCAGATCATCAGGGCCAGATGCCTTGTGAGATGATGTGTATTTTTTCACGATCTCTCTTGCCTTCCTTGATAATTTTGAGCCAGTAAGTGGGGTCTTAACACAGCCTGGGCTGAGCAGAGAAGCACTCCCTGCAACTGGAAGAAAGGAGTTACTGTCCTGAGTGCTGTAGGGCCTGCCTCGTGGATGCTGACAGGGACTGGGTAGAGTATGCCTGGAAATGGATCATGAGGGAGGAAGGAAGATGATGGGCAGGGGAGAGATCATTGGTGTGGTGCCACACTTCTGTGACTGAGGATTTAACCATCTGACAAAGGTGCCTTGACCGAGCCCTTTATGTTGCTGGGAGGGCTTCTTGAATTCAGACCCAATCATAACCCATGGTCAATGAGGTGGAGATGCTGGAACTACATTGTGAGAGCATATAAGAAAGGGGTCAATATTCCCAGGGAGGTAAGAATGTTGGAATGGATTTATTGGATAAGACCAGAAGCCTGAGAGCATGCTCCTTTCACTAACATGATAAGAACAATGGCTCAATGATGACTGTCTTCTGGAAGCCTTGGTTGATGGGATGAGATGCTATTATAAAACTGGGCTCCCCTGTATTAACAATTGGGACAGAAGTCCTAAATAGCAGAGCTCAGAGAGTAACAGATAAACATGACAGGTAAGTCATAACTGTAACAGATAGTAAGGACAAATGGCCCTTGGGAACACTGGCCCACAGAGATCTGTGATGACAGTGAATAGACCACTGAGTCCCAGTGGCAAGATATACAGGAAACCAGTAGGATATTGCTTGATTTATGATATCAAATGAGATCATGAACGTTGGAGCAGAAGACTGATGTCGGCTGCAAGTGTGAAAAATGGCAGTCCCTTGCATAGTGAGTACTAAATTCTGACCTTTTTTCTCTCTTGCCCAAATTCCTGTCTAAGGAGTATAGGGAGGCATTTATGTTTTTACAAACCATAAACTCTCATCGAAGGGATTCCTGGCATAACACCACATGACAGATAAAAAAGGAAATCCAAGTATTTTACCCCAAAATATGTTTCTTTGCCATATTTTGAAATGGTCCTGGAAGAAACCATCTTTCATGAGGGGAAAATGTGTACCTGTAAAGAATCTCTGTTAATATAACTAGATCTTTTCCCTTCCAGGCACTCCCAGTGCTAAAGAGATTAACTGAGAGTCTAGAACCTTTTAAAGGTCTGAATGAGAAAGATCTAATAGTGTAAATCAAACACAGAGCATGAGTGCTTCTGAGCAGTGCAATGGGTGGACTGCTATGGGACAACTGAATGGACCATGAGATGATACATTGCCATCCTTCCCATATTCCCCATAGGACACATGAATGGGGGCTTAATGAAAGCCCATGGGCCACCAAGTTGCCATGAGACCATCATGAAGTGGGTGTTATCTGATCCACCAATCCACTAAGTTGGGCGTGTATGGCAACACTCCATCACTGAAAGAAGTCACATATACGTGATCAGACATGAGCAGCCCCTGAAGGCACACGTAAGTTACATGAAGAAGGGGCCCAAATGCTCATGGTCCTTACTCCTGCTTCACTGCCATTTTTCTCTCAGACTGTACCTGTGGTCTCGTGGAGAGTTCCTTATGATCAGTTCACACTGAAAGAGAAGACTCGAGCCTGGTTTGTAGATACCTTGCATAATGTGCAGACATCACCTGAAAGTGAACAGGTGCAGCACTACAGCCTCTTTCTTTCTGGGACATCCCTGGAGGACGGTGATGTAGGGAAATATTCCCAGTGGGCAGGACTTTGCACCTGTTTGTTCAATTTTCTTGGAAGGAGAAAAGTCCAGATGTGAGATTATGTGCTGATTTATGAGCTGTGGCTAATGATTTGGCTGGATCTTCAGGGATTTAGAAGAAACATGATTGGAAAATTGAAGACAAGGAAACTTTGGGAAGAGATATGTGGTAAACATCTCCTAATGCACAAAAAACACGTAGATATTGGTGTCCCATATGAATGCTCACCAAAGGGGGACCTCGGCTAAGAGGATTTTAATAATCAAGTGGATAGGATGACTCACTTGGCCATCCTCATTCCCCAGTCATCCTTTTCATTGCCTAATGGGCTCATGAAAAAAGTGTCCATGGTGGCACAGATGGAGGTTATGTTTGGGCTCACCGACATGGAATTCCACTCACCAAGGCCAGCCTGACTATGGCCACTGCTGAACGCCCCATCTGTCAGCAGCAGAGACCAACACTGAGTCCTCGGTATGGCACCATTGCCTTGGGTGATCAGCCAGCTACCTGGTGGCATTGGACCACTTCCATCATGGAAGGAGTAGTGTTTTGTTCTTACTGGACTAGATGCTTATTCTGGATACAGACTTGCCCTGCCTGCACACAATGCATCTGCCAAAACTGCTGTCTATAAACTTACAGAATACCTTATCCACTGTCATGGTATTCCACACAACATTGCTTTTAATAAGGGATAAGTTCACAGCAAGAGAAACGGGACCATGGGTCCATGCTCATGAATGTCACTGGTCTTACCATGTTTCCCACCATCTTGAAGCTGCTGGCTTTATAGAGCAGAGAACTGGCCTTTCAGTTACAGCATCAGCTAGGTGGAAATACCTTGCAGAGATGGGGCAGGGCTCTCCAGAAGGCTGAATATGCTCTTGAATCAGGATGCAATATATGGTGCTGCTTCTCCCATAGCCAGGATTCACAGATCCAGGAATCAAGAGGTAGAAATAGGACTGGAACCACGCGTGATTAGTTCTCATGACCCACTAGCAAATTTTTTGCTTCTTTTCCCCATGACCTTATGGAGGATTTTAATAATCAAGTAGATTATATACTGGCCTGGAGGTCTTAGTTCCAAAGGAGAACGCTTCCACCAGGAAACTCAATAGTGGTTCCATTGAACTGGAAGTTAAGACTGCCATGTTAGGTGTTACCATGCTCTGTGATTAATGTCAATAGGAAACTACAACAGCTAATCCAGGCAGGAATACTAATGACCCAGACCCTTTAAGAATGAAAGCTTGAGTCAGCCCACGAGGTAAACAACCATGACCAGCTGAAGTGCTTGCTGAAGGCAAAGGGAAAACAGAATGGGTGGTAGAAGAAAGAAGTTATAAATGCCAGCTATGAGCACATGACTGGTTACAGAAACAAGGATTAATTGTCATGAATATTTCCTCCTACTCTATTATGAATACGTGTGTGTGGATATATGTGTGTGGATACACACAGATACATATATATTATATGTAGGTTTTCTTTACTCATATTCCCTTACCGTGTAACATAAGATGTACTGATTTTATGTCCTGGTATTTAAGTATTATTAATTTTGCATTATGACTTTGAAGTTATGGGATATTTAGAAGAGTAAACATCACTTCAGGGCTTTACCCTCTCTCCTGGGGAAGGGCTTAGAGCATTTTCTATTGTGTGCAGAATAGTTATATCATGGTAGGTGGAATTATGATCTTGTAATTGTGTTTATTTGGAAATTAAGTATGGTTTAAGGAAATGTATATGGGTGCAAAATTGACAAGGGGTGGACTGGCGAGATGGTTAATTTTAAGTGTGATCTTGACTGGGCCATGGGATGCCCAGTAGCTGGTGAAATTATTTCTGGGTGTGTCTGAGGGGGTATTTGGACAGGGTTAGTGTTAGAATTGGTGGAATGAGTAGAGCAGATGGCCCTTCTTAGTGTGGGCAGACATCCTACAATCCACTGAGAGACTGAATAGAATAAACGGGCAGAGGAAGACTGGATTCATTCTCCTTTTGCCTGACTGCTTGAGCAGGGACATCAGTATTCTTCCGCCCTTGGCTCTCCTGATTCTCAGCCCTTCAGACCTGCACTGGAATCTACACCCTTGTCTCTCTGGTTTTTAAGCCTTTGAATAACACCACTAGCTTTCCTGGATCTCCAGCTTGCAGATCATGGGGCTTCTCAGCTTTCATAATTCTATGAATCAATACCTTATAATAAAGTCCTTATATTTATTTTATATTTTAAATTAATATATATATATATCATATTCATTATGTTTCTTTGGAGAACACTGACTGATACAGGGTCCAGTTGTAGGCTTCTGTGACTCCTTGCCTTAGAGCTTCCTCTAGGTCTTTGAGTGTGTGTCTTTATGTGTGTCCGTGTATATGTCCTTGTGTATGTGTGTGTGCATGCATGTATGTGCACACGGCACTCACTCAATCTCTCATCTCTTTCCTTGCACCAGCCATCCTTCAACCCTCTGCACCTCCATTCACTAGTTTGTAGAACAAGATAATTCAGTTGTACTAACTCTAAGGTCTTTTCTGGGGCCATCATTGAAAATCAGGCAGCTTGGGTTAGGCCTAAATGATGGGGATTTGCATTCCCCAGGAAGATATTTGAACTGAACCATGAAGGACAGAGAGTGGGAAAGTAGGCCCTGGCCACTGAGCAGTGGAGTGGCTGCAGAGAGTTATCTTCAGCACTCAGAAAAGTGAGGGAAACAGATATGGGCTGATATTATAAATACTCTCTTCCCATCTCACTGCTGCTAGTTTTCCCTGCACCCAGGATTTTGCAAACTTCAGTGAATGGATCTGAGCTATAACAGTAGCTAAAGAGCTACTTCCAGTGTCTTCGAGTGGCCCAGGAGGCAGCTGGACGGGAAGCTATACCTTGGAGATATTGTGGGTTCTATTCCAGACCACTGCAATAAAGTAAGTGTCATGATAAAGCAAGTCACACAATGTTTTTGGTTTTCCAATGCATATAAAAGTTATATTCACTCTATACTGTGGTCTCTTAAGTGTGAAGTAGCATTGGCTAAAAAATGTACATACCTTAATGTAAAACACTTTATTTCTTAAAAATGCTAACAACCTTGGTGGGGGTCCAGCCCCTGGTAAGAAACCAACCTGGGGACGGAATCATATGGAGTTCCCACATGTTGGAGGTCAGGAATGGGGCAGGGAGCACCCAGGCCTTCAGGTTCAAGGGCCAGGAAATACGATACCAGTCATACCTCCCTCAATATTGGCCAAAGCTCCTCAATATTGGAGCATCAGAGCCTTCACTGAGTCATAATGTTTCACCTCAACGTTGATGAGAGTTGAAGTCAACTTTTAAACTCCTGGTAATGTTGATATTTTGATCATGTTCCGTGAATCACAAATGATTGTAATGCATCTAGAATAGCAAATGCTTTCCAGAAGGTTTTCAATTTGCCTTGTCCAGATCATCAGAAGAATCATCATGTATGACAGCTATAGCTTTACATAATGTAGTTCTTAAATAATAAGGCTTGAAAATCAGATTTACTCCTTGATCCCATGAGCTGCAGAATGTATGTTGTGTTATCAGGCATTAAAGAAAGGAAAACACATTGATCTCTTTGTCCATCTCCATCAGAGGTCTTGGTTGACTAGGTGCATTATCAATGAGCAGCAATGTTTTGAAAAAACTATTTTTTTTCTGAGCTGGAGGTCTCAACAGTGAACTTAAAATATTCAGTAAATCATGCTATAAACATATGTGCTGTCAACCAGGGTCTGTTTTTCCGTTTCTAGAGCACAGGCAGAGTAGGTTTAACATAATTTTTAAGAGCCCTAGGATTTTCAGAATGGTCGAAAGCATTCACTTCAACTTCAGATCACCAGCTGCATTAGCAACTAACAAGAAAGTCAGACTGTCCTTTGAAGACTTGAAGCCAAGCATTAGCTTGACTTCTCATTAGTTACAGGAGTCCTAGGTAGCATCTTCTTCCAATAAAAGGCTACCTACATTGTTTCCACTGAATATCTGCTATTGAGTGTAGCTACCTTCATCAATGATCTTAGCTAGATACTCTGGATAACCTGCCGCAGCTTCCCCATCACTACTTGCCTCTGCACTTTGCACTTCAATATGGAGATGACTTCTTTTCTTCAAGCTTATGCAGCAACCTTTGCTAGCTTCCAACTTTTCTTCTGCAGCTTCTTTAGCTCTCTCAGCCTTTATAGAATTGAAGAGAGCTACAGTCTTGCTCTGTATTAGGTTTTGGCTTAAGGGAATGTTATGGCTGGTTTGATCTATCCATACCACTCAAACTTTCTCCTTATCAGCAATATGGCTATTTTGCTTTCTTATCATTTGTGAGTTCACTGGAGTAGCACTTTTAATTTCCTTGAAGAAGTTTCCTTTGCATCACAATCTGGCTAAAGGTTCGGAGCAAGAGGCCTAGCTTTCATCCTGTCTCGGCTTTTCACATGCCTTCATAATCAAGCTTAGTCGTTTCTGGCTTTTGGTTTAAAGTAAGAGATGTGACTTTTTCTTTCACTTGACCACTTAGTGGTCATTGCTGGGTTATTAAGTAGCCTAATTTCAATATTGGTGTCCCATGAGTAAGAAGGCCCAAGGAGAAGGAGAGAGATTGGGGAATAGCCAGTACATGGGGCAGTCAGAACACACACCATTTACGGCTTAGGTTTGCAGTATCACATGGACACGGTTTGTAGGCCTGCAGAATAAATGCAATAGTAACATCAAAGATCACTGATCACAGATCACCATAACAGATATAATAACAATGAAAGAGTTTGAAATATTGCAAAAATTACTAAACTATGATATGGAGACATGAAGTGAGCACATGCTTTTGGTGGTGCTGATAAACTTGCTTGAAGCAGGGTCAACACAAACCTTCAATTTGTGAAAAACAGCGTCTGCTAAGCATAACATAATGAAGCACAGTGAAGCTAGGTGTGCCTGTATTTCTGGGCCTCGGTGGTGGCATTGGAGAGTAAATGCATTGCAAAGCCACTCACCTACTCCTTGGCAGTGCCAGGGCTGTGGTGGGATGGGGGCTGGGAACCTTGCTCTGGGCTGGTCTCTGCAGGTGCATGGAAGGAAGGAGGAGGTGGAAGGAAGAAGTGGATGGCTGTAAAATCAGTAATGCCCAGCACGGAGAGCCCTGGGGAATGTCATTGGCACTGCGAGCTCTCATGGTGCTTGGATCAGAGTCCTAGTATGCTGGTCAGTGCTGCTTCGACTTGTATCAGTAGAGCAGTGGGGTGAGTCTGACTACAGGGACTCTTTCTGGGGCCTGCAACTTTGTGATTGGCCTTAAGAGCCTATGGCCTTGATCACTGGGTTATCTGCCTGAGCAAAGGGACCACAGCCTCATTGTTTTTCAGCTTTACAGGCTGAAATTTTGCTTAGGCAGGCCCTTGGTGGGGGTCCAGCCCCCTGGTAAGAAACCTACCAGGAGACTGAGTCATATGGCGTTCCCACATGTTGGAGATCAGGAATGGGGCAGGGAGCACCCAGGCCTTCAGGGTCAAGGGCCAGGAACTGTGATATCAGTCATTCCTCCCTCAATATTGGCAGAAGCTCCTCAATATTGGAGCTTCTTTGGAAACTGGTTTTAAAACTGCTTTTGGAGTCAGACCAGGTATCACTATGTACTAGCTCTGTGATCTTGGAAAAGTTATTTCATCTCTCTGGGCCTATTGTCTCATCTCTAAAGAGAAGGTGACAGTATTATTAACCTCCTGGAGTTGTTGGGGCTTAGGTAACGTAGAGCCCTGGCATATGATGAGTGCCCCACTGTATCACCTTGTCTTTTATTTTCATATTTCAATGCTTTGGCATCTGGGGTCTCACTAACCATGGAGGGGACCAACCTTTCCAGAATTAGACAATTCCCAGAGATAGTAAACAACTCATCTTTGAATGTGTTCTTTGCATACAAACCAACCAATCCAGAGCCCACACACCCAGCCAACTCCTTTACGGGGCCACTATCCACCTGCCCTAATCATCTTATGGCCAGATACCAGGCAACTGGGTACAGCATTAATATGGCTTGGCTCTGTCTCATCTCAAATTGTAATCCCCACATGTCAAGGGAAGGAGCTGGTGGGAGGTGATTGGATTACGGGGGTGGTTCCCTCATGTTGTTCTTGTGATAGTGAGGGAGTCCTCACAAGATAAGGTGGTTTTAAAAGTGGCAGTTCCCCTGCAGACTTTCTCTCTCTCATTACCATGTACGACATGCCTTGCTTCCCCTTCACCTTCCGCCATAATTGTAAGTTTCCTGAGGTCTCCCCAGCCATATGGAACTGTGAGTCAATTAAACCTCTTTTGTTTATAAATTACTTGGTCTCGGGTATTTCTTTATAGCAGCATGAGAATAGACAAATACAATTGGTAAGGGACTTCAGCTGGGAGAATGTGAGAACAGGGTCTCTTTAATCTTTTTTATTTCTGTCTTTTCTCACCATTTCCCTCCACCAGGGGTAGCTTGATGGGTAAGGTGGCAGACAGAGAGGGATTCATAAACTGAAGACCTGCCTCTAACCTTGGGTCATGGCATCCCCCATTATGGCTGAATGGTGGAGGCCCTGCAGCCTAAATCAGGGAATGATGATAGGCCTTTGGGCAATGATCCTTTATGACATGCCCTGACAGTGTTGGAGGCTGAGTTTAGTAACATGCAAATCAGGGACTGCCTAGATACTGTAAAGGTCCAGAGAAGGGTCTTGAGGTCAGCCAGACTTGGATTTGACTTCCACCTGTGTAACCTTAAACATGCTTATTAACCCTCAGAATCCTGAACTGTAAAATGGGATCAAAACACCCAGCTTCCCAGGTTACTATCAGCATTAGATGACACAGTAACAAGGAACTGATTAAGTGCTCACTAAAAGGAAGCTGTTGCATTTCACAGGACAGGTCTACAGAGAGGTGACAATCTTGCAGAAGAGGCCACCAGCACGGGTTGCTAATGTGAGGACCGCTAGTGTCCTCCTAGTACCCTGGGTATAGGATCACTCTACACACTCAGCCTCAGAGACTTCAGAGGGAGGAGAGAACTGCAAGTCTGGACAAACTTGCAGAGTCCCTCCTTCCCTGAGCTGGGAGATCTGCCAGGAGAGGCAGATGCTGACCTCCTCTCTGTGTCCCGGGATATATCCTGGCATATAGGTTGGCTGGTCAACTGCTGGCACCATAGTAAATGGGATGTGCTCAGTTCCAGGAATCTGATAGTCAACAAACCAACCAGACAAACACTAAACAGACCTTACTGATCACCTACTGTGTGTAGTGCACTGAGTTTACAGAATCTATGTTTATCCCTGTTCATGGACCAAATGAGAAGCTGAACTTTCTGAGTAACAAGTGGGCTGGAAACTACCCACTTCTGTCGAGGGCTGAGGTTTCCCGGAGCACCATGGAAGACAGTCATTGTTAACCTTTGGGTCAGTGGCTATTTTGGACTTTCCAATACAATTCAACCAAAGGCCATTCATTGTAAGACTTAAGGAGGAAAATTTAGAACAATGTAATTTTCAAAGCTATGACTTTCTGAGGAGAAAAACAAAAGTAACTGCATTGCTTCAATTTCACAAAAGAGTAATTTCATAAAGATAACCATCATTCTGTTGAATTAGTGACATTGAATAATTTTACATGTTATTTTCTTGTTTATTTTAAACTTTAAAATAATATGTGTACCTTTACCTCACACCATGCACAAAAATTAACTCAAAATGGATGAAAAACCTAAATATAAAAATTAAAAGTATAAAACTCCTTGAAGAAACTATAGGAGGAAAGGTTCATAACATTGGATTTGGCAATAATTCTTAGACTTCACACCAAAAGCACTGAAATACATAGATAAAACAAAAGAAGCAAAAGAAAAGAAAAAATAAACTGAACATCATCAAAATTAAAAACTGTTATGGATCAAAAGACACCATAACAGAGTAAAAAGGCAACCCACACAATGGGAAAAATATTTGCAAATCATATATCTGATTCAAGATTAATATCCAGAATATGTAAAGAGTTCCTACAACTGAAAAACGAAAGATCAAATAACTTGATTTAAAAAATGGACTAAGGACTCAAATAGGCATTTATTCAAAGAAGACATACAATTGGCTAATAAGCATATGAAAAGATTTTAAACATCACTAGTCATTAGGGAAATGCAAATCAGTCAAAATGAGCTATCACTTCGCACCTATTAGAATGACACTTATTATAAAATCCAAAAAATAGCAAGTGTTGACAAAGAAGTGGAGAATTTGGAATCCTTGTGGGATTCTCCCTTGCTGTGGGTATATAAAATAGCGCAACTGCACTATTTTATGTTATGTATTTTATGTTACATGGATTTTGCTTGGCAGTTTCTCAAAAAGTTAAGCATGGAATTACCATACAATTCGGCAATTCCAGTCCTAGGCCTATACCCAAAAGAATTGAAAGCAGGGACCTGAAGAGATATTTGTACACCAGTATTCATAGCAGCATTATTTACAATAGCCAAAAAGTGGAAGCAACTCAAACGTCCATCAACAGGTGAATGAACAAAATATGACATAAATATACAATGGAAAATTATTAATCCCTAACAGGGAATAAAATTCTGACATATGCTACAACATTAGGCTAAGTGAAATAAACCAGATAGAAAAGCACAAATACTGTATAATTACATTAACATGAGGTACCCAGAGTGGTCAAATTCATAGAGGCAGAGAATGGAATGGTGGTTGCCAGGGGTGAGGAGGAAAAGGGAAGGGGCAGTTATTGTTTAATGAATAGAGAGCTTCTTTTTGGAAAGATGAAAAAGTCCTGGAGCTAGATGGGATGATAGTTGTTCAACAATGTGAGCATACTTAATGCTACTGAACTGTACATCTAAAAATAAAATAGTAAATTTTATGTAATGCTGACTTTATCATAATGAAAAGGGAATAAAGTTATGACATGGATGAACCTTGAAAACATTATGCTAAGTGAAATAATCCAGACATAAAAGGACAAATATTGTATGATTCCACTTACATGAGGCACTAGAATAGGCAAATTCATAGAGACAGAAAGAAGAGGAGTGGTTACCAGGGGCTGAAGAGAGGGAGAAATGGAGTTATTTTGTTTAATGAGTTTCTGTTTGGGATGATAAAAAAAGTTGTAGAAATGGATATTGGAGATGATTGCATAATTACTTAATGTACTTAATGTCACTGAATTGTACACCTAAAAATGGTTAAAATTATAAATTTTATGTTACCTGTGTTTTACCACAATAAAAAGATAGTATGTACATACGTTAAAAGCAGCACACTCTACAAAGTAATAGAAAATAAGAAGGGAAACCTCCTTTTTCCTGTCCTCCTTCCCTTATCAAATACTGAGTGTTTGTAGTGGTTGTCTCCGCAATTCTAAATCACTGATGTACATCTCTGCATCTGGATTATTTCTCTGTAGACAGTATCTGCGACCACCTCTCAAAGGATGAAGAAGTGACTACACTTCCACTAAGTCCCTCCAAACCTCTGCCTCTGACGCTTGATACTTGATACTTAAATTATACTTTGGATTTTCTAGTGGTTAGCTTTTAGCTTTAAAAAACATACTTAAGCCTTTATCTCCTAATTTTTTTAAAATATGGAAATGTTCGAGCATATACAAAAACAGAGAAAAGACTATAGTAAGCCTCTATATGCCCAGCGTTCTGCTTCTATTATGAACCCATAGTCCATCTCCCTTCATCCATATCTCCACTCACTCCCCCGACCAATTATTTTGAAACAGATCTTAGACATTGGATCATTTTATCTATGTATTTCAGTATGTATGTCTTAAAAAATAAGGATTCTCAACAAAGCATAACTTCAATGCCATTACTACACCTAAAAAAGTATAATTCCTTAATAGCCAGTGACTGTTGAAATTTTATTCTCTTTTATTTTGTGTGTGTGTGTTCAAATATGGATCTAAATACAGTCCTTATGCTACAATGATTGACATGTCTCTTTAGACTCTTTTAATCTACAGGTTCTCACTCTTCTTTTCTTCCTATGGCAATGTAGTTGATTGAAGAAACTGGGTTATTTGACTTGTAGTTTCCGCCATCTGAGTTTTGATAATTGCAACTCAGTGATGTCATTTAGCATATTCTTCTATCCCTTAGACTTCCATAAATTGTTAATTGACTCTAAAGACTTGCTGAGAATTGAGATTTAATTTTCTGGCAAGAATATTTTGTACACAATGCTGTTACCTTCCACCAAGGAAGTATGTCATGCTTGGTTGTCTCTCTTTGCATGATTCCAGAAGCTCTTGATGACTGTTGCCTTGATCCTTTCATTCATTAAGGGTAGTGATACCTGCATTCCTATGTTTACTGCAGCACTATTCACAATAACAAAAACATGGAATCAACCTAAGCGTCTACCAAGGGATGACTGGGTAAAGAAAATGTGATTTATATACACTACATTTCATAGTATATGAATGATACAGTATTCATCCAGAAAGAAGAATGAAATAATGTCTTTTGCAGCAACTTGGTTGGAACTAGAGGTCATTATCTTAAGTAAAACAAGTCAAACACAGAAAGACAAATACCACATGTTCTCACTCGTAAGTGGGAACTAAATAAAATATATACATGGATGTAGAGGGGGAATGATAGACAGTGGAGGCTCAGAAAGGTGAAGGGGTGAGAAAGGGGTAGATGGTAAGAAATTACTTAATGGGTACAATGTATGTTATTTGGGCAATGGACACCCTAAAAGGTGACCTGACCATTGTGTAATCTATGTATGTAACAAAATTGCACTTGTATCCCATGAACGTATACAAATGAATAAACAATAAAAGGGTAGTGATCTTCTCTCAGTCCTTACTTCTTTCATAGTTGAAATGCTTCTCTGGAAAGAAATTTCTCTAATTATTTGGTCATCCTAAAATACAGGAAAAGCAGAAGTAATTGCTTGATTCTTAATTACTTTAAAACTTGTTTCATCACCAGTTTTTAAAATGATGAGTTTGTTCCCTAGCTTCCTCTAATGGTTATCACTGCGTTCCTTTTTCATTTAGTATATGATCAACTCATGTTTGATGTGTTTCAGACCCTTGCGTTTCAATTCTTACTGACGTTCAAATTGTCCTGTCTTTGGCCAATGAAAACTTTTTCAAGTTCACTTTCAATTCCTTCTGACCCACCTCCAAGGGTCTTTGGCGCCTTCCTCATTTTCTTGTATGAATAAATAGTCCAAGCTCATGGGATACATTTGTGGGTGCCCCAGGCCTAGATTAACTATTTCTCCAAGAAGTTATGTTTACTTTCACTATGGTAGTTAAAGATCATAATTAGGGCATTTAGGTGTCATTTGATACTAGTTTGTTAAATTTTTAATTTCTAAATTCATTGCTAAATTTTTATTTCCAGATTCATAACATTCTAACTCCCTTCCCTAAATAAATGAGAAATTAACACACCTTCATTTTTCGCACCTTTTTCCTTAAACTTCTTAACTTCTATTAGCTGTAACATTAATTTTAAATCCTTAAGATTTGTAACCTTGACACTTTTTTCTGTGACTGTAAATCTCCCTCACTTAGTCTATACACTGATTATAAAGCTGTAAAGCAAAAAACAGTGATGTAAATGTCATCTGCTGATGAACCCCCCAAAAGTATGACTATATTCATAGGAAAGAAAATGTAATCCTATTTCACTACACTGGGCCACGGGGAGGAAAACTTTGTAATCCTCACAGCCAAATGTATTCTTTTTAAAATTAAAATCAGGTGCTTAATATTATGCCACTTTTAATTCTGCTTCATATTTGCACTCTGATGTTGTACAGCTACTTATGTTCCCTGGAATTTCTAGCTGTTTTACTTTTGTTGCTGTTGTTGACAGAAGAAACATATGCTCTCATCGATAAAAAATTTCTAGGTTCCTAATAATAGACTTGCATAATGGAATCCATTTGCATCTTGAAGACATCATGCATGATGAAGTCTTTGGATGCTTCTCATTATAATTTTGAACTATTGTTTTCTAGACCCGCTGCAGAGTTTCCAGCTAAGATTTATTTTCATTGCATTTCTTGGTTAATTTCACTTTTTGCTGGATTGTAGATATTCCTTTTTCTTGGGTTCCTATTTTGCTGTGATAAAATAGATCATCAAATCCTTTTTTTATTTTTCAAAATATTAACGGAAGACAAACTTTCTGATTTCTTCCTACCCGAAACTGACTTTATTTTTCCCTCCTATTTGATAGTTTGGCTGGGTATAGTTTTTCAGGTTTAGATTATTTGTTTCCTAGAACTGTAAATGAATTTCTCTGTTGTCTTCTAGCTAGTGTTGTCACCCATAAATTTTATATCCATCTTTGTGACAGCTCTTCCTAGTAGGCTACCCCACATCCAATCTTTCCTTTTTTCTTCTTAACAAACCCCGATTTTGTTCAAGTACCAAGATCACTGTTTAGCAAAAGGAAGGTTTCCTTCCTAGCCCTAGGCAGGGATTCATGAATTATTTCACCATAAATTTATCTTTCTCATCTGTGATTGATCTAGAAACATGCTTTTTTACATTTCTGCTTGAGGATGTGAAGATTCTAAATAGTTGCAGCCATTCTGTGACCATGAGGAGAAAGGGCAAAATGTTAGAGATAGCAGAGTAGAGAAACTAAAAGAATCTAGGTTATTGAAGATATAACTGAAAAGTTGAATTAAATAGACCTTAAAATACTTTATGCTGTAAAATTTTTATTTGTAGATAGATCTTAGATAGTCTTAGTTTGAGGATCACTTTGCCTCTTGAAGAGATTATTTTTATTATGATTCATAACTCTTATTTTGAATCTTTGGCACCTGAACTTGGCTGATATTTATGTTAAAATAATTCAGCCCAAATGTTCCTCCAATTTCATTTTCATGGAGGGATAAGGAACTACAAAAAAAAGAATGCCTCTCTACGATAAGTATGATAGACTTGCAGAACCGAAAAGGCTGTCAAGAGTTAATTTAGTCTATCGCCTTGACTCTGAGCAGGCCTGATGAGAAACTACCCCATAAAATTGCTTCATATGCTTTTCATAGACACAGAAATGTCATCACCTCCCTTGCTGTGGTGCATTCCAGCATGTCGATGCCAAAGAGGGAGGCCAAGGCGTCAGAGATTTATCCTGAAATAAATGTGGTGGCGTTTGTCCTAATAGGACCAGTTTTCACTACTGAGTGGAGGCATTTCTTGCTTCAAGAAAACGAACTAATGTGGAAATTTATAAAATAGAAAGATACAAGGAAGTGAGAGTTTGAACTGCAGAATGACTTTGTTTTGCAAGTTTTCCTGGAGTTTCCAACATAGAGCTCACCTAATGACTTAGAACCACAACTTAATTAAATCCAAAATACTACTTATCTAATGGAAAACTAGTTTTAAGCAACAGTGCTCACTGTTACAAAACCACTTTATTATGCAGTGGCTATGGGGGAGCCTTGACTTAGGGAGTGGCATTTGCCTTTAGTGTACACAGGGACTTTCCTAAGGTTAGGACATATCCTAATTCCTTCCACATGGAGGCTACAGCCATCTGTAGTTGTAAACCACGATTCTTTTGCATGCAAATCCCAGATGGTGCTTTGAATTTAAGGACCATATTGCATCCAGATTTCTATCACATGTGGTTTAATTTTTGTTCTTACTGTTACTCAACACATGGAGAAACAAGTAGATAAATACATAACTAAAAGAAAAAAAATCACTCAGAACCCCAAGATTGTTAATATTTTGGTGTTTATCCCTCGGGATGTTTTTTTTGAGACAGAGTTTCGCTCTTGTTACCCAGGCTGGAGTGCAATGGTGTGATCTCGGCTCACTGCAACCTCCGCCTCCTGGGTTCAGGCAATTCTTCTGCCTCAGCCTCCTGAGTAGCTGGGATTACAGGCACGCGCCACCATGCCCAGCTAATCCTTTGTAGTTTTAGTAGAGATGGGGTTTCACCATGTTGACCAGGATGGTCTCGATCTCTTGACCTCATGATCCACCCGCCTCGGCCTCCCAAAGTGCTGGGATTATAGGTGTGAGCCACCGTGCCCGGCCCCTCAGGATGTTTTGTAGGCATACTCATTTAAATGTAGATGCTCACTTTTTCTTGCAAAAATGGGATTGTACACGATCCTTTGTGTCTCTGTTGTGCATGGCATGGCTCGCAGGTGATCTGGACGTATCTCTCTGACCAGGCTCATGATTCTAATGCCATAGTTAGCTGCCATTCACAACGGTGAAGGGAAGGGCAAGGAGGCCACTGGACCCCAGAGCAAGCAGTTACGGCTCACCGAGGTTCTGTGCACATCATCTCTGCTTTCCACACCAACTCTCATGAGTGATTCTCTTTTTTTTTTTTTTTTTTTTGAGATGGAGTCTCACTCTGTTACCCACACTGGAGTGCAGCAGTGCAGTCTCAGCTCACTGCAGCCTCTGCCTCCAGGGTTCCAATGATTCTCCTGTCTCAGCCTCCCAGGTAGCTGGGATTACAGGCATGCACCACTATGCTTGGCTAATTTTTGTATATTTAGTAGAGATGGGGTTTCACCATGTTGGCCAGACTGGTCTCAAACTCCTGACCTCAAGTGATCTGCTAGCCTCGGCCTCCCAAAGAGGATTGATTCTTTACTCTCACTTTGCAAATGAGGAAACTGAGACTTAGGTTGAGACAGAATTTAAACTCGCATTGATTTGGCTCCAAAGACAGTGTTTTTTATGGCGCCACAGTACCTCTAGCTAGACAGCTGAAATGACCTCTACACCAGAGGCATCTGAGGTGGAGACATCAGGGAAGGGAACATGCTGCTCACAGGACAGAGGGATGCAGGAGTTTTGCTCCTTAGTTCAGCTAAATCTGGGTTCTTGTCTCATGATCAGGAAAAAATTAAACATGTGGACACATTGAAGGGTGAGGAGGGCAGAATTTATAGAGCAAAAGAAAAGCTCTCAGCAGAGAGGGTGTCCTGCAAGCAGGTTTCCAGCTCCCAAATTGAAGACCAGGGCCCCTCCCACATTAGCTGAAGAGGCCAGGCTCCTCCCCCTGCATAAGGTGAGAATTCCTAGGGACTCCTCTGCCCCACCCCATGCCCCCCCACACATGTGGGCCTCCAGTCTGCTGTAGCCATGCCCAGGCAGGCCCCCTGTGCAGGTTCCCTTACCTGCACAAAACATCTGGTATAAACACTTTTAGGGCAGGTTGGAGATTCTCTGGGGACCCTTCTCTGTCTGCCTTGGCCTTTGTCTGCCTCCAGCGTCTATAAAGAGGAGATGGAGATGGGCGTGGCCTGTACTTACCGGCAATGGACCTGGAAGAGGTGCCCAGGGCTGCTTTCTGTAATGTCAGCAGGCAGAGGTCAATGGCCAGGTTTAAGCCTTCGGGGGGAGAGGAAGGGCCTTCAGCAGATGAGTCAGGAGGCAAAACGAGTTCCCTTGGGCAGGACTGGGCTGCGGAAAGCCTAATAAAGGGGTGGTTTTTTGCCCTGCAGCTTGCCCAGTCCCTGCAGCCGCCTGAGGAGTCCTATGGCAAGACTCTGTCTTAGAGCACAGGTTTCCTTCCTGTCACTTCACAACTCCCACAGCCCAGAGTTGGATGTCTCCAAGTGTGTTCTCTGCTAGAGCTAAGAACACATTTATTTAGTTAGCTCATAAATAAATGCATTCCTATGTTGGTTATGGAGATTATTGGTTCAATGCGTTTCTCCCAGATATTTGCATTTCGACAGCCTTGTTGATACTGGGTGCTGAAAATGTAAGGTTTAAGCCTCCTTCTCTTAAGCGCGTTAGAGTGAAAAAACAAAGATTTCAATGAACGAGTGAGACCCAAGGGGTTATGATAAGATGTATGTGCAAAGGGTTCTACTAGTTTTTTTTTTTTTTTCAACAGAGAGAGGTAGATGTGTATAGCCCCTGAAGGAGATGTTTGAGTGAGTCTTTGAGGGATGAGTAGATGTATGGCAGGCTGAGGGGTCACTGGGCAGGAAAGCAGGGTAACCGATGCCTGGAAACAATGATGGTCATTTTGCTCTGGCTAAAGTAGGCAGAGGCCGGGAGAATGGGCTGGACTGTGAAGGGCCTCGTAGGACATTGTAAGCTATTAGGGCTGTTTCCTGTGGAAAGCTGGCGCCATCAGATTTGAAATTGTTTGAAGCAGGGGAGAGACCTAATCGGATTTGTGTGTTGGAAAGATATTTCTGGTAACAGTGCGGAGGCTGGATGAGTCACTTGGAGAAAAAGAGACCATATTCCAGAGGGTTCCGTGATGTGGACACTTTCAGCAGGTGGTGAGGGTGAAAGAGGCCTCTTCCCAGGATTCCAAGAAAGACTAGCTCTGGACTTGGGGAAAGGAAGACAGCCGTAAGGAAATGCAGGAAGTGGTGTCTGATCCTTGGGGAGGTGAGAGGGGTCAGTTTCACTCCACCGCCCCAGCCCTCATCCTCAAGTCAGCCACTGGCACCCAATGCTGCGGGTGACGGGTGGTGGGGACGTACCGCCTTCACAGGTCCCTTAAAGAAACCTGTTATTCATGATCTCAGTAAATCCTGGGACTGGCCAGTGGGCGACGCTGGCCTTTCCTGTGTTCGCTTCATAGGGGCCATCAAGCTTTGCATGACTCTTCCACTTCCCAAGGTGGGGAATGCCACAGGAAACAGGCCCTGGGGTGATGTGCGGTCAGGAAGGGTTGTTTGACCTGGAGAGAAAGCTGGTCACAGGCTTTGGGGAAGCTTCCAGGGGGTGAGAGCCAGCTGGGGTGGGGCGTGACTGCTTAGCATTTCTTGGACCAAATAAAGTTTGAAAATGCAGTTAAAGAGACGGGCGTCCTGGTTAGGGGCAGGGACTTTGCAGCCAGGTCTGTGGTTTGAATCCTGGCCCTGCTGCTTGCTTGCTGTGTGCCTTGGGGAAGCCACTTTATTTGTCTGTGCCTTGGTCTTCTCATCTGTAACATGAGGATGCCCACTTTGTGGGTTTGCTGCGAGGATTAAATGAGTTCATGCATCTGCAGCATTCAGCACCATGACAGCACCTGCCTCACTGCAGACGGAGGTGGCCTGAGCTCTCAGGAAGTCAACCCACCCAGGCACGCCCTGGCCAGAGGCTCTTCCTTCCCTCCTCCAAGGTAGGCGGCAGCTGTACCCAAGAGGCCATCCTTCTCTCCCCCCACTTCCTGAAGATGCCAGGACAAACCAGTGCCCAGACACACCCAATTAGAGAGCAGGGGCCGGCCCCGCCCAGAGACCTCATTGCCCAGATCGTCCAACTGGAGCCGAAC
Organism: Sapajus apella; assembly: GCF_009761245.1. Taxonomy (NCBI): domain Eukaryota; kingdom Metazoa; phylum Chordata; class Mammalia; order Primates; family Cebidae; genus Sapajus; species Sapajus apella. The sequence goes on from NW_022437051.1 coordinate 5,133,688, forward strand.
CCCACCCCCACCAGATCAGCCCTAGCCTGGAACTTCAAAGTGGTTTATTTTGTTCCTTCTGCATTTGGATTCCAGGAATATTTAATGGGGTGCGTTAGAGCAAAACAGCCATAACTTGCAGGCAGCTTTTCTCTCCAGATTAAACAGGTGCATAATCCCTCTTTAGCCAAGCTGAAGAGGCCGCAGCAGCTGGGGGCTCCCCGTCTCTGTGGGCCCCTGCACAGACACTTTCCTCCTGTCTCTGGGTCTCCCCAAACGTTCCTCTGTTCAAGCCCCCCTCCGCCACCCGCCCGCACCCCCAGCCGTCCTGGGCCACTGCAAACACTGCACTCCCTCACGATGCTGAGCAAACCCACTTTGGCTGTGAGAGATTAACATAAAAAACGTTTCCCTGTTGGCAGTGCTTTGGCTGCATGCACGTGACTTCAGCGGGAAATGTGTTAAGCCCAGTGGGAGTCAGGCCGGGACAGGTGCGTGGAGCCATCTAGGTGAGCTCTCCCTCCTCCCCCTCCAGGGTTAGGGAATGTTCCCGCATCTCCGCAGGGACCATCTGGAGGAAAACCAGCCCCGCCCCACCCATGAGGGGCAACGGGAGCCCTTGAAGGCCTTCTGCCCTGGTGCGGGCTGGGGGGCTCTCCTGGCCTGCATGCGTGTTCTTTGCCACCCTCTCTCTTCTGGAAGTTTCACCATCATGCTATAATGGAAACAGCATGGTCAGAGAGGCTGGTGGCCCCTGGCATTGTGGCCGAGCAGTGATGGATGGGCCTGAGGACGGAGCGGTGGCCCACGTGGTCGAACCTCCTGCTGGGCTCCAAAACAGGGCTGTTAGCACAGCCTGACTCGGATCGTTTATCTCCAAGTCCCAGGGGATTTTTAAACAGCTGTGGAGCAGACCTTTTCCAGAGGGAACGTGGTTCTGGTTTGTGGTAAGAAAAACACATACCGCCTGCACCCCAAAACCCAGGCCTGGATTCCTGGAGCATCAGGCCCGCTGTGCACCCCGGGATGCTCCCATTCTGAACCTCCTCCCCAGTGGCTGTGCCATTCAAGCCGGCCTGGGGCTCAAACTCGGGACACGTGGAGGTGGAGGGCGTTTTTCTCTCTCCCGGCTGGCACTGCCTCTTTTCTGCTAAACCCCTGGGGGAGCAGGGCTTGGCAGCCACACCTGTGCCAGTCGGCATCATGCCACTGGCCAGGCAGCATCTTTCTTTCCACAGATGCAAAATCATTTTCTGTTATTTCCCTACCTCTCCTCCTGCTTCTTTCCCTGCCTGATTTTCTGCTTTCCGGAAGCCCTGGGAGGACTTGTTCCAGGGAAGGCAGGATTCGATCTGGGGTAGGTGCCCAGCCCTGGTGCTGGCCTGAAGACAAGGGCAGAGTGCAGCGGCTGTGAGAGCAGCCCTCTCCTGTCCCTCTGCAGCGAGTATGGCACGTGGCGGCCTCCTCTTTGGTGTCCTTCTGTGACCTGCTGGAAGCCCAGCATGACCTTTGGGTACCTCATGAAGACAGTCATGGGGAGGAGAGGCTGAGTGGGAGCAGGGACAGGGCTTGGTCCTGAGGAGGGGGTGGGAGGTGGGCCTTGCTCACTCTGGCTGGGCGCCCCTGGGTTTCCAGAGGAACCTGAGTGGGGCCAGAGTGGGACAAAGCTCACAGTGAGGAGGAGACAGACACACTCAGAGGAGGAGAATTCAAGTATGTGAACATCAGTGCATCAGAAGCTGATCATCAGTGAGCTACCACGGCCGGAGGGGAGCCGAGGCAGGAGGATAGGTGTGGGAGCCGCAGGGAGGCTGAGTGGGAGGGAGGGAGGGAGAGGGTGGAGGGGCCCCACATCCACCCAGCACCCCAGAGCCACTCTCACCACTGCCTGATGGGGCTGGACTCTGGGGAGGGACCTGGAGGCTGGACCCCCAGAACACACACACACGCACATGCGCACGCACACACACACACACACACACCCCTTCCAGAAATGCCAACCCAAGTTGGAGCCAAGGGGAAAATGCCTTCCCTATCCACCTTGCCCACCTCAGGGACCGTCTGCAGAGAGGGGTCTCTCAGAGCTGGTGTGGCCACCTGGGCCTGCCAAGCAGTTGTGTTCACATGAACAGGAAGATTCTAGATTCAGCCATGAGCTCCCACCATGCAGACCTTGGCCTTCAGAAGATTCCCTGCTCTTCCTGCCTGGTCTGGATCCAGGTGGGGGCACAGGAGCCTCTGGTGGACAGAGACCTCAGGAAATCAGGAGGAGCCTGGGGTGGTCCCAGCTGTGTCTGAAACTGGAGTGGTTTACCCAATAGGAATTATGGAACCCAGCTGGGATTCACTTCTGCATTGGCCTCCGAGCTGTCTCTACAGGGAGAAAAATTTCCATCTTGGGGCTGTCAGCCCAGGTATGATCTCTGAGGATGGCATAAGCAGGCTTCTTGGGGACACAGCGCCCCTTGCTGGGACTTCCCCATCACCTCCTCAACTGAGTGGCGACCCTGGCGAGGCCCAGCTGCTCCCCTCCTCTGGGCTCCACCTTGTACCGTATCCCTATGTCCCCTCCCTCTTCCTCCCTGCCTGGTTTTCTGCTTTTCTTCCCTGGGATGCCTTGCTTGTGGGAGGGCAGGATTCGGATCCGGGGTAGGTGCCCAGCCTGAAGAAGATAAGTACAGAGACCACAGGGTGTGGATGTGCAAAGAGACGACCCAGAAGTTACCTCCTTACACATTCACACAAACACACACACACACAGTCACTGTGCAAACAATCATAACCACATTACAGAACATTTAGAAAAAAAGAGGAAAAAAATCTCCCCAAGATCTCACCTCACAGAGCTGCTGCAACTATTTCCTTTTTCATATGCGAACGCTAATTTTAAACACAGTGATAGTTTTACTCTGTAGAATTGTGTGCCTTGCTTGCCTCTCTTAGTACTAAAATAAGAATTCATAAGAATTTTAGATGTGGCTGCGTAGTCTTAACAGTTATCATTTAAAATGAGAGACTAAAGTAACAGGAGATCGATGTGCCCCTGATAACAGGCCCCCACTTTGTTTTGGACATTTAGGTGGTTGCTGTTTTCTGGTTTGGTTTGGTTTTGTTGTTTTGTTTTGCTGGCTCCATAGTACTGCAATGGAGCTTCTATCACATTTCGAATTTGTCTCTGGGACAGGTGAACTACAAGTTTCTTGAGTCCTAACATAAGGCCACGGCCACCAGTGGGGGCCTCCATCTTCCAGCCCTCTGCCATCAGTCACAAGGGAAAGTGGGCCAGAGAGGGTGAGTGAAGCAGTGTCGACCCACCCCGTTGCGGGGTCAGCTCAGCCCCTTCCTTGACAAAGGATGCCACGTCACTATGTCGTTGGAGCTTCTAAGTCATTGGGTTAACTGAAGTAAAGCGAGTAGTAGGCACACCATTCTCAGCTGGCTGAGCTTTGGTGAAATGGCCTCAGCTGGGGCCACTGAGATGGTTTTTAGGGGACATTTGTGGGGCTTTTTCCATTATTTATTTATGTTTTATTTTAGATTCCAGGGTACATGTTACATGGGTATACTGTGCAATGCTGAGGTTTAGGCTTTTAATGATCTCATTGCCCAAGAAGTGAACACAGTACTTGACAAGTATATTTTCAACCCTTGTCCCTGTCCCTCCATCCAGGGCTTCTGAAATGCATCAGGCGCCCCTCCAGGTGAGCCACCTGCCCACCTTTCCCCCAGTTCTTAAGCAGGAAGCAAAATTACCACGATGAAGGTACAAGCACAACATCTAACCCTTTCTTGAGTCTCATATTTTGTATGGCTCCTGTGCTTCCATAAGTTGATAAATTTGTATGCCTTTTTTTATTCCTGTTAATCTGCCTATTGTCAATTTCAGTCGACTTGAATCTTCAGAGGGGGAAGTCACAAGAATTTATTACTCCTTGTCTGCCTAATGCTCTAGGATCGCAGAAAAATATTCTGGTGGGGCTCAGAAAACAATACCCCAAACTGTGGTGCTTTGGCCTACTGAGTGCTTTCAACAGAAGGAAATCCAAAGGCCTTAGACTCAAGCCTCAGAACAGAGGATTTTCTAACCTTCTTTCCCCAGGCATAGTGAGGGACTGTCTCTGAAGATTCCCTTATCTGACTAAGAAAATCTTCTTCCAAAAGAAATGCAATTGTCTTAAGATCCCCTCCCTAGAAATCTCATCAAATAATCAGGAAAGAGTGACCAAACGAGAAAAGACCTAAAGTCATCACACCCAGACTTTTCATCTGTTCTTCTGGGGGAAGCTCCTGGAAGACTTTATCTGCATAGTAAGACAACCTCTGTTCACCGTGCTGTTCTGCCCCTTACCTTCCCACCACCTCGGAGCTCAGGGGAGCACTGTCCCTGCTCATTGTCTGTTCTTTGGGCTCATTCAATTCCCTTGCAAATCATTTACTATTTCTCAAAATTCCCTATATCCCCTTTCTTCCTTCGTCCCTGTGAAGAGGGTAGTTAAGCCTCAACCATCGGGCCCTTCCTTGAGACTCATATTTTGTACAGCTTCTGTGCTTCTGCACATTGGTAAATTTGTATGCTTTTCTTTCCCTGTTAATCTGTCTATTGTCTGTTCATTTCAGTAGATTAAAGCTTCAGAGGGGAGGAAAAATTCTCTTTACTCCTGCAGTTCCCACCAGCAACAGTGAGGGCACAGGGCCAGGTCTGGGTGCTGGCTGGTGCTGTGTGCCCCACCGTAAGGCATTTCTCAGCTCCACATCTTTCACTTTAATTGAATTAAAGCCCGTAGGGGATATAACTCCCAGCAATGTTTGTCAATGTGGAGCATTTGAAAATGACGCAACAACTTAACAACAGAGGACATTCTTTGTCAAAATAATAGTGTAGAAACATTTTACTGATGTGACATATGCTATTTGTAATGCCTATTTGTGGGGAAAGCATAATCTCATTTTTAAATGAAAAATTACACACACACACACACAAGCCTGGGAAGCTAAAAATATACAATTAAATGTTAACAGTGTTACTGCTGGATGGTGAAGCGTGGGCTGATGGGTGAGTTTTATTGTCTTCTTTTTGCTTAACTGTATTTTCTACTTTACTATAATTAGCCTATATTCCTTGTATAATTGTTAGAAAGATGCTCTTTATAATACAGTGATATCCTTCATCTACATGTTTTCACTCTGCAAAGCTCTTTCGTAAATATGATCGTATTTGATAGCACAGCAACAGAGGAATAAGGCCAGAACGGTGTGTGTTCTTTGTGCTTTATTTTGTAGATGAGCAAAGGGAGGCTTGTCGTGCTTGCCATGGTTACCCAGCCTGTGGCTGGAGGAGCAGAAGTCAAGCCAGGGCTCCTGATGCCTGGTTCGGGACTTGCCATGGCACCATGCTCCTTCGGGTGGAATTCTCACCCTCCAGACCCTCGCGGCTCACTGGCTCCAAAAGCTATCCCTTAGACAAATTCCACTTGAAATTAACAGCACTTGCCTAGTTTCTCCAATATTGACAAGACATCTGAAAACACATCTGACTGTTTGACTGCTCTGCCTAGAACCTTCATGGGCTCCTCCTGAGTCCAGCGCAGGGGTTCTTAATTATCCAGCTTGGACATCACAAACTGGATAATCCTTTGATGTGGGGGGCAGTCCTGTGCATTGTAAGATGTTTAGCAATATCTCCGGCCTCTTTCCACTAAATGACGGTAGTACTGCCTTGGTCCTCACCTACACACCCAATTGCATCAACCAAAAATGCCTCTAGACAAAATCTCCCCTTGTTGGGAACCCGCTAAAACTCTTGGGTCTTCCAGCCTGGCCCCTGGTTAATTCCACAGCATTTCCCTCCCCAGGCCGTGTCTCACATCCGTCGGCTAGATTTCTCTTTGACCCTACAGCTTCCTGGGCCGACACTTCACGTAGGTGTGTGGAAATCACCCAGCATCTTCTCTGTCTCCTCAACAGAGTCTGAGCTCTTGAGTGCAAGGACTGTGTAATTCTCAGCTTCGAACCCCTCATGGCCTGGTCACAGGACACTGTAGACACTTCGTGTCTGGACACACTGGACACACTCCAGACACTTCGGCTGGAAGGAAGGTGGAAAGGAAAGAGAGACGGAGAGACAGTTACTTAATGTGGTACAGTAATTGAAGGCCACTTTCATGATCTAGTGATCCAGTTTTATATATTTGTTTTGAAAGGTGTGTTTACGCCTGGTTGAGTCTTTTTTCCTTTGCATTACAAGGAGGCTATCAAAGGCAGCCACAGCCAAACTTGTCTCCACCAACCAGGGAAATGGAGAGAGTCGATGATTCTGTACTTAGAACAGCAGCAGCAGGACAGGAGCCATGGCAACGTAACAGTTAACGACAGTGGTTTTCCCAGGCCCCTCTCTCTTTCAGCCTGTTTCCTAACTTTAAAATGAGAATAATACAAATGCCCGTTTTTGTGTTATTAACCTGGTGCACGTGGCCCACCCAGGACGGTCCTGGGTGTGTAAAACATTCAGCCTACTTTAACTGAGTCAGAGTCAAAATCTGAACTCTAACATTTGTAGAACCCTGTCCAGCAGCCCTGAAAAATGGGTCATCACCTCACGGGCTAATCAGCCACTGAGGGATTGCATTTCTCCACCCAAAGGCAGAAGCAAAGGAGGCAAATCCATCTGGCATCCTTCCAGAAAGGAGCCTCCAGGTCCTTTCCTCTTATTGCTTTGTTTTGCTACAACCCTTAGTGGCTGCTTTCCTCACACTGACATCTCTAATATCTCAGGGGTGTTTTGTTCTTTTCTACCTGTTTCTTCCCTGGGTTGTTCTTTGCTTCGTTCAGGGCTTTCTCCCAGGTGACCAGATCCTTCCTGTCCTGGGGTGTGTTGGGTTGACTTGGGCCATGGGGTGGCTGAAGCTATGTGTCGGGAATAAGATCTCCCACAGTGGTACCACCTAGGTGGCATTTTGAAACCCATTGCTACTCCTCTGATTCTGGCGTTTGGTTCTGAGGAAGTGGCAGTAACTGTAGCAGCCATAAAAGCCCTTTCTGTCCAGCGGTGTATCGGCAATGCCTTTGGCTTCCTTTCCCTCTGGGAATGCTGCCATTGCTGCTGCCATGGGTCTGATATCACCAGCATGGAGTCCAAGACATAAACATGAAATTTCCTGACTCTTGAGGAGACTGGCCCAGAAAAAAATATCCAAGCTTTCAGCATCTGAAAACGCTGTGCTTCCTCCGAACACGGGGTTTGTTTCAGTCCTGTGGACAGGAAGGCTCTAGCAACTATTTTCCTCATTGCTTATACTAGGTAACTTAGAGTCAAAACTGAGTGCCACCTCTCTGCACGTGAGCCAGACCATTTGGTATGCATTCCTGTGAGGTCATCTAACCATTATTTTGTGAATCACGTTCCCCTTCCGTTTCTCAATCGTTTTTATTGTTGTTATTCTGAACAAAATCTGCTGTGTGAAGTTCACAGAATCATTTCTTGACAATCAGCAACCTGGGAAATGAGCATCCCTCTGTCCCATTGTCTCCAAATCGCAGCTGAAGTTTGTAGGATTCAGCAGCCCAAACAGCTAGGATTGCTTGTGTTGTGTTTTCTATGTTCATTTAACACCCTGCCTGTGGTTTATTTTCTTTCAGTCCCAAGTGAAGCTATGCTAGTTTTCATAGCACTTTATGGGACTCAATAGCCAGGTGCATTTCTGTTAAGACAAATGGTTTTTAAAGGAAATTCTGTGAGTCTTCTCATAGCTCTTTCTTAAGGCCCTCCCTTCCTCCCTCCCTCTCTCCCCCACTCCCTTCCTTCCTTCCCTCCTTCCTTTCCTTCCTTCCATCCCCTGCTAATTTTGGGGCAGAGAAGAAGTGAGATCCCACTAATAATGAGTAGTTGTTGAAATTCTGGGAAAGGCTGGGGATCGCACACTGCTTTATCTTCTAGAAGCCCTCAGGAGGTTGCTGGTATTCATTCTCATTTCCTGTTCTTACCCCATCTTTGGTATCTCCCTCTTTTTGCCTCTGGGACCCTTTTTCTCTGGTTTGGGGTTACCTTTAGGGCCCCCAGACCTCGACCATACTCTAGCCTGGGTACTTCCCAGGACTGAACTCCACGGTTCATTCCTCCCTGGCTACCAGTTGTCACTACCTTTATGCAAATCAGCCTAATGAAGCTGGGTCTCGGTGTATATTTGCCCACTTCTTTTTCCTAATGGTGGCCTGATTACTCCAGGTTCCTCTCTGCTTTTGTGAACCTGTTGTCCCTCTGGCTACTACAGGCTCTAAACACTCTCCGTTCATTGATGTCATAAGTGATTAATCTCTGGCTTGTTTCCTCCTGTCTCCCCCAGAGTGTGTGCAGTGCCCATTCATCAAGATGCCCAGATAATTGAAGCAATCCACCTTCATTCGGGCCCTGCTCTGGGCAGTGACGCCAGCCTGGCGATCTGCAGTGCTCAATGTGATTACTCTTTCTTAATGAATCCCTGGGGCTCCTCAGTCCCCTGCAGAACCACATCACCTTGAATGGCTTTTCTGTAAACGCCTCCCTTTCCTCCCCATCAAGTCCTTCTGTGGATTTTAATCCTAGGCTGGCTTTAGCAGTATAGACAGTTCTGACTTACATTTTTTTTTTTTGCCTCTGCAATGTTGCAAAAACAATATGCATTCAGTAGAAATTGTACTTTAAAGTTTGACTTTTGATCTTTTCCCAGGCTAGCGATATGTGGCACGGTACCCTCTCTTGACGCTGGGCAGTGGTGGCAAGCACAGCTCCCAGTCAGCCATGCAATCATCAGGGTAAATGACCAATACTGTGTTCTACAATGTGTTGTATTCAATACATTCTACGAGATATTCAACACTTTCTTACAAAGTAGGCTTTGTGTTAGATGACTTTGCCCAACTGTGGGCTAATGGAAGTGTTCTGGGTATGTTTAAGGTAGGCTAGGCTAAGCTCTGATATTCAGTAGGTTAGATGTACTAAATGCATTTCTACTTAGAATATTTTCAACTTGTGATAAGTTCATCATGAGGTGACCCCACTGTAAGTGGAAAAGCATCGTAGTTTTACTGTGACCCGGTGATGAACTGTTACATTGAAGAACCAGGCAGATAAGATGGGCTTAAACTGTGGTTTGAGGGAGTCGAGTTGGCCATTAAAAATTTTTTTTCTCTGAAGCTCGGGGAAACTGAAATATGCTACTAAGAAGGGTGATGGGAGCTTTTAAAGAACTCTAGGGAAAAGGGATAAAGGCGGGTTTCTTTTGAGAGACTGCCGTTAGAGAATTGAATGGCCTCTTCCCCGCCTTCCCAATGCAAGGAAAATTCTTAGAACGGGAAGAGAGCTGAGCAATCATCTATTTCAACCTCCTTCTCAATGCCAATCTTGGGATCTTTCTACCTATCATGAATCCTTCTTCATTATTCCTGTATTCACTCATTTCACAGATACGTGTGGCTCAGGACACCATGCTGTCAGTTTCCTATCCTAAGCACAATGTAACAACTCATATTGGCCACGTAGTGTTACGGTAACATGGAGGAATAAAAAAGTTGTATAAACAGCATCAAGATTGCCTTAAGACTATCACGCTAATAGAAGCAATAAAGATCACCAGCTATTTTAGGGTTTATTCTGCAAGGGAGGATTTGCACCTAAGGGGACATTATCTGTTCCAACTAATATCAATTAACAACAGTAGTGAAACTAAGAGGCATAATTTCTACCACCAAAACCTCTCATATGTGTCGTTTTTAAAATGAGCCTATGGGTTTTGAGGGCAGGACTTAGGTCTTACATTTCTGTGTCTCTCCTCTGTATTGCCAGATACATAGACAACACTCACATTCCTACAATGCCTATTCCTTAAGTTAGTACTTCCCAATTCGAGGAACAAAGATTCACGTTAGAAGAAAAAATTCTCTGAATCTTTGAGATTATACCCACTTTTGAAATATTGCACTAAGACCAGGCACAGGGGATTACAGGGGGATTACAGGGGGCTCACACTTGTAATCCCAGCACTTTGGGAGGCTGAGGCAGGTGGATCACAAGGCCAGGAGCTTGAGACCAGCCTGGCCAACATAGTGAAACCCCGTCTCTACTAAAATACAAAAAAAAATTAGCCAGGCATGGTGCCAGGTGCCTGTAATTCCAGCTACTTGGGAGGCTGAGGCAAGGAGAATCACTTGAGCCTGGGAGGCAGAGGTTGCAGTGAGCCGAGATGGCACCACTGCACTCCAGTCCAGGCGAGTGTTGGACTCCGTCTCAAAAATAAATAAATAAATAAAAAGAAAAGAAATATTGCACTAAAAGTTGGTAATTACTTGGGTGCTAATGGAATGGTAAATTAAAATGCATGATCAAGCACTGATTAACATTAGAGTGAAAATACAAAAATTAAATATCTCAAAACTCTTAGACTCAACAATATATTCTCAACCCTCTCTTCCATCTTCCATCCTATACCTGCTTCCTACCACTCCTTTCCACTGTAATCCAAGTTTGAGAGACACCGAGGTAAGTCTTGAGAGCTATTATTAAAATATCAAAATAACTCATCTGTGAATGCCTTAGCTTCAGTGATCTCATTAGATCAGTCAGCCCTCCCCTAGCAGTGCACCAGGAGAGGAGACACAGGCCAGTTGCATTTTTATGGCAATGCGAGGCAGGTTGAAAACATCTAGAGCTTTAGATCCTGATTAGCTTCTGCAGGTCAAGCTTTTCTGCATCAGGTGAAGAACCAGCAGGAAAACCATCAAGGGTGGTGGGAATTTTGAGAAAGAGGTGGTGGTTACTGATGCCGGATGCTGCAGGCAAGCAACCTAAACACGAGAAATTGGATGTATTCTGCAATGCACTGCCTGTCAAGAGAGCAGCATCAGGAAAATGGAAAAAAGAAATGGAGCAAAATAGCAGCAGCAAATTGGGCATTAAGTAGGAGGAGAGAAAAGAGAGAGTGACTAGAAGGGAAGGGGCAGAAGTTGAGGAGGGACAGAGATCAAAGAAAGCCTTTGCTTATTTAGTTTTTGCACAGGAAAATGAGCATACGTGTCTCTGAAATGACTGAAGATTCTAGAGAAGTGGTGGAAGTGATGGAACAAGGGCCGCCAGGTGGGACTGAACCAAGGGTGTGGGAGGAGGAATTAGCCACAGGCGGGAGGGGGGAGATTCTCGGAGAAGCAGGTAATGAGGCCTCTGACTGTACCTGGCAGAAACCAATTTAAATCTATTAAAACAAACAAACAAAAAAGAGCGTGGCTGGGCCCCAGGACCACCTGCAACCAGGACTTCTCTTTACGTCTGTTTGACTCCAATCTCAGCTCTCCCCACCTGCCGCCCACCCACCCAGGTCCTATCTTCTTCATCCTGGTGGAGAAACACAGCTGCCATCAATTCCCAAATGTTTATCTTCACAGGTGCAGCCATGGGAGAAAGGCTACACTAACCTCCTTGGCCTCAAATCCAAAATTCTAAAGAAAGGTTGTCACTGGTCCATCTTGAGTATTTATTTATTTGCTTGTTTGTAGGTTTAAGTAAAACTCATTACTTTCGATTTTCCAGCTTTATTTTTTCAAATAAATTTTATTGTGCATATTTGATGTTAACAGCATGAGGTTATGGGATTCATTTGACAGTAAAATCATTACTATAGTGAAGAAAAGCAACATGTCTTGCCTTGAGTATTTAGGAACTCAATTATGGGTCAGTGAATTCTGGCTAATTCTGGCTGTGGACAGGAGGTCCTATGGAAGCACACGTCAGAACCCATAGGTGCCTCACAGATGGAGTGGAAGGAGGAGCAGTTTTCATTGAAGAGGGAGGGTCTGGTCAACAGATAGGAATCTATCCACAAATTCAGTCTGGGGGTGGAGAGTTCAGAAAATCTGAGAGGTTCATAACTTAAGTATTTTTTGTTTGTTTCGTTGGTTTTTGTTCTTGTTGCTATTGAAGTTAGGGTCTTCCATGAATTAGGGGATAGATGACGATTTGGGCTATACATTGTTTGGAACTCTACCATGTAAAATGAGAACACCAGCATAAGGACTGACCAATGTTGAGAAGCAGCTGAGGGTAGAAGGTGTGTCGCAGGATCAACCCAGACTTATTCGTTTAAGGAATGTTATTGATGGCTATCTTTGGTATCACCCAGCATCCTGGACATAGTGGCGTAAAAACATAGTTGGGTTGATCCAAGGTTGGAGAGTGGAAATATAGGTGTTTTGGGCATGGCAGTGGGGACAAAGGAACTTGTGGGAGGAAGGGCTGAAGGGGGGATCTACCTGCACAAGGAGACTGTGAGATGACTGGCACAGGGAAGAGGAGAGAGAGCTTGGGAAGCAATCAGGAAATGGTGACAAAAACCGTTGTGTCTCAGTGGTGCCTCTTACCATGCCCAAGGGAGATGACCTCTCAGGCAGAATGAACACACCCTGGGTGCTCAGGAAAGTTCCATGAAATTATCAATGGCACCTCTTTCTGTTATTGAGAGATCCCCCATTTGGATGCTGAATCATGTGGTCAGTCCACCCAATGTCAGGTCTGAAGTGACTGAGGAAAATGGCTTCTCGGGATGTCAACTTCGTGTGCTGCAGCCCCAGACCCATTGGTTGGAAGGAGCAACCCTGGCTTTCCACCTGCTTGTTCCTACCTCTTGTTTCTACCAAGGGTAATGGAGACTCTCTTCTCTTGTTCCTACCAAGGGAAACAGAGACTCCTTTAAAGTCTCCAGCACTGGCAGATTTGGAGTCTAAAGAGAAAGGATCAGAGACAGAAACAAAGCTACCCTGGCCTGGCCTGCCGGCTGACTGCAGGAAGAGCCCACATACACTTGAGGCAGAACGGAATGGCAGTGGCGTGAAAATACTGCCCATACCCTAATTGTGCTCCCTGAGGCCATCTGATACACCGAGGGTGCCTCAGGGCAGGAAGTCCCAGAAACCACAGGCAATTTCTGGCCACATACTTCAGCTTTTCTTGGCACGAAAAAGGCAAGGGTCATGCCTGAATGGCTTTGTATCGCCCACAGCCAAGACCAGTCTTGCCCACAGTAGATTCTCAATACATACTTACATGATCAATGGACTGTCCTTTTCAGGGCAGATTAGAATGGTCAGAGATGCCACAGTTGAACCTGGCTTGCAGACAGACCTAACTGTGCAAGAATAGACCACAGGAGATGGGGCAGCTGAGAATGGGGTAGCAGGCTGGAAGGAGCTGGGGTGGAATTTTTTCCTGACCCCAGCTGGTGATCAGCTTATGCCCTAAAGCAGAAGGATTAATAACCAGGGTAATTTTATCCCAGTCAGAATGTAACTACAGATGTGGGGCTTAATGGGCGAAACAGCTAATCCCTTCTCCATTTGGCTCACTTATGAAATACAGCGAAATACGATGCCTGGGGCTATCAAAGCACGATTTCCTCCTAGGCCTGCTGCTGGGTGCAGCCCCACTCTCCTGGGCGACAGGGCAGCTGTCTGTGGACAGTCGTCTGGGCCCTGACTATTGGATGGACTGACGTTGCCGTTGGCTGAGGGTGGAGGGGAAAGGAAGAGGCGTGTGTGTGTGTGTGGGGGGGCGGGGGGGAGTTGGGGAAGGGAGGGTGGAGCTGAAGGAAAATGTCAGGTGTTGGAGCGGGAGGGTGCATGGAGAGGATGGAGGAATAAAAGACTTGGAAAAGATTCGTTGCAACCCCAAGTTGCGAAGGCTGGAGGTATGGGGAGGCAACAGGAGGAGGGCGTGAGGCTAAGGGGGCGCACCTGGGTGTACACGTGGCCCAGATCAGAGCCAGCACGCTTCGGGGATTTGCAGCATGGTCAAAGTGGAAGGCTCTAAAGCCAGGGGACTCAATTAATCAAAGAGCTGCTGCTGATGGAGCAAAGATGAAAGGGTTTACAGGCCAGCCAGTGAAACGCTTGGAGTTTTTCCCCGGGCAACCAGCCTGAGGCGAGTAACAGGAGACATGGTTGGTGCTGAGGTCTGGGGAGTCCATTGCGGCGGCGGGAGGGAGACACGCAAGGAGCCCCAATGGGTATTAAGGAGTGGGCGGGGCCCGGGCAATGGGGCGTGGCCCCCGAGCCATCTCTAGGCCTAGCGCCGAGAACTCGGGAAGGGGCGTGGCCCCTGAGCCGAGTTCTAGCGCGGGGAATCCGGAAGAGGCGTGGCCCCCTGAGCCGTCCCGAGGCCGAGGGCGGGGAATCCGGAAGGGGCGTGGCCCCCTTTGCAGTCCCGAGGCCTAGCGCGGGGAATCGGGAAGGGGCGTGGCCCTCCCCGAGCTGGCGCCTGGGAGGCTCCCACCTGCCCGCGGTTGCACGTGGCCGCCTGCCCCCATCCCCGCTACCTACAGCTGGTCTCTGCGCGCAGCCTCCTGCCGGGCGTGGCCAGCCGTGCACATCATCCCCCGCTGCTGGCCGGGTGGTCGCCTCCCTCACGTCCCCGACTCCCCAACGCTTCTCGGCGGGGTGCGCCCGGGGCGCGGGAAGCCTGGGTCATTGACACCCACCGTCCCGGGCCCGGGCTCGGTCCTGGCGCTCCCAGTTCCCCGCCTCTTCGCCCCTCCCGTCTTTTCCGTCCCAGCCTGATGGAGCAGACGAGGCTAAAGCTTCGTTCCAGACACTTTAAGAAATGTCCCGGGATTCTTGGAAGTTGTTGAGGAAAAGCAGAGTCCCTGGCATCCCCATCCAACGCTCCCGAACCGGAGATAGCATGTGGCTGAGGGGTCGCGGTGGGCGGGCTGAAAGGTGAGAGTGACCATGGGCTTTTAATAAAATCTTACCCATTTTCCCCTTTCCCTTTCCCTCTTACCTTAAGTCCATAATTAAACCTCCCACTCCCCCCACCCGCCAAGCCCAAAGAATATGAAGACTAAAACTTCTTATCCCACAGGGCGAGGTTTACTCCCCAGAGTCCCCCAGCTCAGCGTGGAAGCCCAGGCAGGGCTGCACAGGCGAGGATTTCGCATCCCCGGCAGGCTTCGCGGTGGGAGGCGCATCGCACATCGCCATGGCAATTTCTTCCCGTGGGAATAAGGAACTCCTGAATGTGGAGCAAATTGGAAAGGGACCTTCCAAGTGCCAGCTGGTGCTCCAGGCAGGCCGGGTAAGGGAAGGTGGTCTGCAGTGGGGGAGGGGATGGGTAGGCGCAGCTGATCCCAACCCGCGACCCTAAGCATGTAAACAGAGCTATGCGTGTTGCCTCAGAGTCAGATGGGGCCACACATGCGGGACACGTGATATGACATGCTCTCCCGTGGCTGCCAGTTGGCAGATGTGTTTGCTGACTTGCTTAGAAGAGCCACTGCCAAGTATTGGCCTGGCTAAGTGGGACAGTTCCCTTCTGTGGGTCTGTACCAACCTCCCCTTGGTGGTGAGACCAATAGCTCCTGGTGAGAGAACGAGTTTACTCTGTGGAATTACGGAATTCAGTTTTCTGGTGCTGAGGCCGTTGATATCTCCTTAAACTTTTTTTTCAAGTTTCAAGAGTTTTTTAAAATCACAAGTTATATATATATATATATATACACACATATATATGAAGATATATATATAAAATATATATATTTCAATTCTGAAAGGTGTAAAGAAGAAAAGGAAAGTGATCCTCCACAACCCCCAATCCTTCTTCCCAGACATAACCATTGTTAACATTCTGTTGTCATCCTTCCAGATTCTTCCTGTGCACATATAGCAATATGTAGGTGTATTTATATAAGCACCACAGACATGCAAAGCTGTCTGAAAATTTGTATCGTCATTTCTAATGGCAACACGGGATATACCATGATTTTTAACCTATTGGTATTGCTGGACATTAAGTGGCTTCCCAATATTACCCTTCTCTGTGATGATATGCATCTTTAGACATTTTTGCACACCCGGTCTGTTAATTTTCTTAAGGTAAACTTCTAGAATTCTGCATCAAAGGGCAGAATTCAGGGTCAAAGGGCATGTGCATTTAACCTTTCAATGTATATTCCTGTAATCTGGGTCTGTAGATTTTGTAGGAGCCAGTGGGCTTTATTTTCTCCCCCATGAGTAGTAGGAATCAAAGGGAAAGGTCCCTTACATACTGTTTCAGAGTTTGAATTCCCCTTGAAACAAAATGTGCAACAACAATTTGGACACGAGTCGTATTTTTCAGAGGTGATCCAGAAAGCGCTCCGAGAGGCGAACAGTAATTGAATGGGTTATCGCTGGGGTGCTCTGAGGGACCGTGAGAACACTCCTCAGAACTGTCCTGCGTTAGTGTCTGTGGGGCATCACCTCTCCTGGTCTTCTTACTGTCCCCACTGGTATTTGAAAAACGTCTGCAGGTAAATGCTAAGGGAAGCCAAAGGGACACAGCTGGAACATCTACAGCCTCAGCCACAGAGGAATTACTACTCCTTTCCCCAAAGCCAAGCCAAGGGGTGGGGTTACTCCAGCACAAAATTGCATAATGGATTAAGATTTGCAGCAGGCCCCCCACCCTCCCTCCCTGTTCCCTAAACCGTCTCTTGATGCCAACCCCAGCTGGTGGCACAGCTCCCAAGGCCCAGCAAAGAGGAAGTTGGTCTTCTCCACAATTTAGAATGTTAGAAACAAGATTTTCTTATTTTTCCAGGCGTGTTAACATTTTAAGACAGAAACCAAAGGAATTGATGACTATGCTGGCAATTCAGGCACTGTGGCAGCTAGAGGTGTTTTTGCCGGGGGGGCCCTAGGCCTGAGTTTGGTCTAGCAGAGAAATTCTGTGTGTCTTCTGAGCAGCAGGAGGTGAGAGAATGCAGGATGAAGGCAGAAGCAGAATGGGAAGGAAGAGGCTGGTGATTTCGGTTTCTTGGATGGATGGCACTTGTCGGCCTGGGCATTTTAGAAAATTGAGCATGAAAGAGGAAGTAGGGCTGTATTTGTGGCTGGAGGGAATGAGAAAGGAGAAGTGAGCCATTGGGGCATATTACCTGAGGTCAGGAGTTCGAGACCAGCCTGGCCAACATGGCAAAACCCCATCTCTACTAAAAATACAAAAATTAGCCAGGCTTGGTGGCAGACGGCTGTAGTCCCAGCTACTCAGGAGGCTGAGGCAGGAGAATCCCTTGAACCCAGGAGGTGGAGTTTGCAGTGAGCTGAGATCACGCCACTGCACTCCAGCCTGTGTGACAGTACGAGACTCCACCTCAAAAAAAAAAAAAAAAAAAAAAAAGCCACTGAGGCAAGAGAGGAGTGAGATCGGTTAAGAGGGGACGAGGAGGCTAGGTGCAGTGGCTCCTGCTTGTAATTTCAGCTACTTGGGAACAGAGGGGGGAGGAGTGCTTGAGCACAGGAGTTCAAGACAATAGCGAGTCGTGATAGTGACACTCACTCCAACCTGGGTGACAGAGCAAGACGCCATTTCTAAAAAAAAGAGAGGAGTAGTTAAGTAGGAGAAGAGAACAAAGTTGGGCTCAATCAGCTACTCACCTCTTTCATTCCTACAGCCTTGCCTTTCTAGTTTCCTCTCTGGGCATTTCTGCTCAGAGTCCATTAGGGGTTCACTTTTTTCCTGCCTATCCCCTAACTGCTGATGCCACTTAGAGTTCTCCAGCTGCACACGCTGTCTGAGAGATCAGTACGCCGCCACGGCCTCTGCCACTGTCACACACAGATGCTGCACAGATGGCTGGCCCAGCTTGCTCTCAGGAGCTCAGTTCCCACCCATCTAGAAGTTGGCAGAAATCGAGGCAGTGGGAGGGACGTTGGGGCACATATTCCTTTTACCATGTGGATTCTCTGGTTGTCTTCGTATTTGAAAGCTGGTGTCCGTAATTAAGTTGTTAGCTGCTTGAGCCTGAGGGCTGTGACTTTTACTCCCCAACTGGCCACATGCAGTGACTGTCAGACACTGGCTGAGTTGACCCTGTAGGAGTTTCTCTACAGGAGTACCATTCTCGGGACATGACAGGGTGAGGTCTTGCATCTATGCAGAAACCTTTATTTTCTCCAACACAGCCTTTTCAGTGGTTCACGGCTGCTAACAACCATCTGCTCCCCACACCTAGCAGCCTTTCCCCAGTTCTCATTGTCCTTATTCTCTTGGCGGCATCTGGCACTGTTTCTGGTTCCACCATCTTGAAACTTTCTTCTCTTGGCCTCCGTAACATCACACCCTCTGATGGTTCTTCTGTCCAAGGAGCTTTTGCCTTTCATCTCCTAAACATAGTTCTCTCTTAAGACTCCATCCTTCAGAGCAGCATGAGGTAGTGGAAAGAATGCAGGCTTTGGAGCCAGAGTGACTGTATTTGCTTCTGGGCTGCATCATTTATTAGCTGGGAGACCTCTCTGAGTCTCAGTGTTCTCAACTGTGAAATGCGATGATCTTAAGAGTGTTAGGCTGCATTTTGTATTGCTATAAAGAAATACTTGAGCCTGAGTAGGTTATAAAGGAAAGAGGTTTAATTGAGTACTGCGGACAGTACAAAAAGTGTGGTGCTGGCATCTACTTCTGGAGAGGGCCTCAGGAAGTTTACAATCATGGTGGAAGGCCAATGGGGAGCAGAAATGTCACATGATGAGAGAGGAAGCAAGAGGTCGGGGGGGGTGTGACACCCTTAGAAATAACCAGATCTCGTATGAACTCCCTTATCCCCAAGGGGATAGTGCTAAGCCATTCATGAGGAGTCCACCCCCATGATCCAATCAGCTCACCAGGTCCCACCTCCAGCACTAGGGATAAGCTTTCAACATGAGATTTGGAGGGGACAAACATCAAACGTTCAATGAGGTTTGAAGATGCTGTAGGTAAAAGGCTTGGCACAAGGGGATTGCTGAATGCGTGGAGGTTCTAGGTGTTCTTGAGTGACTTTGCAAAAGATGACACAACCCCACGTTGACTTGCTTCTTACCTCAAGTGCAGCAGTACCAGCTCTCCTTATCCATTCATCCGTCCTTGTTTTTTCTGAGAAATGGTCATGCTCTGTCACCCAGACTGGAGTGCAGTGGTGTGATCATAGCTCACTGCGGCCTCAAACTCCTAGGCTCAAACAATCCTACCGCCTCAGCCTCCCAAGTAGCTGGGACTACAATTGTGCACCACTACGCTTAGCTATTTTTTTTTTAAGTTTATTTTTTGTACAAATAGAGTCTCACTATATTGGCCAGGCTGGTGTCCAACTCCTGGCCTTAAGCAATCCTCCTTCCTCAGCCTCCCAAACTGCTAGGATTAGAGGCATGAGCCACTGTGCACAGCCCATCCAGGCTTCTCTCCCACCTCCTGTGCCTGTCTCTGTGTATCTGCTCAGTGTTTCCACTTTTGATGTCCTGCCACGACCCCAGCATCAGCCTGCATGAACCAGCCTTGTTATTTCTCCTTCTCTAGAGCCTGTCCTGCCACGATTTCCATGCTGCTCTTTCCCAGATGCTCCAGCTTGAAAACTTGGAGGCATCTTTAGCCACGTCCTTTGCCTTTTCCTCTGGGAAAGGACATAGCTGAATTAAAGATGCCTCCAAGTAATGGTGCCTCCAAGTAATAATGATTATCAACAGGGTGCCTCCCTGTACATTTCTGCCTTACTGTCAACTGATGGTAAATTAGGCTGTCATACAAATGAGGCCTGGAGAGTCGAAATAATCAGCCTGAGGAGAGAGTAGGCTTATCCCATTTCCTAGAGACTCTCCATGGAATGACAGGCTGATAACTCAAAATGCTGGTCTCTTCACCCAAAAAGTTAACTAATAAGCCTCCCCTAATGTCTCCCTTCGGCTCTCAGCCCTCTCGACTCCCCTTCACAAACCCCATTTGAAACTCACAGACCCTTCCAAGCTTGACTTACTCTCCTCTCCCTGGTTCCTCAGTCACTGCAATGACACTTCCACCCCAACCACTGGAATGGCCTCACCAAGGTCATTTGTGCCGAGTATCCTTTGTAGCCCTCCCCACATGTGAGTCCGATTGAACCCGGCAAACAAACCCCTCTTTCTCAAAATACCGCTTGTTCTCTTAGTTTCTCTCCTAGATTTCGTTCAGTTCTGGCTGTTCTGCCCTGGTGTCTTTTTTTCAGCCTATCACTTGAGTGCTGATGATCCTTGGATTTTTCTTCTATGACATCTTCTCTTATCAAACTACATTTTCTCTCTGGTTTTCTCATTTCCTCCCATGGCATCCGTTACCACCAATACATTCATGCCTCCCAACGGTCTCCCTAGCCCAGATATTTCTTCTTAGCTTAAGGTCTTCATATCCACCTGGCTGTGAAGCTTAGATCCTAGACCCAGCACTGAGCTCTGGGTGACTGCGATGGTTGATTTTATGTGTCAGCTCCTTGACTGGGACATGGGGTACCCAGACGATTGGTCAGACAGTGCTACCGTCAGCCCCAGCCTTCAGAGAAAGTCACTGTTTACTAAAATCGCTTCATGGTGCCTCTCTCACCAGCACTGTCCTAAGCACCTTCATAGATATTTGTCCTCTAGGTTCTCTTCAGAAAAATAAAGTCAGGTCTTGAGTTTTCTAGTCTTACCCAGCAGATTCGTTCCAGCACATCCACTTCTGTGGCCTTCGACCCCTTCTTCCATAATCAGGCATGATGATCCTGGCATTGTTTTTTCTCAGCTTCTAAGAGTCATCTCAGTAGCATCTCTCTTTTGTGTTTCCCCCTAGGCCTTTTCCATGATGTTAAATCCATGTCACAGAAGAGTACTCCTGCACCAACAAACTTGTCCATTTCAGATTCTTTCCCCCTCGATGAGTATCCTAAGATCCACCCCAGGCATACTTCTGCAGTTCCTGCTAGCACATACCAACCAGTCCTGCAGCTCTTTTGGTACATAATTCTCCTCCTTTAGCTGGCAAAGCACTTGCCACATGGGTGATCCTGGACTTAATTCTAGTTATTGACCTGGTGGCCAGGAAAAAAAATGGAGGGAGAAGATCCTAAGAGAGCAAGCATTTGCCCTGTTCGAGGCTTCTTCTAATGTGGGGGAGTGAATCACTTCTGAAAACCCAAAAAGTGCAGGAACAATCAGGGACTTGCAAGGTTGTCCGAGTGCATCTACTCAGCAACCCCCATGCCACATCTCAGTCTCATGCAGTCCCTCTCAATCTGTATCAGGCCCTGACTTTAATGTAAGAGATTTGCTTTTATGAAAGTCTCGAGTTTGGCCGTCTGGTCGGTGTATCTTCTGGCTATAGGGGATTTTTTTTGTTTGTTTAACACTGCCAAGGAAGCCTCTGTCTCTTACACTTTGCTTCGAATTGGTGGTAACTGATTGCCCAGAGCCTGTCATTCTCTCTCTTTAATGCCTTAGTGGTATTCAGCGATACTCGTCACTCCTGCAGTTCTTATAATTACAATCTGCCCTATACCTCTCAAATGCAAGAGATGTCGCGCAAACCAGTGAATCTCCTTTAACCTGTATCACCTTCCTTCCTAACTGCCTGCCTTTCTTTCTTTCTCTTTCTTTCTTTCTCTCTCTCTCTCTCTCCCCCTTTCTTTCTTTTTTCTTTTTTCTCTTTCTTTCTTTCCTTTCTCTCTTTCTTTTCTTTTCCTTTCTCTCTCTTTCTTTCTTTCTTTCTTTCTTTCTTTCTTTCTTTCTTTCTTTCTTTCTTTCTTTCTTTCTTTCCTCTTTCTTTCTTTCTCTCTTTCTTTCCTTTCTCTTTCCTTTCTTCTTTCCTTCTTTCTTTTCTTCCTTTCCTTTCCTCTTTCTTTTCCCTCCCCTCCCCTCCCCCCACTTTCCTTTCTTTCTTTTCTTTCTTTCTTGATAGTGTCTCACTGTCACCAAGGCTAGAGTGCAGTGGTACAGTTATAGCTCACTGCAATCTCAAACTCCTGGGTTCAAGCAGTCCTCGTGCCTCAGCCTCCCAGGACTGCAGGTGCAAACTATCAAGCCTGGCTAATTAAAAATGCACACACAAAATTTTAGAGACAGGGTCTCACTGTATTACCCAGGCTGGTCTTGAACTCCCGGCCTCAGTCAATTTTCCTGCCTTAGCCTCTCAAGTGGTTAGGATTATAGGCATGAGTCACTGCACCCAGCTTAACCTGTAACCTCTTTCAGCTCATCACAGGTGGAAGTCTTAGCAGTTGTATTGCTAGATCAGGCCGAGGCCTTTGAATATTCTACTCTACCACCAACAGGGGGGTCCACATTGGCAGCTAGCTGGTAAGCAGTCAACTCTATAGTATCAACCTTTGGAATTTACTCTGAATCATATTCTTGGAACCAACTGCCTTAGGGTAGGTTTCCTAAAAGCAGAGTCTGAGGCAGGGATTGGGGTGCCTGTGATTTACTGAGGGAATGCACTTAGGAGAAAGGGAGTGGAAGGAGCAGATGGGCCAGGTGAATAACTTAAGCAGAGAGGTGGTCTCAGCTGGAGTCCAGATACAGCCTGATTGCTCAGGGAGCTCTGGAGCGTCACAGAGTCAGTCTCCCCTTACAGCAAAGGAGCCAGCCCTTTGCACCCTCCTGGCAGTTGGTCCTCAGCTGCAGTGTTGGGAGTGGGGGTGGGGGTTGTAACCTCCTGTGCAAGGCAGCTCCTGGCTCCTGTTTGGCTGAGGGCAATGCTCTGGTAGTTGGCAGATGGGCGTACTGGCCTGTAAAGTGATCTGGGCAGGGCACTTGCAACTCCTGATGATTTCAGTAAATAGCACCTTAGTCTACTAGTTGCCCAAGCTAGAAACCTGGGACCATTTTTGTCTCCTTCCTTTATCCAACCCTCAGTCCAGTCCAATTAAGCTCTATAATATGTATTTCGTCTCCTAATAATTCCATTCACTTTTTTTCCTATTCTCATGGTCACTATCCAAGTTGACTCACCACCTTCTATTGTCTACATTACTGTCACAGCTCCTAACTAACCTCGAGCTGATTATCTACAAGGTAGCCAAAGAAATCTTTCTAAAATCCCCATCTTCTCACGGTACTTACTTTATTAACCCCTCAGGGCTCTGCATGGCTTTTATGATCACTTCAAACTGCCTTACATGGTTTAAACCTTGGTTCTACTCATGATTCCTGGCACGCCTCTTACTACTCACAACTTTAAATAGCTGGACCACGAGGGCGTCTTTTAGTTACTTGAATGTGCTGTACCCTCTCTTGACCCTTATGTCTTTGCACATATTTTTCTTCTGCCTGCAACACATTTATACCTCTCCAGATTCCCTCCCATTCATCTTCATCTGCCTAGTTATCATTTGCCACCACCACTGAGAAGCCCTCCTTACTCTTGGCCTTTTGATCCCTGTAGCCCCTATACTTCCTTATCATTTCCTTCATCCTATGACATAATCTAGTCACCTATTCTAGTCACCACCGCAGTCTAGACACAGCACTATTTCTCCACCCTCGTCTTCCTCTCCTTTCCTCCATGCCCGCATTATCTGTATTTCTTTACACAAGCTTCCTTCCATTTTCTCTCCTCTAGCAGTTTGGCAGTAACATATCTGATTTCTACTCTTTAATGGTTTAGCACAAACCAATCACTGCCTGACCTAAATTTGCTTTGTGGCAGCGTGATGCTTACATTACTTTTCATTGTTTTGCCAGTGCCTGGTGTGTAGATGGAGCTCAATTGGTGTTTATTGTATGAACTAATAAATGAATACAAACATCCCACCTCTTCTTCTCCCTGCTGCTTTAGGTGCCAGCCCCAGTAACTATGCTCTGCATATAGTAAGTGCTTAATACATATTTACTGAATTCAGCAATAAATTTAGTTTTGTCCATTTGCATGACAGCTGTCCTGTCATGATTCAGGATCTCAGCACCTGTGTCCAGAGTCAAGTTGCTGAGAGTGACATCAGCAAAATGGCATGCTAGAAGGTTCCAAGTTCTCATTTCCCCACAGATACATCATAAAAAACAAAAAGCAGAAACGAAATCTCAGAAGCTATCTTGAAAGAAAGCTATCTTTCTTTTGGAAAGCGTGTGAAGCTTTTACTCATCCTTGCCCCATCCCCCCAACACCCTGCAGCACAGTGGTGGTTTTTTGGTCTTGAGCAGACAGCAGCCCAGTTCCCAATTACCCCCTTGAACAGGAGGGAGAAAACCTTGTTTTGAAATTATTGTGGATTTCTGTTCTTAGTTGTCTGGGTGACACCTCAAGGAGTGGTGTAAGGTGCTAGCCTGTGTTCCACATAACTCAGAATGCAGATGGAAAAATCAGCAGGCACTGCTTTTAAAAGCTACAAGGCAATCACAGATCCAGAGATACCTGAGGCAAGAAATTCTAGGTAGAGACATACAGTAGATAATCTAAGGCCTGGAGGAGAAGCTGGTGTTAAACTCTGGGGAATTAGTGCATTCAAAACTAGTCATGTATACAGGAGAACTTAGGAACTCATGCAGATGGCAAGGCAAGATCCATGCTTGGAAAAATCCTGAGAAGATCTTAAGCTGTCACATTGAGGTGGGCTCTAGGCTCAATGCAAGCCTAGGTAAGACGTAAAGGGGTGCTCCTAGTACAGAGCCAATCTGCAAAGAGGGAGAGGTAGATGTTCTCTCATTCTGGTTTCTTTTGAGGGGTACTTTTTCTTTCTTTCTTTGTTTCAGCTTCTGGTATTTCAGAAAATCCCTGTTAAAACATTACCTGAACATAAGCTAAAGAAGAAAAACTTCAGGGATTATACATAACAAGCCATAGTCTTTGCAAATTTGCTTGAAAAAGTCTTAAAACCAATGTACTAATACAGCCTTCGAGCCTCCAACAACAACAATGAGAAGGAGGAAAGAAAGAGAGGGAGGGCGGGAGACCTCACACATGAGACAGGATCAAGGGAAGGAGTGAAGAGGGAAGGAGGAGAGGGGAAGGAGGGAGTAAGGCAAAGAAAGAAGACAAGACCTCAGTAAATCCTAAGGAAGGGAGATTTCAATTTCCAAAGTTACCACATTATAATAATCAAAAGCCTAATTTTCAACAACAAGATAACACAAGGCATACAAAGAAATAGGAACACATGGTTTATTGAAAGGAACGAGATTGACAGAAACTGTTCCTAAGAAAGCCTAGACATCAGAAGCACTAGACAAAGCTATAAAACAAATGTCTAAAATATGGCCAGAGAGCTAAGAGAAAACGTGAACAAAAAACTAAAATCAGGAAAATGACATATGTACAGAATATCTACCAAAAGATAGAAATTATTTTAAAAAGAACCAAACAGAAAATCTGAAGCTTAAAAATACAATGATTAAAATGAAAAATTTACCAGTGAAGTGCAGCAGCAGATTGGAGCAGATAGAAGAAAGAATCAGGAAACTTTAAGAGAAGATAATTGAAGATAGAGTCTGAGGAACAGGATCAAAAAAATGAAGAAAGGGGAACGAAACATACGAGTCTTGTGGGTTACCATTAAGTGGTTCAACTTAGGCATTATGGAAGTCACAGAAGAAAAGAGAGAATATCAGAGACATTATTTGGAGAAATAATGGCTGAAAACTTTCCAGATTTGAAGAAAGACATGAATTTATAAATTAAAGGAGCACAACAAAATCGAAGAAGAATAAATCTAAAAGATTTGTATTTAGACATATTATAAGATACACATAGATAATAAAGTGGTTACAACAGTGAAGCAGGTTAACACGTATATTATCTCAGCACCAGTAACTATATATTATCTCACATAGTTACACTTTGGTGACAAGATCAGCTAAAATTTACTTATTTAACTAAAACCCTAATATAAAACAAATGTATTAAATTAGCTCTCAAAACAATACACTCTTAAATAACCGATGGATCAAAGAAGAAATCAAAAGGGAAATTAGAAATACCTTGATAAAAATAAAAATGAAAACTCAAAATACTAAAAGTAATAGATGCAATGAAAGCAGTATTAAAAGGGATTCTTTTTTTTTTCTTTTTTTGAGATAGTGTCTTACTCTGTCACCCAGGCTAGAGTCAGCTCACCGCAACTTCTGCCTCCTGGGTTCTAGAATTTCTCCTGCCTCAGCCTCTTGAGTAGCTGGGATTACAGGTGCCTACCGCCACACCCAGCTAATTTTTGCATTTTTAGTGGAGATGGAGTTATACCATGTTGGCCAGGCTGGTCTCGAACTCCTGACCTCAAGTGATCTGTCTACCTGGGTCTCCAAAAGTACAGGCATGCTTGGCCTAAAAGAGAAATTAGTAGCATAAACACACATATTAAAAAAGAAGACAGATATCAAATCAATAACTTATAATAACTTTACACCATAAGGAATAAGAAGAGTAAACCCAAATATAGGAGGAGGAAGGAAATAATAACAGCAGATAAAAATAAAATAGAGAATGGAAAAATACTAGAGAAAATCAACAAAGTCAAAATTTGGTTATTTAAAAACACCCATGAAATTGACAAACCTTTAGCTGGATGGATTAAGGAAAAGAGAAAAGGCTCAAATTACTAAAATCAGAAGTGAAAGTGGCATTATTACTACTGATATTACCAAAATAAAAAGGATTATAAGAGAATACTGTAAACAATTGTATACCAATAAATTGGATAAACTAAATGAAATGAACAAAATTTCTGTAAACACGCATCTACCAAAACAAAATCATGAAAGAATAGAAAATCTGAGAACTGTGACTAGTAGGAGATAGAATCAGCAATCAAAAACTTCCCACCAAGTAAAAGCCCTTGACAGATGATTTCACCAGTGAATTCTACCAAATATTAAAAGGAGAATTAACACCAGCCCTTTTCAAACTCGTCCAATAAAAACTGAATAGGAAGGAGTACTTTCTAACTCATTTTATGATGTCAGCCTTACCTTCATATCAAATCCAGACAGACACTATAAGAAAACTATGAACTATCATTTATGAATATTAATGCAGAAATTCTCCACAATCCTCAAAAGTCCTCAGATGAAAACACTAGCAAACTGAATTCAGGAACATAGTAAATTGATTTTACCACACAACCAAATGTGATTTATTCCTGGAATACAGGGATTGTAGAACATATAAAAATCAATCATTGTAATAGATAGAATGTAATAGATAGAACATAAGTAGAAGGAAGGGAGGAACCACATTATCATTTCACCTGATATGAAACAGAAAAACCCATTTGACAAGATTGAATACCCTTTCATGATGAATACTAAATAGACTAGAAATAGAAGGACACTTTCAACATGATGCAAGTCATATCTGAAAAACACTCAGCTATCATCATATTTCATAGCGAAAGACTCAAAGCTTGCTTCTAAGATCAGGATCAAATCAAGGAGTCCTGCTCTTACCATTTCTATCAACATAATATTGGAAGTCCTATTCAAAGCAATTAGGCAAGAAAAATAAATAAAAGGTACCCAAATTGGAAAAGAAGAATTAAACTATCTCTCACATAGGTACCATAATATTATATGTAAAAAACTCAAAATATTCTGCAAAAAAACCCCACAACTGTTAGAAATAATAAATGAACATAGCGAAGTTGCAGCATACAAAATCAAAACTAAATTGCATTTCTAATTGTTAACAATGAAAAATCCAAAAAAGATAATTTCATTTACAATAGCATTAAAGATAATAAAATATTTAGGGATAACTTTGAGGAAAAAGACTTGTACACTGAAAACTACAGTACATTGGTGAAATAAAGAAGATATATATATATAAAAGGAAAGACATACAGTGTTCATGGAAAGGAAGACTTAATATTGTTGAGATGAAGATACCACCCAAGGGAATTTAGAGATTAAATGCAACCCCTATCAAGATTTCAACAGTGTTGTTTGCAGAAACAGAAAAATCTAGACTAAAATTTGTATGGAATCTCAAGGGATCCCAAATATCCAAACACAGTATTGAAAAAGAAAAAGTTGAAGGACTCACAGTTCCTGATTTCAAAACTTAGTACAAAACTGTGGTAGTCACAACAATGTGGTACTGGCATGAGGACAGACATATAGAATAGAGAGGCCAGAAATAAACCCTTATGTATACACTGGATTGATTCTCAAAAGAGTGCCAGGACGATTCCATGGGGGAAAAGAGTCTTTTCAACAAATGATGTTGAGAAAACTGGATATCTACATGCAAAATAATAAAGTTGGACCCTTACAGAAAAAAAAAAAAGACCCTTACCTCACACCATATAAAAAATTAAAATAGAACAAAGAACTAGACATAAAGGCTAATCTATAAAACTGTTGGAAAAAAACATAGGGAAAATCTTCACAACATTGGATTTGGTAATGATTTCTTGGTAAGACATGAAAAGTACAGGCAACAAACCCAAAATAGACAAATTGGACTACATTAAACTTAAAAACTTCTGTACATCAAAGAAAATAACAGAGTAAAAAGACAACGCACAGAATGGGATAAAATATTTGCAAATTTTATATTTGACAAAGGATTAATATCCAGGATATATAAGGAAATCCTACAGTTCAACAACAAAAAAGTAACTTGATTAAAAAATGGACAAATGACTTGCACACACTTCTCCAAAGAAGACATATAAATGACAAGTAAGCACATGAAAAGATGTTAAACATCACTAGTAATTAGAAGAACATAAGTCAAAACCACAATGAGATACCCTTTATACCCATTAGGATGGCTACTACAAGGGGAAAAAAGAGAAAATATCAAGTGTCAGTGAAGATACGGAGAAACTAGAATTCTTGTGCAACATGAGATGGTACAGCTGTGGTCGAAAACAGTTTGGCAGTTCCTCAAAAAGTTAAATACAGAATTACCATATGATCTAGCAGTTCCACTTCTGGTATATACCCCTAAGACTTGAAAGCAGAGATTCAGACAGATGCTTGCATACCAGTGTTCACAACAGCATTATTCACACCAGCCAAAAGGTATAAACAACCCAAAAGTTCATCAATAGCAGAATGGATAAACAAACACAGTATATACATACAATAGAAGATTATTTAGCCTTAGAAAGGAATAAAATTCTGACACATGCTACAACATGGATGAACCTGGAAAACGTTGTGCTAAGTGACTTAGGGAGTCTCTCCTTACGAAGCCTGATTGCACTCCCAGCCTTTACATTGGATCCAGATCCCTGGGCTGTGTTTGCTTTCTTGTTATGAGTTGTCTAAAATTCAGGTGTATGAACACACAGAAAGGCACACTTTGTTGATGGGTAAAACTCAGCATGGCAGCTGCCTGTAGAAACAAATCTAGATTTTTATCTATATTTGGAAGATAAATGTGACAGAGGGAGATAATCTCTAGATTACCTTGGGTGGTATCTTCATGTCAACAATATTAAGTCTTCCTTTCCATCTACAAGCACATACAGGCCCCGGTTTTCCAATGAAATTGATTGGGGTGATGCTAGGAAGGGACACTTTTGTTTTTTGATTTGGAGTCTCACTCTGTTGCCTAGGCTGGAGTGCAGTGGTGCAGTCTTGGCTCACTGTAACCTCTGTCTCCTGGGTTCAAGGGATTCTCCTACCTAGGCCTCCTGAGTAGCTGGGATTACAGGCACCTGTCACCATGCCCGGCTAATTTTTGTATTTTTAGTAGAGACTGGGTTTTACTAGGTTGGCTAGACTGGTCTTAAACTCCTGAGCTCAAGTGATCCACCTGTCTCGGCCTCCCAAAGTGTTGGGATTACAGGCGTGAGCCACTGCGCCCTGCCGGAAGGGACACGCTTAATCCCAGTAACCTGGATTAACTGGGAGAGGAAGACACAGGAAGGAAAAGAGGCCAGTTCAAATGCAATAAAACCAAATAAAATATATATCAAAATCAGTTATGTCTTAATACATTCAAACTTATTAATAAAAGATCTAGTGGTTAGTGATTCTTCTTAGACTTGCTTTCATAATAAAATAAACATACTTTGTAATTACCATATTAATTGCTCATACCAGATGAGAGCATACAGATTTTAGTTTTTTTTTTAAATAGACTAACCATGATCATAATCTTCTTTATAGTATCAGTTTGTGTTTTGAGAGATAGATATGGCATAACTGTGACTAGCATAGCCCTGTTTATAAATAGTCATACAAGTCAAGGGAATTACATACAAATTATGGAACCATTACCCTATTCTCAAAGGGTGGCAGGTCTGAACCCCATTTTGCTGTCCAGGTACCCTCCATAAAACTGCTGGAAGGGCCGGGTGCAGTGGCTCACGCCTGTAATCCCAGCACTTGGGGAGGCCGTGGCAGGTGGATCAGGTTAGGAGATCGAGATCATCCTGGCCAACATGGTGAAATCCCATCTCTATTAAAAAAAAATTACTTGGGCGTGGTGGTGTGTGCCTGTAATCCCACCTATTCGGGAGGCTGAGGCAGGAGAATTGCTTGAACCAGGGAGTCAGAGGTTGCAGTGAGCCTAGATCCTGCCACTGCACTCCAGCCTGGTGACAGAGACTGTCTCTCTCTCTCTCTCTGTCTCACTCTGTCTCTCTCGCTGTCTCTCGCTCGCTCACTCGCTCGCTCTTGCACATGCACACACACACCCCTGCTGGTGGTAACAGAGCAGGGCATGTTTGTGACTCTCGACAGCCCCTTTGTCTGAACGGAGGAGGTACAGCGCTCCCCCGTCCCGGGCCTCAGGCTCCATTGGACTTCCTGCCTGGTTGGAATTGTCTTTCTTCCCTCGGAAAGTCCTCAAAGAACAGCCCCGGAGTCCACGTGGGGTGGACATAGGACCCTGGGGGACCAAATGGCATTGGGCCAATCAGATTCTTTCAAGGGAATTTGCAAGTTCGGCACAAAATCCAAGTCAGAAAGTTTGCGGCAGTTGGATTAGGAGGTGAAGCAAGGACGTGCAGTTCTGGGTTCCGGCCTTTGATGATCATGCTTCCCTGTCCTTCCTCCCTGTTCACTCCAGGAACTATGGAGACAATGGAGGTGGCCTAAACTGCTGCTCCTGAGGAGGGAGCAGTGTCCCTCCAGCATCCAAGTCAGTACCTTTCTGTGGAAGAGCGTCTGTACCTTGTAGATAATAGGGTTAAACTGCAGCCTAGGGGCTTAACGTAGGGAAGACAAAACTTGGTTTTGGCCAAAACCCACCCCAGACACTGCCGTTCCTTCCAGTAAGGCTTGCCACAGAGGTAGGGCACTGAACTGCTTGTGGGGAGGGTGGCCAGGAAGGCTGCAGGCCTTGTGCAGGTCCCTCGGCCCAGTCTGGACTCGCACCCTGAGAACAGCAGCTGTTCATGCCCAGAATGGTCTCTCAGGCAGGTCACTCCCTGGCCCCATACATGCCTGAGGTCACTGGTTTGCTCCTTCAGGGGTCCCAGGCTGGAACTGAAGGCAGCAAAGCTCAGGGCCATGTCCTAGCCCAGAAAGAAGTCCGAAGTCTGCCGTCCGAGGCGGGGCCCGCCACTCTCCAGCTCTGCATGCTGCAGTGGAGCTCTCAGGAGCTGCGGGCTTCCAGCTTTCTTCTCGCGTCTACAACACATCCTTTTTCCCCTCCAGTATTTCCAGTTCCTGGCTGTGTTCCCATCTGTCCGTCAGTGTAGCATCACCGCAGAGTCTTCGATGCCTAGGAAGGACTCTTAATTTTTCTGTTTCTTATATTAGGTAGGACTAATTTGGTTGTGTGTAATAGAAATCCCAAATAACCGTGGCTGAAACAAGATCCACGCCTCTTTCCTTCTACTGTAAAAGGCTGAGTGAAGGTACTTCAGCTCGTAGGGTGGCTCTGCAGTCATCCCCAAACCAGGCTCTCCAGGCCACCTGCTCGGCCATCCCTGGGAGGCACAGTTCTGAGCTTCATGGCTTAGGGAGCTCCAGCCGTCGCATCCATGTCCCCAGAGCAGGAGGGAGGGAGCGAAGGGAGAGGCACGACCCTTCCTTTAGTGGATCTTTCCCCAGATGTTGTACACAGCCCTTCCCCAAAATTGCATTGGTCGGCAAAGTCACCTGGCCACAGAGGTGGTCGAGAAATACAACCACAAACCTAGCCAAATATCGAGAGACCTATT
This sequence comes from Sapajus apella, assembly GCF_009761245.1. NCBI lineage: Eukaryota > Metazoa > Chordata > Mammalia > Primates > Cebidae > Sapajus > Sapajus apella. The sequence continues at coordinate 5,165,526 of NW_022437051.1, forward strand.
TGTCATGCAAGAAAGTGTGAGTGACGATCCAGGGGACAGCAGTCAGCTTCTGCAACATATTTTTCATTAAATTTTTCTGCTATAGTGATTTTTTTAAATTTCAAAATGCTTACAACATCAAGCAATGTAAAGGTATATAAGGAAAAATCCTACGGTCTGGGGGAAACTCATAATAACAGCTCCAGGTGTATTCTCTGCCTTTCTTGAGAGTCATTCAAAAACACAAACCCTTCTGCTCCGTCCAACCTTGAATCCTTTTTTACGGAAATGCAGTCATTCTGTGCACCCTGCACCAGGCACGGTGGTGTGCACCTGCAGTTCGGCCACCTATCCAAAAGCTGCTAGAGATTTTGCTTGTTTTTGATACATAATGAACCCGTTTATTGGTAACTAATTGGCTTTAAACCTGTTTTTTTAATAGCTGCATAATATCTCATAGTACAGCATAGATTTTATAGTATTTTAATTTACTGTTCCCTAATTAAATATATGTGATATCCCTTTTTTTTGGTCACTGTAAAAAATGTTGCCATAAATAACCTAGTACACGTATCCTTAGGTATTTATTTCTGTAGGACACTAAACCAAAAGTTAGGTACAATTTAAGTAGTAGGCTCCTTGTGGTAACTTTCTGAAGAATGTCACCAGACGCGATGCGAATGACTATGGCCCCTTGGCAGCAATCCTTTGCTGTTGGAAGGAACGAGAGAAAGGTGAAGGAGGGGTGCAAAGAAGGCGTCAGAATTTCCAGGAACGCTTCTCGGTTTAACAGCCCAGAAAGTGCTTTATCCTCGGCTTCAGAGGGGGAAACAGTGACGGCATCTTTCTCTTTGCTGCCTCAGAAGCAGATAAAATCACAGTGCCTGTTTCATGGGCCAGGCCTGCCCTAGGGGAAGGCTGGAATGAAGATTAATTGAGGTGAAGCGAATGGACATGAACTGAACTCATCACAGCCCAGCAAAGGGCCAGGATGGGGGGAGGCAGCGCCTGGCCACAGCCCCATGAGCAGAAGGAACAGCACTTCCCGCCCTGACTCACAGAACCTTTTCATCCATGCCTAAATGCCCAGCTCCCCATTGTTCAGGCAGGGAAACTGAGGTTCAGGGAGCTGCAGGCCTCTCCCAAGTTCACTGGGGAATGTTGGGGCAGAATCGGGGGCCTAGCACACCCATTCCCCAATGCCATCGCTGGAGGTCTTGCAATTGGCTGGCATCTGTGGGCCTTTTGGCTTGAGTTGCCCTCTGCTTTTTCCAGTTTACAGCCTGGGAAAGGTGACAGGGTGGTCACACAGGCTTGTCATGTGTGGCTGTGCACAGGCGGTGGCAGGGATAGAGCGGAGTGACCTCGCAGGGGTGAGATCTGCAGGAGCATAAGCTTACAACTGGGGAAGTGGGGGCAGGAAGGAGGGGAGGCTCCCTCCTGCTCCTCCTCTTCCTTCTCAGTCTCCTTAGCTTGCAAGGCATGCCCAGCAGACAGGCAGGTTCTGGTGATAAACTTTAAGCCCCTCCCAGTTGGTCAAGGCAGGGAGAGAGTGGGCATTTCCTGACCATGTTATTCCCCCACACCCCTCCACTCAGCCTTAGCTCCCCTCTGATTAGAGAACTGAAGCCCTCCAGCCAGTGAGTGACAGCAGGGTTGAGCACTGGGCTTGGAATGGACCAGCTCCCTGTCCTGGCTTCCCCTCCACTGCTGGGCGTGCCCCGTTGCTCCTTCATGTCAACCCAGGGCTCACCCCCACCTGTGGGATGCAGGAGCTGTGCGGGAGGTGGGGGCAGGCCTCACCCGCACCTGTGGGATGCAGGAGCTGTGCGGGAGGTGGGGGCAGGCCTCACCCCCACCTGTGGGATGCAGGAGCTGTGCAGGAGGTGGGGGCATGGCTCACCCCCACCTGTGGGATGCAGGAGCTGTGCGGGAAGGTGGGGGCAGGCCTCACCCCCACCTGTGGGATGCAGGAGCTGTGCAGGAGGTGGGGGCAGGCCTCACCCCCACCTGTGGGATGCAGGAGCTGTGCGGGAGGTGGGGGCATGGCTCACCCCCACCTGTGGGATGCAGGAGCTGTGCGGGAAGGTGGGGGCAGGGCTCACCCCCACCTGTGGGATGCAGGAGCTGTGTGGGAAGGTGGGGACAGGGCTCACCCCCACCTGTGGGATGCAGGAGCTGTGCAGGAGGTGGGGGAAGGGCTTGTTCCCCCACTCTCCCAGCAGGCAAAGGAGAGGACACTGGGGGAGGCTGGCTAGTTTTTGCAGGGTGTCTGTTTTGATATTGGGGTATTGGCCTGGGGTTGAGGAGCGGTGGTGCCTAAGAATTTAGGTCAGCCCCAGGCAGCCACATCTCCTTCAGAATTCAGTTAGTGCTTCCTGGATTCCAGGAATCTCCACTCCCAGGTTTCCACCTCCTGGAAGGATGCATCTCCACTACCCATCCCTCACAGACCCTCCCTCCCCGCTACAGATGTACAGTTGCATCTGGGGCAGTAAGCTGACCATTGCCTAAGCAATTTTACCCACAGCTAACAGAGAAAATGACCCACACAGTTGGAGAGAGGAGGGCAGTTTCTTCCAGCTCTAAAGATTCTGGGCATCTCGTGTCTTTCAGTAAAATAACTGCTGTCGTTGTCCACAGACAAATCAGTTATTAACTCGGAATAACTCCAGTTGAGGAAGCTGCCTTCCCCACTTGGATCTGCTGGCTCTGTCACTATGGTGACTGGGAAGGCTCTCAGCTTTTTGCAACCCGGGTGTGGAGGTGAACGTAGCCCACCCTGCAGAGCCGGGACGGGTCGCCAGCCCCAGCACAGCTCCTGCCTTTCACCTTTTCATCAGCGCGTGGCTCTTCCTCCGAGGGGACACCTCATTCCCATCCACCTCCCCCTTGTTACTCAGGAACTTATATTTAGCTGCTGTTTTGCTCACATTTGGGGAAATGCTGACTTCATGCTCTTCAGGGTGGAGACAGAGGCCAAAAGCTGTTGGATATTTTGTTCAACAACTCAGCTGTTGCATCCCAGGATATTTCTGAATTTAGAAAAGGAAACAAAATCCTCCAGGATAGCCCTGGACTGTTCTAGGCAAGAGCAGCAGCTAGCTTGTCCTTTCGGATAATCAGATTGCCAGCTCCCTGAGGGGCGGCGACTGTGTTCACTTAGTTTCTGAAACCCCAACACCTATGCAGGCCGTGGCTTGGAGAAAGTGCTAGATAAATATTACTGGGCAAATGCAGAGAGACCCTGGACTCACGGAGGAACCGTGAGCCAGGAATGACTGCATCCAGAAACCCACAGCCTTCTGTGGTAGCAGACCAAAAGGTGACCACAGCTCAGGCAGGAGGGACCCGGGTGGCCTCGTCTCAGCCCCTGGGGCAGCTTTTGGAGGAGCTGGGCATTGGCTGTGCGCTTTCCCCATGGCTTCCCAGGACTGGGCCACGCAGTACAAGGAAGCTGTGGGTTACACCAGGTGACGGGAGCAGGGACGACCAATGTGTTCTGGGGCAGTGGGCTGGGAGCCCTGAACCCTAGATGCTCTCTGGGACTCTTTATTTCTGTCTTGCCTGCTCGGCTCCAGCAATTTCAATCCACCAGCCCTAGCAACAGTTGCCAAGATAAACAAACAGTAGAGGAAGCCTGGATCATGGCTCCCTCCCTTTTGGGGGTGGCCCTGAGGGAGATGTTGGCCCCCACAGAATGCCCTCTCGGGGATGAGTGGAGATGAGGGGTACCCACCGAGGACTCTTGGGATTGCTGCACCCAAGAAGATGGGCACAGTCATTTGTTATCTGTAATTAAATAGAGCTAATTTCATTCCGGGGCACAGAGCTGGAGAATGAGGGTGCTCAAAAAATGTGATTCTCTTACGCTATTTTGTGTAAATGTCATCAGGGCGCAGCTGGAACGGGAAGGGACGGACATTTTTGAGATGTTCCTGGTCCCCTAAATAGCTTGTGTTCTGTTCCTTCAGCATTAAAGTCAATCTCATGCCAAGGCCTCCAGGCGGTGATGTAGATGAAATACTGCACTTACATAATCATTCCACGGCCAGTCGGGAAAGAGCTTTTTCCGGATAAATCTAAGAACTGAGTGAGGGAGGCAGACAGATCAGACGCACGAGCCCTCTTGGGTCCCTGGCAGTCCCGGCTCACAAACCGGCTGCAGCCATTCGTCTTTCTAGGCCTTCCCCAGAGGGGAAGTGACTGAGAGAAACGAAGAAAAAGTCCCCAGGCCGCCAAGTTCCCCTTTCAGTCGCTGTCCGCCAGTGGCTCTGTGAAAGCAGACAGCTCTTAGGCACAAGGCTGGAAAAAAGTCAGAACTACAACAGCAGAAATGCCCACACAGTTCTTTTCAAGAGGTGGGTTTGAACCATACACCGAGGGGGGAGGATCGTTTGAGGCCAGGAGTTCGAGACCAGCCTGAACAACATGAGACCCTGTCTCTACAAAAAAATAAAATTAGCCAGGCATGGTGGCATGTGCCTCTAGTCACAGCTATTTGGGAGGCTGGGGTGAGGAGATTGGTTAAGGCCAGAAATTTGAGGTCGCAGTGAGCTATGATTGAACCACTGCACTCCCTACAAAAAAATTTTTTTACAAAATTGGGCAGGCATGAGGCCGGACACCTGCAATCCCAGCTACTCAGGAGACTGAGGCAGGAGGACTGCTTGAGCCCAGGAGTTTGAGCTTACAGTGAGCTGTGATCTTACCACTGCTCTGTAGCCTGGGCAACAGAGAAAGACAGAATAGTCTTCAACAAATAAAAAAAAAAAATAGCCGGGCATGGTGGTGCATGCTCCTAGTCCCAGCTTCTCAGGAGACTGAGGTGGGAGGATCCTTTGAGTCAAGAGTTTGAGGCTTCAGTGAGCTGTGATTGCGCCACTGTACTCCAGCCTGGATGACAGAGCCAGGCTCTTCTCAGAAACAAACAAACTGAACAACAATAGCAAGAGGGACAGCCTCTCTCCAGTGGGCTAACTTTCTGGGCCTTGTAGCCCTCAGCGCTGGCTGTAGGATACAGCCAGGCATCCACAGCCTCACTTCCTTCCCTTGCTCAACTCTGCCCTTGGCCTTCAGCCCTCTCAGAATCTTTCCCTTCTCTGCCTGAAACAGCTCCCTGACTTCTGTCTTCACTGGGGGCATAGCCATGCTGGATGCTGAGGCCTCCCTAGGGACCGGAAGCATTTGCCTGGACTGAATTAGTCCGTTCTTGCACTGCTAATAAAGACATACCCAAGACTGGGTAATTCATAAAGGAAAGAGGTTTAATGGACTCACAGTTCTACCTGGCTGGGGAGGCCTTGCAATCACGGCGAGAGATGAAGGAAGAGCAAAGGGACATCTTTCATGGCGGCAGGCAAGAGAGCCTGAGAGCCAGCAGAAAGGGAAACAGCTGATCCCTTGTAAGAACATCAGACCTCCTGGGCCTCAGTCACCACCACAAGAACCACCCCCATGATTCAGTTCTCTCCCACCGGGTCCTTCCCACAACACATGGGAATTGTGGGAGCTACAATTCAAGATGAGATTTGGGTGGGGACACAGCGAAACCATATCAGCTCCCTAGAAGAGCCGCATGACTGGAGTGATCAGTGGCTATGCCACCATTCTCAACCACCACACCATGGCTGTGGCCTCCTCAGTGCCTCTCTCTCTTGGTTTCTCTGCCCTCCAACTCTCCATGCAGCTGCTTCCCTTCTGTGCCAGGGATTCTGGAAGGTTCCCCTTGTGATTGTCTTGCTGTGAGAGATGAACAAAGCCGAGTGTCCAGCATGTTTGTGCACCATGAGCTCGGTGCACTTTCCTGAAGCCCTGGTGACCCTGCAGTCCTCTGCACCTCCGGCCCATTCAGTGTATGGGTCTCTGGGATTTCTGCAGTTTGCTGTGGTAGAAAGGCCTGTTATAGATTCAGATTTTAGGAGTGAAGGAGCCCAGCTTCCTGAGGCAGTGTCTCAGATACTGAGGACCACACATGTGATTTTTGTGATGCACTTGAATTTCTCTATGGTGTGCAACTCATGCAACCCCATCAGCCCCATGTGCCTGTGACACTGGGAAGACTACTTGACCCCATCCACCTCCTTCCTACCCTGCACTGCCCCAGCCCATGTCAGCCCACAAGTCACTACGTCGCTGGCCCTTCTGCATCTGCATTACACAGAAACATAGGGTTTGGGACTGGAAGGGACCTCAGAGTCGCTCATGCTTCTGTCATGCTGTACACTTGCTTTCCTATATGTTTTCTCATTTCATCAAAAATGTGGTCATTCATCCCACTGAGACCACAGACAAAGACATCAAGGTCTGGGGAGGTTAAGTGGTTTGGTGAAGGCCACAGCTGACTCGACTCTGTGCCCTCTTTGATGTTTCAAATCCCAGTGGCTCCTCATTCTTTCCTCCTTGGACTGGCCCCAGCCTCTGGTGTCAGTTAAATTTCATGCACCAAACCTCAGCCCAGCCTTGGCCATCCTAGTTGGATGGGACTGCTGGGGACACAATATGTCTTGAAGCTCTGGTGGCTTGGGCAGGGGTGTTATCAGCAGACGCTAGTTCTCCCAAGCCCCATCCTGGCTGGGAAGTCTTGACAGCTTTGTAGTACTTGGTTTAGATTCCCCATCATGGCGATTCTAGACAGGGCTGGTCCAAACGCAGACGTTCTAAAGTCCTCCTTCATTGCAGGTCATCCATAATGAGCGGGAAACCCACTGCAGCATGAGTGAAGACCCTGCCAGAAGGCTGAGCTGTGGCTGATGACTCATCAGGTGATTTTATTTAAAAATCTCCAGTAGATTTTTTTTTGCCATGTGTCTGATGGCACAGATACTGGAGCTCTTACAGAGCCTCTCACACAAACAGGTCGTGGGGCGGGCTGATGGGGATGTCACAAATACAATGAAATGCCCAGCCACGATGCTAAAGCAGAATCTGGGGAAGAGGATGTGTCTTGGGATTCTCCCTCTGGGTCTTCACAAACCCAAGATTGGAGGAAGGCTCCTTGTTCCTCCAAGCCAGGTCATGATGAATGACCTGCTCCCTGTGGTTTGATATGGGTTAAGTTCAGCCTTAACAAGTCATCTCGGCCACCCCCTGCCTTCAGGAGGCTGCACATAAGTTTTTGAAGGCAGGGGAGAGTCTGACCTATTTTTAAAGACCTGTTTGATGAGGAGGCCCTGTCATCTGAGGACACAGATGAAAGATGCTGGTTTGTGACATTGCTTCCTGGCACTGTTTAGAGCTGGCAGTGCAGAGGAGGACACAGTGATGAGGCTTGGCTTGGGTGTGTTGTGTCCTAAGAGGGCACAGGATGGAAGCAGCCATCCTGGAGGGTGAGAGTGACTGAGGAATAAGGAGGCTTTGGCCAGAATGGAAAGAAGGGAGTCCTGGTTTTGGAGGAAGGGAGGTTGCATTTTAGGTCAAGAGATGAGGGAATTTAGGGCATGGCATGTTGGCTGGGGGCTGCAGTTGGCTCCCCTCCTGGAGACTGGCAGAGGCTTAGCCATGATTTGAGGGTCTGTGCTTAATCTTGAAGGCCTTGGGAACCACTAATCAACTTAAATTGGGCAGTGACATCCAGGCCATTTCTTCCTCAGCCTCTCTGTTGAGCTGCTCATCAACGTGATGATGGCGACAGTCCTGTTGCAGCTCTCCGGCAGAACACTGAAATACAACCCCAGGAAAGAGAATTTTGTGGCTCCCCCCAGTTTACCCCAGGACCAAGGAATTCAAGCCACTATGTCCCCATGCAGAAGTTGATGTGTTTTTGGAGCCAGATGCACCTAGTCTAGAAAACTTAAAGCCTTCTGAGGAGGCTGGGATGTTTCCACAGGGTTATTCAGACAGAGAGATTCTTTTAAATAGTGTACTCATTGAAGACATTAAGCTCATTTTAATGGGTTGGACCCTGGCCACCGTCATCAGTGGCCTCGGTGTTTATAGCTTCATGATGGTCTTTGGTACCAGGAGAGACATTGAGACGAAGGCCAGGTCTGTGGGGCTGAGGCTGGAGAAGAGAGATAGACTTCCCTATGCATAGGTGGAGTCACTGCTCCACTGTATACCTATTTGATTATGCCAGATGCACAAGAAACCTCTCCTGCCTTCTCCATGACTGAACAACATTCTTTCAATTGTGAAATAAAGGCTTTGGCTTGGTTAAGGCTTACTTATTTCCCTATTAAAGATCAAGTCCTAGAAGTCTTTTCTTTTCTCTCATGAGGTTCTACAGCTTGGTACGAAAGAGTCTGTATGAGACTTCCAGGAAGAGCTTCCACACAGTGACTATAGAGAAGGGGCCAGGGTGCTGGATACATGAGGGAAGCAAGTGGGTGTCGTAGTTCATCTTCTGCTGCTGTAACAGAGTACCATGGGATGGGTAATTTATAAAGAAAATAAGTTTATTTGACTGGTGCCTTGGGAGGCTGGGAAGTGCCAGCATCTGGTGAGGGTTATCCCATGGTGGAAAAGCAGAAGGCAGAGATGAGCACACGAGACAGAGAGAACAAGTCACCGTTGTCAGGATCCCACTCCCAAGATAACTACCTCATCCCAAGATGACAGTATTAATCCACTCATGATGGGGAAGCCCTCATGAGCTATTTACCTCGTAAAGGTGATTAAAGGCACCTTCTAATGCCATCGCAATGGAGATTAAGATTCTGACACAAGCATTGGGGAACACATTTAAACCACAGCAGTGGGAGAGAAAAAAGATATCTCCATCAGCTGCATTATTTGCCTGGGCCTGCTGATGCTAAGCTGTGCTGTGTCTCTCCTCGGGCACAGTCAGAGGGGGATGCCCTCTAGGTTCTCTACTGGCCCTGTCTACACCACTGGCCTGGCTTACAACCCTTTAAGTTGTTCTGAGGAAACTGAGCATATTCCTCAACTTAAGACCAGGGAAGTGGTCGGGATATATACATATACATATACATATACATATACATATACATATACATATACACATACACATACATATAGATACATATATGAATATATACATATATTAATTAATCGGGACATGTTCCTGTCAAACCGTACTTTGCTTGGTAGAAATGTAGAGTCTTGGGTCAGCCCACAAAGGCTTGACTGATCTGTGAGGTGGCTGGATACAGTGCAAGCCTTCCTCATGAACTCATCTCTATTCCCTTGGAGGTGGGGACTCCCTGGAGAAAGCCTGGGCAATAGAGAAGTAGGGAGAAATAAGGAGAGAGAAAAGGGCAGCTTGTAGGGCGTGTATGTGTGTGTGCGTGTGTGTGTGTGTGTGTGTGTGTGTGTGTGTGTGTGTGTCTGTGTCTGTATCTGTCTGTCTGTCATCTGTTGCTATAGTTTTGTCTTCTCTAGAATGGATAGTCATTAGCTGTTCAGTCTGGCCTCTTTCAGTTAGGTTTCATTCATGTTGTTGCCTTTTCTTGTTGATGGTATTTTCTTCCAATGGAAGGTTGTTTTCATCTCCATGGAAAACCGATTTAGTGTAGCCACTTTCAGCAATTTTCTTAGCTAGATCTTCTGGATAACTTGTTGCACCTTCTACATCAGAACTTGCTGCTTCTCCTTGCACTTTCATGTTATAGAGGTGACTTTTTTTGGAGGGGGGCCATAAAACACACCTTAACAATGCAAAAGAATAGAAATGATATAATGTCTGCTCTCAGGCCACTGTGGAATTAAACTAGAAATCAGTATTAGAAAGATAACTGGAAAATCCAAAAACATATGGATATTAAACAACATACTTATAAATAACATACGGTGGCTGGGCACAGTGGCTAATGCTTGTAATCTCAGCACTTTGGGAAGTCAAGGTGGGACAATCACTTGAGCCCCCAAAATTGAGATAAGCCTGGCAAGAGGGTGAGACACCATTGCTACAAAAAAAGAAAAAGAAATTAGCCAGCCCGGTCGTATGTACCTGTAGTCCCAGCTACTTGGGAGGCTGAGGTGGGAGGAGCGTTTGAGCCCAGGAGTTTGAGGCTAAAATGAGCTATGATCATCCCACTGCATTCCAGTCTGGGTGACACAGAGAAACCCTGTCCCTATTTTTAAAATGAAATGAAACGAAATAAATAAATAAACAAATCACATGGGTCAAAGAGTAAATCTCAAGAGAAATTTTAAAATATTAAAATTTTTATGCAATTATGTCTAATTGATGGTATTGTTGGGTTCAAGCATGTACTCACTGATTTTTCTGTCTGCTGGATCTGTGCATTGCTGATAGAGGGATAACGTCTCCTGCTGTAATAGGAGATTCATTTATTTCCTCTTGCAGTCCTATCAGTTTTTGCCTCAGGTATTTTGTCTCTCTGTTGTTAGGCAATTCTCCAATTCTTCTTGGGGAATTTACCCCTTTATTATTTTGTAATGCCCTTGTTGCTGATAACTTTCCCTGCATCGAAGTCTGCTCTTACTTTCTTTTGATAAGTATTAGCATGGTATATTTTTCTTTATCCATTTACTATTAATTTGTATGTACCTTTATATGTAAAGTGTGTTTCTTATAGATGACATAGTATTGGGTCTTATTGTTGGATCCATTCAAACAATCTGTCTTCTAATTGGTGCATTTAGAACACTGACATTCAAAGTAATTATTGATATAGTTGTATTAATATCTATCATATTGGCTACTTTTTTATATTTGTCTGCCTTGTTTCTTGTTTCTCTTTTTGTCTTTCACTCTTTTTCTGCTGTTTGTGGTTTTTGTTTGTTTGTTTTCAGTTACAAGTTTTCTTTTTTTTATTGCATTTTAGGTTTTGGGGTACATGTGAAGTACATGCAAGATTGTTGCATAGGTACACACATGGCAGTGTGATTTGCTGCCTTCCTCCCCTTCACCTATATCTGCCATTTCTCCCCATGCTATCTCTCCCCAACTCCTGACCCCCCACTGTCCTTCCCCTATTTCGCCCAACAGACCCCAGTGTGTGATGCTCCCCTCCCTGTGTCCATGTGTTCTCATTGTTCAACACTTGCCTATGAGTGAGAAGATGCGGTGTTTGATTTTCTGCTCTTGTGTCAGTTTGCTGAGAATGATGGTTTCCAGGTTCATCCATGTCCCTACAAAGGACACAAACTCATTGTTTTTGATGGCTGCATAATATTCCATGGTATATATGTGCCACATTTTCCCTGTCCAGTCTATCATCAATGAGCATTTGGGTTGGTTCCAGGTCTTTGCTATTGCAAACTGTGCTGCAATGAACATTTGTGTGCATGTGTCCTTATAATAGAATGATTTATAATCCTTTGGATATATACCCAGTAATGGGATTGCTAGGTCAAATGGAATTTCTATTTCTAGGTCCTTGAGGAATCATCACACTGTCTTCCACAATGGTTGAACTAATTTACACTCCCACCAACAGTGTAAAAGTGTTCCTATTTCTCCACATCCTCTCCAGCATCTGTTGTCTCCACATTTTTTAATGATTGCCATTCTAACTGGCGTGAGATGGTATCTCAATGCAGTTTTGATTTGCATTTCTCTAATGACCAGTGATGATGAGCATTTTTTCATATGTTTGTTGGCCTCACGTATGTCTTCTTTTGTAAAGTGTCTGTTCATATTCTTCACCCACTTTTGAATGGGCTTGTTTGTTTTTTTCTTGTATATCTCTTTTAGTTCTTTGTAAATTCTGGATATCAGCCCTTTGTCAGATGGGTAAACTGCAAAAATATTTTCCCATTCTGTTGGTTGCTGATTCACCCTAATGACTGTTTCTTTTGCCGTACAGAAGCTGTGGAGTTTGATTAGGTCCCATTTGTCTATTTTGGCTTTTGTCACCAATGCTTTTGGTGTTTTGGTCATGAAGTCCTTGCCTACGCCTAGTCCTGAATGTTTTTGCCTAGATTTTCTTCTAGGGTTTTTATGGTGTTAGGTCTTATGTTTAAGTCTTTAATCCATCTGGAGTTAATTTTAGTGTAAGGTGTCAGGAAGGGGTCCAGTTTCTGCTTTCTGCACATGGCTAGCCAGTTTTCCCAACACCATTTATTAAATCGGGAATCCTTTCCCTATTGCTTGTTTTTGTCAGGTTTGTTGAAGATCGGATGGTTGTAGATATGTTGTGTTGCCTTTGAGGCCTCTGTTCTGTTCTACTGGTCTGTATCTCTGTTTTGGTACCAGTACCATGCTGTTTTGATTACTGTAGCCTTGTAGTATAGTTTTAAGTCCGGTAGTGTGATACCTCCTGCTTTATTCTTTTTGCTTAGAGTTGACTTGGCTATGCGGGCTCGCTTTTGGTTCCATATGAAGTTTAAGGTGTTTTTTTCCAGTTCTGTGAAGAAGGTCATTGGTAGCTTGATGGGGATAGCATTGAATCTGTAAATTACTTTGGGCAGTATGGCCATTTTCACGATATTGATTCTTCCTAACCATGAACATGGAATGTTTCTCCATCTGTTTGTATCCTTTCTTATTTCGTTGAGCAGTGGTTTGTAGTTCTCCTTGAAGAAGTCCTTTACGTTCCTTGTTAGTTGTATTCCTAGGCATTTTATTCTCTTTGTAGCAATTGTGAATGGCAATTCGTCCTTGATTTGGCTCTCTTTAAGTCTGTTATTGGTGTATAGGAATGCTTGTGATTTTTGCACATTGATTTTGTATCCCGAGACTTTGCTGAAGTTGCTTATCAGTTTCAGGAGATTTTGGGCTGAGACGATGGGGTCTTCTAGATATACAATCATGTCGTCTGCAAATAGAGACAATTTGACTTCCTCCTTTCCTATTTGAATACTCTTTATTACTTTTTCTTGCCTGATTGCTCTGGCTAGAACGTCCAGTACTCTATTGAATGGGAATGGTGAGAGAGGGCATCCTTGTCTAGTGCCAGATATCAAAGGGAACGCTTCCAGTTTTTGCCCATTCAGTATGATATTGGCTGTTGGTTTGTTGTAAATAGCTTTTATTATTTTGAGATATGTTCTGTCAATACCTAGTTTATTGAGGGTTTTTAGCATAAAGGGCTGTTGAATTTTGTCAAAGGCCTTCTCTGCATCAATTGAGATAATCATGTGGTTTTTGTCTTTGGTTCTGTTTATGTGGTGAATTACGTTTATAGACTTGCGTATGTTGAACCAGCCTTGCATCACTGGGATGAATCCTACTTGATCATGGTGGATAAGCTTTTTGATGTGCTGTTGCAATTGGCTTGCCGGTATTTTATTGAAGATTTTTGCATCTATGTTCATCATGGATATTGGCCTGAAGTTTTATTTTCTTGTTGAGTCTCTGCCGGGTTTTGGTGTCAGGATGATATTGGTCTCATAAAATGATTTGGGAAGGATTCTCTCTTTTTGGATTATTTGGAATAGTTTCGGAAGGAATGGTACCAGCTCCTCTTTGTATGTCTGGTAGAATTAGGCTCTGAGCCCATCTGGACCTGGGCTTTTTTTGGGTGGTAGGATTTTAATTGCTGCCTCAACTTCAGACCTTGTTGTTGGTCTATTCAGGGTTTCAACTTCTTCCGGGTTTAGGCTTGGGAGGAGGCAGGTGTCCAGGAATTTATCCATTTCTTCCAGGTTTGCTAGTTTATATGCATAGAGTTGTTTGTAATAATCTCTGATGATGGTTTGAATTTCTGTGGAATCTGTGGTGATATCCCCTTTATCTTTTTTTATTGCATCTATTTGGTTATTCTGTCTTTTCTTTTTTATTAATCTGGCTAGTGGTCTATTTTGTTGATCTTTTCAAAAAACCAGCTCCTTGATTTATTGATTTTTTGAAGGGTTTTTTGTGTCTGTCTCCTTCAGATCTGCTCTGATCTTAGTTATGTAAGGTTTATTGCTGATGTAGAATGAGGAACCTGAGGCAAGTATGAGAAAATAAGAAGCCAATTTATTCAGCTCCCGGGCGAGGTTCTGTGGTCCAGGAAGGGGCCAGAGAAGTCACTCCCAGCTGTTTAGGTCATGGGGTTTTATGGGAAGGGAAGGCGACCGATTGGCTACTGGGGAAACAAAGTGAAGGCAATCCTATTGGCTATTAAGAAGCAGGAAATGCCTGGAGCTAGTGGTTATGGGTAGGTGGGCGGGACCTTGGATCTTGATTGACTGTTGGGGAAACAAAATGAAGGCAATCTTATTGGCTATTAAGAAGCAGGAAATGCCTGGAGCTAGTGGTCATGGGTAGGTGGGTGGGACCTTAGGTAAGCGGGCCTTCCAGGGGCATACGGAGCAGACTGCTACTGGGCAGGGTCTGATGGGGCTTCTTTAAAAAATTTTCCTGCAGCGTTTATTAACAGCGGGCTGGGTGTTAAATGCATAATTTAGTGCCGAATGTGGGCTTGGGTCTGGTATGCAGAGGCGGGTGCGGGGAAGCTGTGCAGCAAGGCCAGATAACGAGCTTGGGTGATGACCCAGTTATCAGATGCGGAGAGAGATGGATGAGTCCACTTAACCCTCTGTGAGGCAGCTGGCCTTATAAGTTATTTCATGTCTTCTGCTAGTTTTTGAGTTTTTTTGATCTTGCTCCTCTAGCTCTTTCAATTTTGACAATAGGGTGTCAATTTTAGATCTCTCCTTACTTCTCATGTGGGCATTTATTGCTATATATTTGCCTCTAGAGACTGCTTTAAATGTGTCCCAGAGATTCTGGTATGTTGTGTATTCGTTCGTGTTGGTTTTGAAGAACATCTTTATTTCTGCCTTCATTTCATTGTTTATCCAGTCAACATTCAAGAGCCAGTTGTTCAGTTTCCATGAAGATGTGCGGTTCTGAGTTAGTTTCTGAATTCTGAGTTCTAACTTGATTGCACTGTGGTGTGAGAGACTGTTATGATTTCCGTTCTTTTGTATTTTCTGAGGAGTGATTTACTTCCAATTATGTGGTCAATTTTAGAGTACGTGTGATGTGGTGCTGAGAAGAATGTATATTCTGTGAATTTGGGGTGGAGAGTTCTGTAAATGTCTATTAGGGTTGCTTGTTCCAGGTCTGAGTTCAAGTCCTGGATATCTTTGTTAATTTTCTGTCTGGTTGATCTGTCTAATATTGACAATGGGGTGTTAAAGTCTCCCACTATAATTGTGTGGGAGTCTAAGTCTCTTTGTAAGTCATTAAGAACTTGCCTTATGTATCTGGGTGCTCCTGTATTGGGTGCGTATATATTTAGGATCGTTAGCTCTTCTTGTTGCATTGATCCTTTTACCATTATGTAATATCCTTCTTTGTCTCTTTTAATCTTTGTTGCTTTAAAATCTATTTTATCAGAGATGAGAATTGCAACTCCTGCTTTTTTTTTTGCTCTCCATTTGCTTGGTAAATCTTCCTCCATCCCTTTATTTTGAGCCTGTGTGTATCATTGCATGTGAGGTGGGTTTCCTGGATACAGTACACCAATGGGTTTTGGCTTTTTATCCAATTTGCCAGTCTGTGTCTTTTGATTGGGGCATTTAGTCCATTTACATTTAGGGTTAATATCGTTATGTGTGAATTTGATACTGCCATTTTGATGCTAGCTGGCCGTTTTGCCCATTAGTTGATGCAGATTCTTCATTGTATTGATGCTGTTTACCATTTGGTATGTTTTTGGAGTGGCTGGTACTGGTTGTTCCTTTCCATATGTAGAGCCTCTTTCAGGAGCTCTTGTAAAGCAGACCTGGTGGTGATGAATTCTCTGAGTATTTGCTTGTTCGCAAAGGATTTTATTTTTCCTTCAATTATGAAGCTTAGTTTGGCTGGATAGGAGATTCTGGGTTGAAAATTCTTTTCTTTAAGGATGTTGAATATTGGTCCCCACTCTCTTCTGGCTTGTAGGGTTTCTGCTGAGAGATCTGCTGTGAGAGTGATGGGCTTCCCTTTGTGGGTAACCCGACCTTTCTCTCTGGCTGCCCTTAGCATTTTTTCCTTCATTTCAACCCTGGTGAATCTGACGATTATGTGCCTTGGGTTGCTCTTCTTGACGAATATCTTTGTGGCGTTCTCTGTATTTCCTGGACTTGAATAATGGCCTGCCTTGCTAGGTTGCAGAAGTTTTCCTGGATAATATCCTGAAGAGTATTTTCCAGCTTGGATTCATTCTCTTTGTCACATTCAGGTACACCTATCAAACATAGATTACATCTTTTCACAAAGTCCCACATTTCTTAGAGACTTTGTTCATTCCTTTTTACCCTTTTTTCTCTAATCTTGCCTTCTTGTTTTATTTCATTGAGTTGATGTTTGACCTCTGATATCCTTTCTTCTGCTTGGTCAATTCAGCTGTTGAAACTCGTACATGCTTTGTGAAGTTCTTGTGTTGTGTTTTCAGCTCCATCAATTCACTTTTATATTCCTCTCTAAGTTGTCCATTCTTGTTAGCATTTCGTCAAATCTTTCTTCAAAGTTCTTAGTTTCTTTGCATTGGGTTAGAACATGTTCTTTTAGCTCACAGAAGTTTCTTATTACCCACCTTCTGAAGCCTGATTCTGTCATTTCATCACACTTATTCTCCATCCAACCTTGTTCCCTTGCTGGTGAGGAGTTGTGATCCCTTGTTGGAGGAGAAGTCTTCTGGTTTAGGGTGTTTTCATCCGTTTTGCACTGGTTTCTTTCTGTCTTTGTGGATTTATCCACCCATTGTCTTTGTAGTTTCTGACTTTCAGATTGGGTCTCTGAGTGAACTTCCAGTTTGTGGATGATGAAGTTATTTCTGTTTCTTAGTTTTCCTTCTAACAGCCTGGCCCCTCTGCTGTAGGACTGCTGAGGTCCACTCTAGGCCCTGCTTGCCTGGGGATCACCTGCAGTAGCTGCAGAACAGTAAGGGTTATACCAGTTTCTTCTTCTGCTATCTTTGTCCTAGAAGGATAATCGCCAAATGTCAGTGTGTTCTCTCCTTTATCAGGAGACTCTTTGGATATATGGGGGTCAGGGAGCTGCTTGAGGAGACAGTCTGTCCTTTATAGGAGCTCAAGTGCTGAGCTGTGAGCTCTGTTGTTCATTCAGAGCTGCTGGGCAGGTACGTTTAAGTCTGCAGCAGCAGAACTCATGAACTCCTTTTTTTTTTTTTTTTTTTTTCTTCCAGGTGCACTGTCCCAGGAAGTTAGGGCTTTATTTATGAGTTTCTGTTGTGCTGCTGCCTTTTTATCAGGGCTGCGCTGCCCAGCAAGGAGGCACTGTAGTCACTGTCTGCCTGCAGAGGCTTTGCTGAGCTACTGTGGGCTCCGCCCAGCTGCCATGTGATCTTCCCTGCAGTCCTGTTTATATGGGTGTAGTTAGAACTGCCTCGGCAATGGTGGCCCACCTCTGTAATGGCAGACTCCCTCTGTAATGGCAGGTTGCCTCAGCAGTGGCGGGTTGCCTCGGCAATGGCAGGCTACCTCCGTAGTGGTGGAGTGCCTCAGTAATGGTGGACGTCCCTCCCCCACAGAGCTGGACCATCCTGGGTTCAGCTGTGCTTGCTGTGAAACTCTCAACCCAGAGTGTTTCCAGTTGCTGGTTTTTTTGTGGGGTGGAACCAGCTGAGCCTGCTCACCTGGCTCCCTGCCTCAGAGCCTTTTTTTTTTTTTTTTTTTTTTTTTTTTTTTTTTTTAGTTGAACAGTCGACTGTCTCCTAGGTGTTCCAGTTGCATGTTGAAGTGGCGCAAGGATCTGTATGATTTCCCGTGCAGCGACTCACTGCACTGGCTGAAACAGTGGCGCTGAGATTCGTGGTGGTTTTTTTGCCTGGGAATCTCCTGGCCTGGCTCCCTGTTTCAGTCCCCTTTTTAATCAGATGAATAGGTGACTCTGTCTTCCTGGGGCTCCAATTGCCAGCTAAAAGGGCACCCGGACCAGTGTATTTTGTACGGAGAACCTCCGGCAAAGCAGCCGCACCAAAACAGCGGTGCTGTTGACCCGGGGGCTCCTCTGCCTGGGAATCTCCTGGCCTGTAGGCAATAAAAATCCGTCTGGAAATGCAGCATCCACTCACCCTCTGCACTTTCACTGGGAGCTGCAATCCTGAGCTGTTCCTAATTGGCCATCTTGGATCTTCCCCTGTTTGTGGTTTTAATTGAGCATTTTATGTGATTCTGTTTTTTTTCCTTTCTTGGCATATTAGTTATACATTTTTAAAACTTTCTTTTAGTGGTTGGCATAGAGTTTGCAATGCACACTATGACTAACTCAAGTTCAATTTTAAATAACACTATACCACTTCATGGCTAGGGTGAGTACCTTATCATAACAAAGGTGTGAGCCACCGTGCCTGGCCTCTCTTTGCTTTTATGACATTGGAATCTCTTGGCTCTTCTTTTCTAGTTGATTCAACTTTTAGTTTTTTGAGGAACTTCCATACAGTTTTCTATAATGGCTATTGTATATTGGTTTGTCAATTGTGTTTATCTTCAAAAAGCCAACTCTTAGTTTTGTTGATCTTTTGTATTGTTTTTCTAGTCTCTATTTCATTTGCTTCTGTTCTAATCTGTGTTATTTGTTTCCTTGTACTAACTTTTGACTTACTTTATTATTTTTCTCTATTTCCCAGAGATATGTTAGGTTGTTTATTTAACATCTTTATTTATTCTTAATGTAGGCATGTATTGTTATGAAATTTCTTCTTAGAACTGCTTTTGCTGCAGTCTGTAAGTTTTGGTTTATTGTGTTTCCATTTTCCTTTGACTCAGTATATTTTTTAATTTCCTTTTTAATTTTGTTACTGACCCATTTGTTCAGAAGCATATTATTTAATATATGTATATTTGTAAGTGCTCTGAAATTCCTCCTGTTATTGTTTTGTAGTTTTATACCATTGTGGCAAGAAAAGATACTTGATATGTTTCAGTCTTCTTAAATTTTCCAACATTGTCTTAGGTCTAACACATAATCTATCCTGGAGGATGTTCCATGTATTTTCCACGTTCTAGCCTTAAGAAGAATATGTATTCTGTGGCTGTTGGAGAGAATGTCCTGTATATGTCTGTTAGGTCCACTTGAGCTAAAGTGTTGTTCAAGTTCAATGTTTCCTTATTAATTTTCTGTATGGATGACCTACCCATTGTTGAAAGTGTGGTACTGATGGTCCCTAGTATTATTGTATTGCTGTCCAACTTTCCCTTCAGATATATTAACATTTGCTTTATATATTTAGGTGCTTTAATGTTAGGTGCACGTATGTTCATAATTGTTATGCCCTCTTGATGAATTGATGCCTTTCTTATGCCCCTTGTTGGATTTTTTTTTTTTATAGTTTTTAACTTAAAGTCAATTTTCTTGATATAAGCATAGCTACGCTTGATCTCATTCGGTTTCCCTTTGCATGGAATATCTTTATCCTTCTCTTCCCTATGTGTGTTCTTTACTATGAATGCCAGTGTGTGTCCTTAAAAGAGAGGTGAGTCTCTTGTAGATAGCATATGGTTGAGTCTTGTTTTCTTCATCCATTCAGTCACTCTATGTGGTTGTGAATTGTATCCCTTTACATTCAATGTTGCAACTGATAGGTAAGGACCTACTACTAATGTTCTGTTAATTGTTTTCTAGCTGTTTTGTATATTCTGTGTTTCTTTCTTCCTCACTTGATGTGTTTTTTTGTTACTTGATGGTTTTGCTTAGTGATATGCTTTGAATCCTTTTCTTTCTTCTTCTTTTTTTTTTTTTTTTGAGACAGAGTCTTACTCTTGTCACCAAGGCTCACTGCAACCTCTGCCTCCCAGGTTCAAGAGATTGTTGTGCCTCAACGTCCTGAGTAGCTGGATTTACAAGTGCCTGCCACCATGCCTGGCTGATTGTTGTATTTTTAGTAAAGATGGGGTTTCACCATGCTGGCCAGGCTGGTCTCAAACTCCTGACCTCAGGTGATCTGCCTGCCTTGGCCTCCCAAAGTGCTGGGATTACAGACATGAGCCACTATGCCTGACCTTATTTTATTCTATTTTTGTTTTGTGCATTTACTTCAATTTTTTCCTTTGTGGTCACCATGAGACTTACATATAACATCATATACTTACAACAATCTATTTCAAACTTATAACAAGTTAACTTTGCATACAACAACTCTATCCTTTTTTTCTCCCACATTGTCAGAATTTATATCATTTTGTAATATGTATCCCTTGACTATTTCTTTTAGCTGCAGTTGTTATTAATAGTTTTGTTTTTAACTCTCATACTGGGAATAAAATTGCCTTACATAACACCATTACAGCCCTAGAATATTCTGAATATGGCTCTGTATTACTTATATTATACAATCTGTATTACTTACTATTGAGTTTTGTGTTTTCATAAGTTTCGTTTTTAATTATCAGCCTTTGTTTCAGTTTAAAGAACTCTAGCAATTCCTGTAAGATGGGTTTAGTGGTGATGAACTTCTTTAGCTTTTGTTGGTCTGGGAAAGTTTTTCTTTCTCCCTCATTTCTGAAAGACAACTTTGTAGGTAAGTATTCACAGTTTTCCTTCTTTTTCTTTTTCTTCGGCACTTTGAAAATATCATCCCACTACTTCTAGGCCTGATGAGTTTCTGTTGATAAATCCACTGATGTGTTTCTTATCTCCTGCTGCTCTCAGATTTTTTCTTGGTCTTTGATTTTTAATCATTTGATGATTATATGTTGGAGAAGTCCTCTATTTCAACTTGATTTGCGACCACTGTGCTTCCTATATCTGGATATTGGCATCTTTCCCTAAACATTAGGGAAATGTTTAGCTAGCATTGCATTAAATATCCTTTCTGGCTCTTTTTATTCTCCTTCTCAAAGTCCTGTTATGCAAAGGTTAGGTCTATTGATGGTGTCCCATAATTCCCATAGGCTTTCTTCCTTCTTTTTTATTCCTTTTCTTTTTGCTCCTCTCATTGGATAATTTCAAATGTTCTGTCTTTAAGCTCACTGATACTTTCTTCTGCTTCATCAATCATCCTGTTGAAGGTTTCTATTGCATTACGCTTCAGTCATATTCTTCATCTCTAGGACTTCTACATGTTTTTATTTCTTTGTGAAACTTCTAATTTTGTTTTTGTTTTTTTGAGACAGAGTCTCACTCTATCACCCAGACTGGAGGGCAGTGGTACAATCTCTGCTAACTGCAACTTCCACCTCCTGGGTTCAAGCAGTTCTCCTGCCTCAGCCTCCTGAGTAGTTGGGATTACAGGCACACACCACCACACCCAGCTAATTTTTGTACTTTTAGTTGAGATGGGATTTCACCATGTTGGTAAGGCTGATCTCAAACTCCTGACCTCACGATCCACCCAGCTGTCAGCCTCCCAAAGTGCTGGGATCACAGGGGTGAGCCACCGTGTCTGGGAAACTTCTAATTTTGATCATGTATTGTTTTCCAAATGTTATTTGATTTTTTATCTGTATATTCTTGTAATTCACCAAACTTTAAGAGGATTATTTTGAGTTCTTTGTAATTTCAAATATCTCAATTTCCTTAGGATCCATTGTTAGAGTTTTTTACGTTTCTATTGCAGGTGTCATATTTCGCGAGTCTTTGTAATCTTTATGTTCTTACATTAGTGTCTGCATTTGAAAAGACAGCCACCTCTTCTGACTTGTACAGGTGTTCCTTGACAGGGTTAGACCTTCACTATTTAGTCTAACCTGTGATTCTGGATGGGCCAGTTGGTAATAACTGTGGGCTTGCTTTTGGATTATCTAGATGGGTAGGCCACACTGCCTTTGCTATGAGTTTAGGTGGGGCAGCCAGCTGGGCTCAGCTATCTGACAAGACCACTGGCTGAGCTCTGCAATCAGGCAGATGTACTCGTTGGACACTGCAATCACCTCTGGTCAGGCCTAGGGCCTTAGGGTGTATTCCCCGGCCAGGTGGTGATACGGCTATTTGAGTTCTGCAGTTGGACAGGATTGCAGAAGGGGCCCTGAGGTTAAGTGAAGTTGTTGCTTAAGGTGGAAAGCTCCAATTGCTATTTCAGTATAAAAGCATGGTTGAGGTTTTCCTCTTTCCTTAGGTGGGAGGTTTGGGTGGGCATTTAAATTCAGTTGAGTGCTGTTTAAACTTCTGAATGTGGCAGAATTAGCCCCTGAACTTCACCAAAATGTGCTGTAGTGGTCATGTCTTTGTATGGGGCCTTGCCGTGGTCTTTGAGGTCCCACTAAGGGCTGTTTAAACTCCCATTTGTGCAGAACTAGCCCCTCTTCATTGCCAAAATGCAGTGACAGGTATCTTTCTCACTAAATCAGGCTTTGGGGAAGGGTCTGAAGCTCGTTCTGAAGGCTGGCCATCTAGGGATTCAAGTCAGGTAGAACTTCCCGTCACTTCTAGAATGTCCAGCTTGGCTTTGCAGGTGAATTCTGCTGTTAGCTAGTACCTCTGACTGGGAACCACCATTAGCAGGTACAACACAGACCTACCACCAAGATCTACAAGCTGATTGTTGTGGGCTCAACCTTCTTGCTTTGTTTCTTCCTGACCCCAGGTTGTCTAGTCATGTTGTTTCCCACCCGTATTCTCCATGGTGTGAGACCAAAATGAGATTCCTAAGAAGTGTCTTGGAATGCTAGAGAAGCCAGATGTCTACCTCCAGTTCTCTTTTTCTACTGTATAAACCGTGAGCCTGGGCAATCCTCTCTGTGTGGTACTGTGCAAACTTGAGGGAGGGAGAAGGGTGAAGTGGTCAAGGAGAAACCATTTCTTTCACCCTTCTAATGCAGTTTTTATTTAGCTCTGTGGTCCATGCAGGTGGCTCAGGCTTATTCCAAAGTTTAGGAATTTTCACTGATATCCTTATCTGTGGATAATGCTAGTTGGATTTGCTGTGAAGGGTAGTGAAGCTTGGGACGTCCTATTTCAGCATCTTGCTCTGTTGCTATTAATATTTTGAACTGACTGTCGTCTGTTAGACCAATTAAGAGTAAGAAAATATTTTTTCAAATTTTTACCTTCACTTATTCTTTCTTTGATGTTCTTCTTTTCTTTATGTAGAACCACTTCTTACCTATATTATTTTTCTTCTCTCTAAAAAACTTCTTTTAACATTTCTTGCTAGGCAGGTCTACTGACAACAAATTCCTTCAATTTTGGTTTGTCTGAGAAGGTCTGTATTTCTCCTTCATCTTAGAAGAATAATTTTATGGGGCACAGAATTCTATGTTGGCGTTTTATTCTCTTTCGATATTTAAAATGTTTTATTCTACTCTCTTTTTATTTGCATGGCTCTGAAGAGGAGTTAGATGTAATTCTTATTTTTGCTCTTCTAGAAGTATAGTGTTTTTCCTCTGGCTTGCTTTAGGACTTTTAATTTTAATTTTCTGTAGTTTGAAGATGATATGCCTAGGTCTAGAGTTTTTAAAAGTATTTATTCTGCTTGGTGTTCTCTGAGTTTCCTGAATATGTAGTTTTGTGTCTGACATTAATTTGGGGGAAATTCTTTGTCATTATTGTTTGAAGTATTTCTTCGATTCCTTTCTTTCTTCTCCTTCTGATATTTCCATTACACAGATATTTCACCTTTTGTAGTTGCCTCACAGTTCTTGGATATTCTTTTTCTGTTTTTCCTTAGTTTTTATCTCTTTATTTTTCAGTTTTAGGGGTTTTTATTGAGATATCTTTATGATCCAATTTTTTTTTCTCAGCCATGTCTAGTCTACAAATAAGCCCCTCAAAGGCATTCTTCATATTTGTTACAGTAGTTTTGATCTCTAGCTCTTCTTTGTAGTTCTTTCTTAGAATTTTGATCTCTCTGCCTAATTAATCATCTTTCCTTGCATGTGGCTTACTTTATTCATTAAAGCTGTTAGCATATTAATCATAGTTGTTTTCAATTCCTGATCAGATAATTTCAACATCTTTGTCTACCATGTTTGGTTCTGACTCTTGCTCTGTCTCTTCAAGCTGCTTTTGTGTTTTGTTTTTCTCTTTGAGACACAGTCTTGTGTCGCCCAGGCTAGAGAGCAATGGCATAAGCTTAGCTCACTGCAACCTCTGCCTCCCAGGTTTAAGTGATTCTCCTGCCTCAGCCTCCTGAGTAGCTGGGACTACAGGCGTACCACCATGCATGGTTAATTCTTGTATTTTTAGTAGAGACGGGGTTTCAATATGTTGGCCAGGTTTGTCTCCAACTCCTGGCCTCAGGTGATCTACCTACCTCAGTCTCCCAAAGTGCTGGCGTGAGCCACTGCACCCAGCCAACCTATGTTTTTAACTTTTATTATGCCTTGTAATTTTTCTTGATTGCTGAATTATAATATACTGGATGAAAAAGAAGCATGTGAATAGGCCTTGTAATATGGTGGCAGAGGGGAGAAATATTTCATAGTCCTGTGACTTGGTCTCAGTCTTTTGGTGATCCTATGTCACTGGACTTTGAAATTCACACAAATGTTTCTTGGTTCTTTTCTCATCAACTTAGGATGGATAGAATAGGCTGAGATTGAATATTTCCCTTTCCCTTGGTTACTCATGCTCTGATAAAATCCCAGCAGGTTAGAGTGTGGTTAACCACTTTCTCCAGAGGGCAGACCTTATTAAAAAGGAAGGTTCTGTTACATTTCAGAATGGTTCCTTTGCCCCTTTCTCCACTGGAAGCACAAGGGGATCTTTCTCTGATATTCACCTGAGAACCTGGTCAAGCTTCTGGAAGTACAACTGACAAAAGTGTGAGGGCCCTTCTGTGACTGGATCTCCTGGAGTGTTCAGTGCTCTGACTTGCCCACACTGAGCCCCCAGCAGTTCATCAATTGCAGTTCAGGTGTTCCTACCCTCACACTGGTTCCCATGGAGGTTTCTGGTCTGGTACATTGTGATTCTCTGTATCTGTACACATATCTCTCCAATTTTGGGGGCAATGGTTTACTCTTAGTTCTTAATAATAATCTATGAGGGTTATTGATTTTTCATCTAGTTCAACTTTTTGCTTGTTGTTAGGATGAAGTGGTGACTTCTAAGTTCCTTACATGTGGAGGTGAAAACTAAAAGTTCCCTGCTGACTTTTCTAGGTAGATTATCAAATCTGCAAATAAGGACAATTTTATCTTTTTTTCTTAAAATTCTTCTAGCTCTTATTTTCTTTTCTTGTATTATAGTGATTGCCAGTACTTCCAGATTTCTATTAAGTACCAGAGGCAATGCTAGTCATTTCCAGTCATTAAGGAAATATTTGGGTTTTCCTATTAAGTGTGATATTTTTGTTGACTAAGTATGTTGATTTTTTGGTACATGGTTTTTATCACTATACAAAAATACTCATATTTTAAGCTTTGAGATTTTTTAAAAATAAAAATCAATAGATGTTGAATGTTATCTAGAACTTTTCTGCATACATTACCATAATCACACGAATTTTCCCCTTTAGTTCTTTACTAAGAACTTATATATGACTGCTTTGATGATGTTGAGTTATGCTTGAATTTTCAGGATAAACCATTCTTTATGATGTAGCAATATCATCAATAACCAATAACCATCAATAGTTGTTGTTTAGCTAATGCTTTGCTTAGGGTTCATAAGTAAAACTATGAATTTTCTTGTACTCTTATTTTCGGAATCAGGCATACAAGAGAGATTACGTTTTTCTTGAAAGTTTGGTAGGATGCACCCATAAGACCCTTTGGGTCTGGGTACTTTTGGAAACTTTAATTCCTCGAATAATTATTGTTCTGTTTAATATTTCTCTATCTTCCTGTGTCATTTTCTTGTATTATATATTTTTTGCCTCATCTTTGATTTTCTTGTGCAGATGTGCCAGTGGTTTGTCTACTTAGACAGATTTGTCTCAGAATATATTTCCACTGGTCAAAGCAGATCCAATGTTCTTTTTGTTTTCTTACTTATTTTTGAGACAGAAAAAATAAATAACTTTTTTCTCTGTTGCTCATGTAGGAGTGCAACAGCATGATCTTGGCTCACTGCAACTTCTGCCTCCCAGGTTCAAGTGATTGTACTGCCTCAGCCTCCCAAGTAGCTGGGATTATAGGTGTCCACCACCA
This sequence comes from Sapajus apella, assembly GCF_009761245.1. Taxonomy (NCBI): domain Eukaryota; kingdom Metazoa; phylum Chordata; class Mammalia; order Primates; family Cebidae; genus Sapajus; species Sapajus apella. The sequence continues at coordinate 5,191,341 of NW_022437051.1, forward strand.
GGCCTAGCTAATGTTTGTATTTTTAGTAGACAGGGTTTTACCATGATGGCCAGGCTGGTCTTGAACTCCTGACCTCAAATGATTCACCTGCTTTGGCCTCCCAAAGTGTTGGGATTACAGGTTACACGACCAGACTAATGTGCTTTAAAAATCAGCAAAACTTAGCTGGGCGTGGTGGCTTACGCCTGTAATCCTAGCAGTTTGGGAGGCCAAGGCAGGCAGATAACGAGGTCAAGAGAACAAGACCATCCTGGCCAACATGGTGAAACCCTGTCTCTACTAAAAATATCCAAAAGTTAGATGGGTGTGGTGGCACACCCCTGCAGTCCTAGCTACTTTGGAGGCTGAGATGGGAGCATCACTTGAACCCTAGAGGTGGAGGTTGCAGTGAGCCGAGATCGCACCATTGCACTCCAGCCTGGGCAGCAAGAGTGAAATTCTAACTAAAAAAAAAAAAAAAAAATCAGCAAAACTTTTCCATCTATTTGGTAGTGCTTATTCTCTTTTCAGTTTTTTTGGGGGGAAGATTTCTAAAGTAGACAGCTTCTTGGGAGTCCTATTAAAGGGGTTTAAGTATATATATTAAATGTAATTTCATATACTATATGATAGATAGTAAAGACAACCAGATTCATTATCTTTGGGAGATTAGGATCTGGAGGAAATCAGGCTACTATTAACCACACAAGCACAAAAATTACAACTGTTGTGCATTCTAAAAAGAAATAAGGAAACTCTAAGAGAGATGATAACAGAAGCACTGACTCCATTGTGACAGGGAAGATTTCTCTGAGTAAGTGATAGGAGTTAACCTGGTGAGGAGGAGAAGGAAAAATATTTTATATAGAGGAAAAAGGATGAACAACGCTCCTGGGGGTCAGGGAGCCAGTGTGACTGAGTGAAGACAAAGTGAAAAAAAAAATACATTCAGGGATTTTTGTGGCCAGGGGTCTCTCTTTGATATTAGTCTGACACAGTGGAGTTGGTTGTATGTTTAGATAGAGAATGGTTGGGGAAAAGTGTTAAGTTATAAACTAAAAGAGATAAGTATTAATACTGGAAAAGCAAAATGTCAAATTGAAAGACATAAATCTTATTTGCATTCTAAGATGAACAGTTGCAAGGACATATTTTAGCTATTGTAGATACTTTCAGGAAACACTCCTCTCTAACTCACTACAAGTACCATAACAAATGTTGGTGTATTAGCCCATTTTGTGTATAAAGTACCGATATGACATGGTTTAGCTGTGTCCCCACCCAAATCTCATCTTGAATTCCCACATGTTGTGGGAGGGACCTGATGGGAGGTAATTGTTTCATGGGGGCAGGTCTTTCCCATGCTTTTCTTGTGGTAGTGAATAAGTTTCATGAGATCTGATGGTTTTTAAACAGGGTGTTTCCCTACACAGGTTCTCTTCTCTTGTCTGCTGCCATGTGAGACGTGACTTTCACCTTCCACCATGATTGTGAGGCCTTCCCAGCCACATGGAACTGTAAGTTGATTAAACTTCTTTCTTTTGCAAATTGCCCAGTCTTGGGAATGTCTGTATCAGCATCATGAAAATGGACTAATACACCATACTTGAGAATGTATGATTTATAAAGAAAAAATGTTTATTTGGCTCATGTTTCTGCAGGATGTATAAGAAGCATGGTGCTGGCATCTGCTTGGCTACAGGTGAGTCCTCAGGAAGCTTTTACTCATGCCAGAAGGCAAGGGGAGGCAGCATGTCACATGGCAAGGGGTGGATACCATGCTCTTCTAAACAATCAACTCTCATGTGAACTAATAGAGCAAGAATTCACTCATTACCATGGGGACAGCACCAAGCCATTCATGAGAGACCCACTGTTATCATCCAAATACCTCTCACTTGGCCCCACCTCCAACACTGGGGATCAAATTTCAACATGGGATTTGGAGGGGACAAATATTCAAACCATATCAGTTGGCTTGGAATAAGCCCAAAATGTTGAAGTGCAAAATTAAAAATAATTTAAATGTAAATTAATCCCTTGAGATCATATAATCCAAGGGAGAATCGACAAACATTAGATTTACTTAAAAGCACAAACTCAGCAGCAATGTTTGCTGCTGCAGCACTTTGATCTACTTAGGAAGTGACGGGCATGCATAGGTACTTGAGTCTGCACTGTGCTATATACCAGGATTTTGGTTTCAAGATAATAGCCAGAAGCACTAAATATCTCTTGAGGTGAACAAAACTAAGAATTGCTTAAAGTATATAAACTGTAGCTGTATGGCGCACAAGTGTACCAAAGATGTAAGTGTAACTTACAAATTTGAATCACAAAAGAACCAAGAATTTGAGGGGATGTGATTTACCATTTCTGTTCCTTAGAAGTTGATGCAGAAGAATTTGTTCATCCTTGTAAGGTTTTAATAGATTCTTTCCATGACACTTACTGCAAACTAGAACATTAAGCATAACAGAAGCCTTATTATGACTATGGATTTAGTAATGTGACAAACAAATAGCCTTGGATATAAAATTTGAGATTGCTTCATTTGTTCTTGCAACATATGGAATTTTTCTTGCCAAGTCATTACACATGCAGTATGTCTTTCTAATTAAAACTAGCGATTCCCTTTGTCACCATTTATTCCATCATTTACTCATACAGAAACCTTCATAGCATATAATAAAGTGCAAATATCATAGTCTGAATACAGCTCCTTCATTACCTTTCTTCTTGGCCTTGCTACCCTTCTGGTACCTATAGAAACCTAGTAGATAAATAGTCTGTATGCTCTTCCCTGAAGGGGCCTTGTACCTTCCTGCCTCTCAAGTGTATGAAATGGTGCCTGGAAAGTCCTTCTGTTTCTTTATTTAATCTTGGCCTACTGAAATTCTTACAATTCTTTAAGACTCAGCTCAGAAGCACCATGCCTCTGGAAGCTTCACCTGTTCTTCTTAATTACGTGAACCCAAACTGGGTTCCACAGAACTCCAAGCCTATGATCACACAATCACACAAGGACTGTGCCTCCTGGAGTGTCACAAAACAGAAGTAGCACCTTAAATGCCCAGAGAACTCTTACAGTAGATGCCTGTTGATTTTTTGGTTCATCCATTCTAAAATGTATTTGACTATGGAATCCTGCTTTTTGTTTTTCTACAAAGAACACCCATTAATATCCCAGAAAGCATACTCTGAGAAGTGTTTCCCGGCCTCATTGTGTTGCCTCATCCCACATTTTTACGTACCCATTTAGTCAATAAATGTTTATTGACATCTGCCAGATATAGGGAAGAATTAAAAAATGATTCAGACTTAGAGCCTTCAGAGAAGTTTCCAGTCCAGTGAGGGGAATAAAACAGTAATGGTAGCTTAAGGTAGACTACTACATGTCATGAGAGAGGTGCTGAAGAGGCACTCTGGGGGCTCTGGAGAAAGAAAACATGATTTCAACTCAGAGGAATGTGTTAGTAAGTTCCTTCAAGAAGCAGACTCTGAGACAGAACTAAATGTGCAGGGATTTGATCAGGAAGTACAGCTGCAGAGAAATGGGGGTATATTAGTCCATTTTCACTCTGCTATAAAGAAATACCTGAGACTTGGTAATTTATAAGGAAAAGAGGTTAAATTGATTCATGGTTCTGTAGGCTGTACAACAAGCATGGTGGCATCTGCTTCTGGGGAGGCCTAAGGGAGCTTTTACTCTTAGGAGAAGGCAAAGCCTTAGCAGGTGTCTTACAGTGTCAGTGGCTGTACAGCTTGTGATCTGAAGGACAGTGGCCCTCTTCTCACAACTCCACTAATCACTGCCTCAGTGGAGACTTTGTGTGAGGGCTTCAACCCCATATTTCCCCTTCACATTGCTCTAGTAGAGGTTCTCCATGAGTGCTCCTCCCCTGCAGCAGGCTTCTGCCTGGGCATTCAGGCTTTGCCATACATCCTCTGAAATCTAAGTAAAGGCTCCTAAGCCTCAACTTTTGCACTCTGTATACCCACAGGCTCCACATCACGTGGAAGCTGCCAAAGCTTACAATTTGTACCCTCTGAAGCAGTGGCCAGAGCTGTATCTGGGCCCCTTTGAGCCAAGGCTGGAGCTGGAGTGGCTGGGATGCAGGGAGCAGTGTCCTGAGTCTGTGCAGGGTGGCAGGGTCCCAGCCTGGCCCACAAAACCATTCTTCCCTCCTATGCCTCTGGGCCTGTGATGGGAGGGGCTGCTGTGAAGGTCTCTGAAATACCTTCAAGGCCTTTTCCCTATTGTCTTAGATTGATATGGTTTAGCTTTGTGCACCCACCTAAATCTCATCTTGTAGCTCTCATAATTTTCACATGTTGTAGGAAGAACCCAATGGGAGATAATTGAATCATGGGGGTAGGTCTTTCTCTTGCTGTTCTTGTGACAGTGAATAAGCTTCACAAAATCTGATAGTTTTAAAAAATGGGAGTTTCCCTGCACAAGCTCTTCTTTTGTCTGCTGCCATGTGAGACATGCCTTTCACTTCCTGCCATGATTGTGAGGCCTCTCCAGCCAGGTGGAACTGTAAGTCCACCTTTCTTTTGAAAATTGCCCAGTCTTGAGTATGACTTTATCAGCAGCATGAAAATGGATGAATACAGCAAATTGGTACCTGAAAAGTGGGGCATTGCTGAAAAGATACTCAAAAATTTGGAAACAACTTTGGAATTGGGTAACAGGCAGAGAGGTTAGAACAGTTTGGAGGGCTCAGAAGAAGACAGGAAAATGTGGGAAAGTTTGATACTTCCTAGAGACTTGTGGATTGGCTTTGACAAAAATTCTGATACTGATATGAACAATAAGGTCCAGGCTGTGGTGGTCTCAGATGGAGATGAGGAGCTTGTTGGGAACTGGAGCAGAGGTGACGGGACAATGTGATAGAAAATAAAATCCCATTTTCTGAGGGGAAATTCAAGCCAGCTGCAGAAGTTTTCAAAATTAACAAGGAGCCAAATGTTACTCTCCAAGACAGTGAGAAAGATATCTCTAGAGTATGTCAGAGGTCTTCATGACTGCCCCGCGTATCACAGGCCTGGAGGCCTAGGAGAAAATGGTTTCGTGGGCTGGACCCAGCGTCCCTGTTCTGTTTGCAGCCTAGAGACTTGGTATTCTGCATCCCAGCTGTTCCAGCCTTGGCTAAAAAGGGGTCAATGTAGAGCTGGGGCCATGGCTTCAGAGGGTATAAGCCCCAAACCTTGGCAGCTTCCATGTGATGTTGAGCCTTGCACGTGCACAGAAGCTAAGAATTAAGGTTTGGGAACCTCCGCCTAGATTTCAGAGGATGTATGGAAATGTCTGGATGTCCAGGCAGAAGTTCATTGCAGGGGTGGGTCCCTCAGGGAGAACCTCTGCTAGGACAGTGCAGAAGGGAAATGTGGGGTCAGGTCCCCCACACAGAGTCCCTTCCAGGGCACCACCTACTGGAGCTGTGAGAAGACAGCCACCATCCTCCAGATCCCAGAATGGTAGATCTACTGACAGCTTGTACTGTACATCTGGAAAAGCTGCAGTCATTCAATGTCAGCTTGTGAAAGCAGCCAGGAAGGAGGCTGAACACTGCAAAGCCACAGGAATGGAGCAGCCCAAGACCATAGGAACCCACCTCTTGCATCAGTGTGATCTGGATGTGAGACATGGAGGCGAAGGAGATCATTCTGGAGCTTTAAGATTTGACTGCCCTGCTGGATTTTGGACTTGCATGGGACCTTAGCTCTTTTGTTTTGGCCAATTTCCCCCATTTGAAACAGCTGTATTTACCTAATGCCTGTACCTCTATCGTATTTAGAAAGTAACTAACTTGCTTTTGATTTTACAGGCTCATAGATGGAAAGGAGAAGGGACTTGCTTTGTCTCAGATGAGACTTTGGACTGTGGCTTTTGAGTTAATGCTGAAATGAGTTAAGACTTTGGGGACTATTGAGAAGGCATGATTGGTTTTGAAATATGACATTGGTTTTGAATTTGACATTTTGAAGGGGCTGGGTGGAATAATATGGTTTGGTTCAGTGTCCCCACCCAAATCTCATCTTGTAGGTCTCATACTTCCCATGTGTTGTGGGAGGGACCTGGTGAGAGATAATTGAATCATGGGGGCAGGTCTTTCCAGTGCAGTTCTTGTGATAGTGAGTAGGTCTCACTAAATATGATGGTTTTAAAAAATGAGAGTTTTCCTACACAAGCTCTTCTCTTGTCTGTTGCCATGTGAGACATGTCTTTTACCTCCCACCATGATTGTGAGGCTTCCCCAGCCATGTGGGATTGTAAGTCAAATAAACCTCTTTCTTTTGTAAATTGCCCAGTTTCAGGTACATCTTTATCAGCAGCATGAAAACAGACTAATACATGGATATTAGCACTTGGCTTCTCTTTATTTATGCATATTTCTGCAGCTGGCTTAAATCCATCTCTTGAAATTGAGATTTTCTTTTCTGCCATGTGGTCAGGCTACAAATTTTCCAACTTTTATTCTCTGCTTCATTTTAAATGTAAATTTTATTTTAGGTCATGTTTTTGCTCACATATATGAATATAGGCTGTTAGAAGTAGCCAGGCCACATCTTGAAGGCCTTGCTACTTAGAAATTTCTTCCACCAGATGCCCTAAATCATCACTCTCAAGTTCAGAGTTCCACACATCTTTAGGGCAGGGGCACAATTCCTCCAAATTCTTTACTAAAGCATAACAAAAGTGACCTTTGCTCCAGTTCCCAATAAGTTCCTGATTTCCATCTGAGACCTCCTCACCCTGGACTTTGCTGTCTATATCACTATCAGCGTTTTGGTCAAAACCATTCCACAAGTCTCTAGGAAGTTCCAAACCTCCCCTCATCCTCCAGTCTTCTGAGCCCTCCAAATATTTCCAGCCTTTGTGTGTTACCCAGTTTGAAAGTTGTCTCCACATTTTCAGGTCTCTTTATAACAATGCCCCTCTCCCAGTACCCATTTTTTGTATCAGTCCATTCTTGCACTGCTATAAAGAAATACCTGAGATGGGGCAATTTGTAAAGAAGAGAGGCTTAATTGGCTCACAGTTCTGCAGGTTGTGCAGGAATCATGGTGGCATTTGCTTCTGGGGAGGCCTTAGGGAAATTTTACTCATGGAAGAAGGCAAAGCACGAGTGGGCATCTTACATTGGAGGAGCAAGATCAATGCTTGGGGAGGTGTTACACACTTTTAAACAATCAGATCTCATGATAACTCTGTCACGAAACAGTACGAAGGGATGGTGCTAAACCATTCACGAAGGATCCACCGCATGATCCAATCACCTTGCACCCAGCCCCACCTCCAACATGGGAAATTATAATTTCACATGAAATTTAGGTGGAGACATAGATCCAAACTGGGGAGGAAGCTGAGAAAGCCTGGGACAGCCATAGAGCCACCATGCAAGCCTGATCTTGAGTGAAGGAAAGAGGAGGGGGTTAGGTGAAAGTGTGTGCAGCCCAAGGAAGACTCAGCAAGGCTATCAAGAGTTCTTGAGCCAAAGTCAATGTCAGACTTGAGCCTCCCAGTACTGAGCCTGCCTTAGCCTGTCACAGTGGGAGCAGCCTGTGAGTAGCCTAGCCTCATCGCAAATATAGCAGTGAAATCGTGAGTGAAGCTGTGGGTCTGTCATGGCAGGTAAATGAGGTGCGTTACTTGGCCGTTTCACAGAATGGGGTAGACTTTGTGTAGAAGCTGGCATTGGTGTTTGATCTTAATGTATCATGAGGACATAGGGATGAGAGGGAAGAGTGTTTCAGGAGCTTTATCAAGGCTTCACTACATAGGATGATTGAGTATGTCATTGGCCACTGCTGATTGAACTCAATCTCCAGACCTATTTCTTACCCTGGAGGTCAGGGGGTGGGCTGAAAGTTCCAACCATCTAATTCTCTGCAGGATTTTTCTGGCAGGGCCAGCTGCTCCCTTGAAATATCTTAGGGGCCACCTTAAGTCAGCTTATTAGCATAAACTCAGATGTAGTTGAAAAGAGTTTATTACGAATAACTAAAGACGCTCCTTTAGCTCAGGAAATTCCAAGGGTTTTAGGAATTCTGTGCAAAAGCCAAACCTACAGTATATTTTTGTGATATTAAAAAATCTGCCGGGCACGGTGGCTCACGCCTGTAATCCCAGCACTTTGGGAGGCTGAGGCGGGTGGATCACGAGGTCAAGAGATGGAGACCATCCTGGTCAACATGGTGAAACCCCGTCTCTACTAAAAATACAAAACATTAGCTGGGCATGGTGGCACATGCTGATCACCAGAAAGACTGAAGCCTGATTAGAGGTTTGGGACTTTAAGTCCCAATCACACAGTCAGCCCACTCTCACCTGCAGGGAGGAAGGAACCGAAGGGTAGTTGGTCACCAATGGTCAATGATCTAATCAATCATGCCCATGTAATGAAGCTTTCATAAAACGAACAGGGTTCGGATAAACTTTTGGATAGCTGAACATGTAGAGCTTCTTGGAGGTGGTATTCCAGGGAGGGCACAGAAACTCCATGCCCTTTCTCCTATACCTCATTCTACTCATCTCGTCATCTGTACCCTTTGTAATATTCTTTATAATGAACTGGTAAGCATAACTGTTTTCCTGAATTCTATGAGCTACTCTAGCAAGTTAATCAAACCCAAAGAGGGAGTTGTGGGAACCCTGATTTATAGCAGATGGTCAGAAGCATGGGTGATAACACAACCTGGGGCTTATGATTGGCATCAGGAGTGGGGGACAGTCTTGTGGACTGAGCCCTCAACCTGTGGGATCTGACACTATCTCCAAATCATGTTAGAATTGAACTGAATTAGAGGACACCCAGCTGGTATCCACTGTGGATGTTTGCTGTGAGAGTATAGTAGAAGAAACTACAAAGGTTTTTTCCTTGCAATTTTTTATTATACCATAGGCAATTATCTCAAAGAGTTGTTATGAGGCTTAAAGAGTTCATGAGTGACACACTTAGCCCAGTGCCTGACAAAAGTAAGTGCTCAATAAATATTAGCTATTGTCTATAAAAAAGGATAAAGTACTGTGAAACATTTGAAGAGATTTATTCTAAGCCAAAAAGGAATGACGAACGTCCCGTGATCAGCCCTCAGGAGGTCCTGAGAACATGTGCCTAAGGTGGTTGGCCTACAGTTTGGCTTTATACATTTTAGGGAGACATGAGACTTCAATCAATACGTAAGATGTACATTGGTTTGGTCTGGAAAGGCAGGATGACTTGAAGCAAGGGCTTCCAGGTCATAGGTAGATTCAAAAATTCTCTGAAAGAGTTAAGTTATTGTCTAAAGACTTAGAATCAATAGAAAGGAATATCTGGGTTAAGTTAAGGGGTTGTGAAGACCAAGGTTTTGTCGCATAGCCTCCACATAGCAGGTTTCAGAGAGAATAGATCATAAATGTCTTTTACCAGACTTAAAGAGTCTGTTCTATTGGTCTTCAGGTCTGTGTTGATGATAATGCTGGTCAGCTTTTTCTGAATTCCACAAAGGAGGAGGGTAAAATGAAGCATGTCTCATCCCCTCCCCACTCTCACTCCCATCATGGCCTGAACTAGTTTTTCAGGTTAAGTCTGGAATGCTTTTGGCCAAGAGAACGAGTCCATTCACATGGTCAGGGGCTTAGAATTTTATTTTTAGTTTACATTATTAGTATTATTATTGGAAATAAGGTATAAATGCTGAGGAATTTAGATTCTACTCCATAGGCAGTGGACAAACATGCTTGAGGAGCTGTAATCAGGTTGTCCTCAGGGAAAAGTAATTGTGCAGCACACAGAAGACGAATAGGAGAGAAAGCTTCTATTTATTGAGCACCTACTGCATGTAGCACATGCTGAAATCATGCACACATTTTTCTCATTTAATCTTCAAAAGGAACATATTAAGTACGTTTTACAATAAATCTGACAAGTGATTTCCTCCATTTCTAGGTTTCAACCTAGATTTATCTGCCTGGAAGAAACCAGTAGGACGTGTGTGTGTGTGTGTGTGTGTGTGTGTGTGTGTGTGTGTGTGTAAGATAGGTCACAAAGAAATTTGGTTGTATGAAAAAGGAGAAAGACACAAACAATGGAGAGGCAATGGGAAAGAAACTAGGGTGGTTTCCATGTGTTGCCCTGTGTTGCACCTTTTCTTTATGTGTGTGACAGTCTGTTTCAGTACACCAAAATATTTTACACATGTATCTTTCACAGTGCCTGCCTCATAATAGATAACAGCTAACATTCATCACTAACAGTGTGCCCAACGCTGCTCTAAGAGTTCAATGTATGAACTCATTTCATGATCACGACAGCCTTCAAAGTGAATGCTATTAATATCATCTCCATTTTACTAGAGAGGAAACTGAGGCATTAACGTGTTGAGTAGTGACCATCGTCCAAGCTGGGATGTGAACATGGTGGTTTGGTTCCCTATTCTGCCCTTTACTACAACGCCCACTGCCTTCCAACTCCGTTTCAATAAATACTCAGTAAATTGAATGACAGCTCTACTTTCTGATGTCTTGATTTTTACCTTGCTTAATATTTGTAACTAAAATAATGGAGTCTATGGCAATCAGAAAAATCAAGACTGCTGTTTTCTCCTCTGAAAAGAAGAATAAGATGATTGTATCTCCCGAAGACACTCCACAGGAAAGAGGCTTTCTCCTTCAGTGCCTGCTCCGTACTTCTAGGATTTGGCTTGAGTCCCTGGGTGGATGGCACTGGTTTTTATTGGGATGGGGATGGCTGGGAATAGGTTGAGGGTAAGGGTGGGGAAGTCAAGAGTCAGTTTGGACCTGGGTAAGTTTGAAATGTCTTTTAGACATCTAAGTGAACTTATTAAGTGGGTAGCCTGGAACTCAGGGGGCTAGAGATACACATTTGAGAGAACAGATTGTTAATTAACTAGACAACCTTAGAGGGCTTATAAGGGAGTCATGGGTATTCCAACATTTTGAGATAAGGTAGAGGAAAAGGGGCTGGCAGAGGAAACAAAGAATATGTATCACTACTCAGCAAACATAGTAGGAAAATGAAGGAGTAAACCAGCTAAAATGAAACTTGTATAGAGTTTAAGTTTACTAACGTAGATATGTCCAGATGAGAAGATAAAGCAGCATTAGCTAATCAATATCAATAGAAAAGGTGACTGTCTCACAGCACCTTCCAAATGTAGGAGAGAAGAACTATTGACATATTACAATTGCCTTAAGTAAGAATGAACCCGTATGTAGTAAGAAACAATATATGAATAGAGTTAGCTAAATAAATATTCTGTTAAACTATTAGGCTGGGATCAAAACAAAACAAATAAGGAAGCAAAACTCCCAAACAGTTCTTAACTGCTAGTTCTTCTTTGATGAAATGTAAGCCGAATTCACTCTTGTGTCAGTTCTTTTGTTCTTTTACTGGGGGACTAGAAATATATTACTTATAATGCAATGGCGTGTAATCACCAACGCTTCGAAACAGTATTCCAGGAGAATAGCTGATGTATGCTGGGCTTCACATCTAGGCGATGGGTTGATAGGTGCAGCAACCGCCATGGCACAGGTAGTAACAAGCCTGCATATCCTGCATGTGTATCCTGTACCTTAAAATAAAACAATATTTTAGGAGGAAAATATCCTTTTCAGATTTAAAAATTTTGTGACTCATCTTGATCTAATATCACTATCAAGCATGAAAAGACAACTCACAAAATGGGATAAAATATTTGCAAATGATATATCTGATAGCAGATTCATATTCAAAATGTATAAATAACCCCTACAAGTTAACAGCAGAAAAAACTCAGGCAACCCTTTTCAAACATGGGCAAAGGACCCGAATGGATATTTCTCTAAAGAAGTTATACAAATGGTCAATAAGTACATGAAACAGATGTTCAACATCACTAATCAGAAGAAAAATGTAAATCAAAACTACAGTATCACTTCACACCCATTAAAATGGCGGTTATTAACAAAACAAAATGAAATAGAAAACAAGTGTTGATAAGGATGCGGAAAATGGAAATTCTTGTGCATTGCTGAAGGGCGTGTAAAATGGTGCAGCCACTATGGGAGACAGTTTGACAGTTCCTCAACAAATTAAACTTAGAATTGTATGATCTAGTAATTCCACTTCTGCCTACACATGCCCCAAAATTGAAAGCAGGTACTCAGATACTTGCAAACCAGTTCATAACAGCATTGTTCACAGTAGTCAAAATGTAGAAACAATTCAATGTCCATCATTAAATAAATAAGGTGGTTCACACCTGTAATCCCAGTATTTCGGGAGGTGGAGGTGGGAGGCTTGCTTGAGGCCAGGAGTTTGAGATCAGCCTGGGCAGCATAGACTCTACAAAAGAATTAAAAAGTTAGCTGGGTATGATGGTGTGTACCTGTAGACCCAGCTCCTCAGGAGACAGTGGCCAGGGAAGTCTGAGGCTACAGTGAGCTATATAAATAGGTAAACAAGATGTGGTATATACAAAATGGATGGAAATTCTGACATATGCTACAATATAAGTGACGCTTGAAAGTGTTAAGTGAAATAATCTGGAACTAAAAGGATATCATATGATTTTGCTTATGTGAAATATCTGGGATTGGCAAATTCGTGCGACAGAAAGTAAAATAGAGGTTATCAGGGCCTGGGGAAAGGAGAGCAGGGGTAGTTAGTATTTCAAGTTAGTATAAAGCTCCTGTGTGGAATCGTGAAAAATTTCAGGAGATGGAAGGGATGATGGTTGCAGAACACTGAGAATGTACTTAGTGCCACTGAAGTGTATACACTTAAAAATGGTTAACATGGTAAATCTGACCACAATACAAAAAGAATACACAACCCTCAAAACGAAATGATGGATTTGAGAATCTCTAATCACCTCTGGCTAGCGAGTCTCTTCTCTTTGTTCTATTGGAGGGCTAGCTCTCTTCTGAACTTACTACCTCAGTGAAGGGGAAAGACATCTATTACAACCTTGTCAGTTTTCCCTTGATAACATGTGTCAGAATATTGCAGTCTTTACATTTAATCATAGTCCCCTCAGTGGCTTCTACAGAGAGCCTTGCTCAAGCAGTCAGTTTTGTGAGTAGTTACTACCTGCAGAACTTGTATTCCACTACCTGGTCCACTTCATAGGAATGTTATAACTAATTCCTAACACACAGTGGACACCTACAGCATTCCAGCATTAACCTTGACACCTGATGAGGACTATATATTTCTACTTTTTTTTCAGCTTCTGTTTGTATAGCTGAATCAAAGCCAAGCTATGATTATCCTCCTGGGATGGCTAGATGTCCTTATCAATTGTTAGTAGAGAAAAATAAGTTGATGTATACTTGTGCATGTGTATGCACATGTGTATATGTATGTGTATAGAGACACAGGCACACACATGAGCTTAGAGTTCTTTGTCTACTTTTCCAAGAGGACTTTCATAGATCTGGCATGTATTTTATTCTATCTCTGAGAAGTAGGTTGGAGCAGAAAATTTCCCCTCATTTAACTCAGTGAAAAATGAAATTACGAATGAAAAACTATTTGAGTTAATACACAAATAAGCTCTATGATTTGTTTACATTGGGAATCATGTTCACCAGATGAAATTATTGTGCATAATTCATAGGATTTCTGGTGATTTTATATTGATAACCCTGAACATTTTCTAGTCATAATTTCCTATTTTGAAGATCTGGAAAGCAAAACCTTCTTGAGGTTCTAATATTAAACATGAGTTAGCTAGCATCATCTAAAATTAACTATACTCTTGAGGAAAGCATTTTCTAAAAGTCACTGTATTTCTAAAATCCTGTCTTTTTCAAATGCATAAGCATCTCAGATGAATGTCAAGCCAGTGTGCGTTGCCAGGCCTGTCTGAGTAGTCTGGGTGTTCAGATCTTGGCTTAGATTTGGGCCAATCTAGGGCAGGTCTGGAGAAGCTCCAGGACTTGTGAACTCAGTTAACAACCCCTGCTACACACCGCCCAGAAATGTTTTCTCTAGAAAACCGTTCTCCAACATGAGCGTCTGGGTTTTGGTTCTGCCCCATCTCCTTCTCTTCCACCTGAACAGCTGTGCTTGTACATGCTTTACACATTGGATTTCCATCTCCTTTTTCAGACATTTGAAAATTATTTCCCTCAAGTAAGCCAAGTTTGGATTAGCTCCAGGAACTGACCTAACTCTGGACAGTCTTTGGATCAGAGATGACATGAGGTCAACATCACAGGCCTAGGTTTCAGCAATAGAACAGAGCATTTTCTGAAGATACAGATGATTAAAAACATGTAACTTGTAATTTGCCTTGAGGACGCCGGTATTGAAGATATTTTCTCCCTTCCCACCTTTTAGTATTCTAAGACTGAAAGAAAAAAGTAATACAATAACAGAAATACGAGTTACTGAACAAAAAAAGGGCAACAAAACTCAAGATGTATACTTTACGTTCTATGTAAAAGGAGAGCTTACTGTGAGGCTTAGAATATAAAACAAGTACTTTTGGTCTGTTCTTAAGGAAATGAGGGTTACGTGAGGTTGTCATCAAAAAGGATAATGTGTCCCCCAAATTATAAATTATAAACCTCTGTTATTCCAATGCACTATAACCTTTTCTATAGTTTAGACATTATATAGAATTACATCTACTTGGACAAAGCTCTCAGAAAGGATAGTTTTCAAAGGTACATTGTGAAATGTACAGCCAAGTCACTAAGTGAGATAATTCATTGTATGGAATTATTATTTATAAAGCAGTTTAAAGTTAAAAATGTTTTTCCAAGACTTAATTAACTTTAGAACAACATACCTACCTTATTCCGAATAAAACCAGATGATTTTTGTGTAAAAGTGCATTTGTATTTTTGCTTGAGCATGGGACTTTTGCTTTCTTATAGCTTCAGGAATTGAATTCATTTTTTGATTGTCTCAATACATTCTCCTGTGTGTTTAAAAGTCAGCTCTACTGAGCTATAACCTCCATGCAATAAAACATGATTTTAAACACACTAATTTGTTGAGTTTTGACAAGTTTGTTTACCTGTGTAGCCACCACACCATCTTGTTATACTTAGCCTATCTATTTTTGATATTCATCCATGTTGGTTGTTACTTATTGTTGTGGTGCTGCATTGCATGGATATAATGCAATTTGTTTATTCATCCACTGGCTGATAGGCATTTGAGCTATCTCCAGGGTGGCTATTGTGACTAAAACTGCTATGAACATATTAATACAGTCCTTCAGGTGGATATATGTTTTCATTTACCTTGGGTGAATACTAAGGAGTGGAATTTTTGGGTTGTGTAGTGATGGCACAGTGTATGTTTTGTCTTTCCCTAGTGACTAATGGTGTTGATCATCTCTTCATATGCTTATTTCTCTTTCGTATACCTTCTTTGGTAAAGTGTTTGTTTAAAATGTTGACCAATTAAAAAAAATTGTGTTTTCTTTTTATTTAGTTGTAAGAGTTTAAAAATATTCTTTATATATTCAACATGCATAAACATATTTTTAACAGCTTTATTGAAATACAGTTTACATATCATAGTTACCCCATTAAAATATATAATTACATGGATTAGTATTTTCACAGAGTTGTGCAAATATCACCATAGTCTAATTTAGAACACTTTCATCACCCCAAAAAGAAACTCATACCCATTAGTAGTCAGTCACTCCCCACTCTCTTCTCACCTCCAGCACTATGAAGCCACTTATCTACTTCCTCTCTATACTGATTTGCCTATTTTGGACATTTCATATAATTGAATAATAGGACATGTACTCTTGTGACTGGTTTCTTTCACTTGGCATAATGTTTTCAGGATTCATCTATCTTGTAGCGTGTACAAGAATTTCATTCCTTTTTAAGGTTGCATAGTATTCCATTGTATGGCTATACTATATTTTAACTATTCATCAATTGATGGATTTGGGTTGTTTACATTTTTTGGCTATTATAAGTAATACTGCTATAAACATTCATATATAGGTTTTTGTGCAAACATGTTTTAAATGTCGCTTGGGTATATGCATAGATGTTTTGCAAATATTTTCTCCCTGTCTGTGTATCCCCTTCTGATTTTCTTAATAGTATCTTCTTAAGAGATTTATATTTTGATGAAGTCCAATCCAACAATTCTTTTCTTCTATGATTCATGCTTTTAGTGTCTTATCTAGAAAGCCTTTGTCTAACTCAAGATGGCAAAGATTTATTTTCTTCTAGAAGTTTTATAATTTTAGCTCTTGTATTGAGGTCTATAATCTATTTTGAATCAATTTTTGTATATGGTGTGAGGTAAGAATCAAGTTCATTTTCCTGCATATGGATATCTAGTATCAGCATTGCTTTTGAAAAGATGATCAGTCACCACTTATACCTTGAAACATTTGGCAAAAATCTATTGGCTATGTATGTGTGGGTTTTTTTTTTTTTTTACTATTATTTCTGTTTTCTTGATCTATATGTCTATTCTCTCACCCAATACGTTGTCTTGATTACTGTAGCTTTATAAAAATGACTGTAAAAACCATTTAGTGTAAGTCCTCCAACTTTTTTTTTTTTTCAAAATTGTCTTGCCTGCTTGAAGTCATTTGCATTTCCATGTAAGTGTAGAACCAACCTGGCAATTTCTGCAAATACGTGGCTGAGATTTTTACTGCAACTGAATTGAGTCAATAAATCTTGGGGAGAATTGACATCTTAATGATATTGAATCTTCTGATCCATGAACATAGAGTATGTCAATTTTTGTTGCATTTTTAATTTCTTTCCAACAACATTTTATAGTTTTCTGTACAGGTTTTGCCCATATTTTATCAAATATCTTTAAGTATTTTATATTTTTCATATTTAAAAAATTTCCATTCTTATCACTAGTCAGAATGTGATTGATTTTTGCATAATGACTCTTTATTGTGCAACCTTACATTCACCTTTCCTAGTTTTTTGCAAATTCCTTGTTTTCTGCACAGACAGCCATACTGTCTGCAAATAAAGTTTTACTTCTTTTTTCTCCAGCATGTATTTCTTTCATTTTTGCCATGTTGCTCTGGGTGGGATCTCCAGTACAATGTTCAATAAAGGTGTGAGAGCAGCTATTCTTGCCTTGTTCCTAATTTTCAGGGGAAAGCATTGAATCCTACATGCTGAGTATGATGTTAACTATAGGTTTTTTTGTTGATGCTCTTTATTGGGTTGAGAAAACTCTTCTATTCCTGGATTGCTGAGAATGTTTATGGCTTGGTGTTGAATTTTGTTAGATGCTTCTTTACACTTACTGTTTTTTCTTTTTATGCTGTAAAGACAGTGAATTGCACTACAAATGGCCCCTACCTTATGATGGCTTGACTTTATAATCTTTCAATTTCTGATGATGCAAAAGCAATACACATTCAGTTGCAACCATATTTTGATATTCTTGATCAACCATAATTTTGAACTTTTCTTGGGATAGCAATATGCAGTACAATCCTCTTGTGATGTTGCAAAACAGCAGAGGCCACAGTTTCATCAGCCACATGATCATGAGGTTAAACAACTGATACTCCACAGTGTACTACTGTGTTGCCAGCATTCAACACTTTCTTGTAAAATAGGCTTTGTGTTAGATGATTTTGCCCAACTGTAGGCTGTTCTGAGCATGTTTAAGTCAGGTTAGGCTAGGCCAAGATGTTCAGTAGGTGTACTACATGCATTCTTGACATGGTATTTTAAACTTATGATGGATTTGTTGGGATGCAATCCCTGGGAAGAAGTATCTGTAACTGATTTTTGAATGCTGAAAAACCTTTCACTCTTAGGATAAATCTCACTTGGTCATGATGTATTTTTCTTTAGATATATGGTTCAAATTGATTTCTTAAATTTTGTTAAGAATTTTTGTATCCATGTTTATAAGCAATATTAATCTGTAGTTTTTGTTTCTTGTAATGTCATTGTCTGTTTTGGCATCAGGTTAATGCTGGCTTTACAGGCTGAAGTGTTTTCTCCTCTTCAGTTTTATGGATGAGTTTGTGTAGAATGGGTACAGTTATCTTCCTTAAAGGTTTGGTAGAATTCACCGGTGAAGTTGTTTAGGCTGGGAATTTTCTTTTTGGGAAGATTTTTAACTAGAAATGTAATTTCCTTGATATTAGACAGTTGAAGTTATCTATTCTTGATGGAATATTGGTAGTTTGAGTCAAGAAATATGTCATTTTCATCTAAGTTGCCAAATTTACTGGCATAAAGTTCTTAATATTTCCTTATTATTTACTCTGTAGGATCTATAATGTTGTCTTCTCTCTCAGTCTTGGTATTAGTAATTTGTATCTCTTCTCTCCTTTCCTTGATCTCTCTAGGTAGAGGTTTATCAATTTTTCTAATCTTAAAAAAAATTCTGATTTCAATGATTTACTCTATTTTGTTTTCTGTGCCATTTTTATTATTTCCTCTTTCCTGCTTGGTTTCGCTTTATTTTTAATTTCTTAAGATGCAAGCTAGGATAAGATTCAGTTAATTATTATTTTCCAATGTAAGCTTTTAATGCTATACATTTTCTTATATCCACTGCTTTTGCTGCAAGCTACAAGTTTTGATATGCTGTATTTTCCTTTGGCTCATATTTTATAATTTATTTTTAGCCATGCATGAGCTAATCTCAATTTTCCAATAATTTGAGGGATTTTTCAGATACATTTGAATTTCTGATTTCTAGTTTAATTAGTTAAATTCTTTTGTAGTCAAATAAAATGCTTTGTTTGCAATTCTTTTAAATCTGAGAGTTGACTTATGGCCCATAATATGGTCCATCTTCATGAATGTCCCATGTGTTAGGAAAAATGTATGTATTCTGCTATTGTTGAACAGAATGTGAACTAGAGCAGGAGCTTCTGCTTTTTTGTTTCAGAGGTAATATTCTTACATTCAATGATATTAAGAGGTGAAATCTGTTCTAAGGTTACATTTTCACGTGAACATAATCACTGCACTTTAATAGTATCCTTTACAAGTTCTTTTTAAGTTTGCACACAGATTTGAAAAATCTCATTCCCCACCCATTCTTTTCTACCAGGCTATGAAATGTATATTGGTCTTACATTTTCTATTCATATGCTTCGAAGCCAAGATTGAGATACTGCAAGCTATTATCACATGAGATGTGATACAGGCTAGGGAAAGGCATGAATTTCAGGCTGAACAATGTGGCTCACACCTGTAATCCCAGCATTTTGGGAGGCCAATGCAGGAGGATTCCTCCAGCACAGGAGTTTGAGAACAGCCTGGGAAACATAGTGAGACTCTCTGGCTCTACGAAAAAAAAAAAAGTAATTAGCTAGGTGTGGTGGTGGTATGCCTGTAGTACTAGCTACTCAGGAGGCTGAGGTGGGAGAATCACTTGAGCCCAGGAGGTTGAGGCCATAGTAGTGAGCCATGTTCATGCCATTGCACTTCAGCCCAGGCAATAGAGCAAGATCCTATCTCCCTCTGCTCCCCCCCCCCAAAAAAGCATGGATTTTGGAGTCAAATAGGCCTATGTTCATATACTCATTCTGGTACTTAAGATACATGTGGTTATGGGCACATGGTCTTTATTTGTATTTTTTTAATGAGGCTTTTGTGAACATCTTGATAGTTGTAATGAAATACCTGTGCATGCCATGAATAAATAACAAATGACTCTGCTACTATTTTTGTTATGTGATATGAGGGAATACTGGGAAGGGTCCACATACATTTTCCTTCTGAAAAGTTCTGGTAATGCCTAAATTCCTTTATTAGCCATTTATCCATACAAATGAAGCACTGCCCTCATTGAGCTTTATATTATAGTGTGGCTACCTCCTAAGAAGAGTTTGTTATTCTTAGTTCCTAATCCTTTTCAGTGAATCTGTTTACCGATAGCTGCTCTCAGTGACAGAGGAAACCAGGAAAAATGGTAACCAGAAACTAGGTATGTGGGGTCCTAGAAAGGGAAGTAAATTCTACAAAAGGAGAGGCGACTAGAATTGTCCTTTCACTCCTATTGGAGGTAGTCATGTCCACAAGCCAGCAATATCTGTGCCATATACTGTGAGGTTAAGCACCAGGAAGACACCTAGAAATACACTCTCAAAAAAATCAAAATAGTAAGGCAATAGAAAAAGAAGGTATAATTTATTGTCTATTATGACTTTAATAAGACTTATAAGAAAATCATCAAATTATTAGAATCATTTAACATATATATTCTGGAATTAGAAGCAAAAAAAGTAGAGAACATAGCTGAACCCCATGAACATGCAAATTATATTTTCACTCAACGAGTACCTGTTGTCCCAACTTGGGCCAGGCACCCTGTTAGGGAGTTAGGAGTGTGAGAGTGACTGTGACAAACATGGTCCCTGTTCCTAGTGGGGAAGGAATCTAAATAATAGTATCAGAGGTATGATGACCGAGTGAGGAGCTGTGAGAGTCAGAAAGGCATCTAAAACCAGGCTTCCCTGAAATGACCTGAAGCATGAGATGTTGAGGATTAAGGATTTCAGAAAGCGGTAGCAACCTGTGGAGGGGCCTTTGTCAACTCTGACCTCTCCAGAAAAATTCAGCCACAAGAAAATCCACAATTTACTGGAGGATGTTGAAAACATTTAGTGTTACCCAAATTCAGCTCAAGATGAATCAAATGCAGGATGACGGTTTACCCCATTTCAGAGTTTTCCAAAGAAAATACTGATAATGATGAAAAGAATGACAGCAGTTCAGGCTTGTTGATGCATTTTATTGTGAGATGGGGGAGTCTGGTAAAAAACTAGAAAATGACCATGGTGTAACAAGGAACTTAAAAATGAAGAGTCAGATCTGTAACTTACATACATGAATACAGGAACAAATTGGCACAAAATGTTAAACATTGTTCCCAACACTGTTTATAGAAGGTAACCCTAATTTGGCTTACTAAGGAAATGAGAGTTTTATGGTTAGGCTAATCTCTTAATAAAACTGCAGAGTATCATGCTATTAGTCACACAGTGAATTTCAAAATTTAAGTTTTATATTAAAAACTGGGTAAAGGTAAAATGACTTGATTGTAGTTGTAAAACTAATACATTCCCATTTCAGTTCTGTTCTACAGTCCAAGGCAAGTATAAATGTTAACATAACACTGTTAAATCAAATCTCAATGCAGGAGAACCAATTGCATCTCTACTTTAAATCTTATCAACTTTCCAAATTTTCATACTAAAATATATTATTGTATTAATACAAACTACAGTATTATACACTACACTGTGTAATAAATAAAGAAATATAAAAATAAGACACATAAATATAAAAGTTTTCTAAAACTAAAAGTACATATGTCAGTAAGAAGGATATTAATACTGCCAGGTTTGAAGACATACAGTACAAAAATGTTGCACAGATCTATAAACTAAAAGAAATAAAATAATACTGATAGGTAAAAATCAGCTAATGTTGTTAATAAATTGGGTCCATAATAACTAACATTTGGAAACAGTTATGAGCCAAATAACAATGGCATGTCCATGTTTGACATGCAAGTACATGGAAAAAGCAGATTAGAAAATTTCCCTTTCATTTCTGTAGAGAAATTCTGAAAGTCAATTAATGTAAAATCAATACTGAGGAACTGAAAGATGAAATGTCCCAGTGTTTCAGTTTCTCTGACAGAGTCAGTGGTTTTAAGTTTTATTTGGGAATTTTGACACAACAAACAAATCAACAAATGCTAGTTATTGTAGGCCACACATTGGATGAAGGCAGGTTAGAGCCTTGAAAATACTGAGAAATGGCACTTACAGCATACAGGTCTTGCTTAAGGCCAAAGGAGATACAAAGCTTCATGTCATATCCTTCATATTTGTTACCACATACTCAAATACAATCACAAACACTGATTCTGATGATTTTGCTGTCCTTACCAGATTAACATTGTTAGTCCCTGCAATCAGAACTCAATGGCAATCTTTTGAACTCCACTTTAAACCACGAGTAAGAAACTTCAGTTCTTCTATCAGCTGCTTTCTTAAGGCTAACAATACACTTTAAATGATAATACGCTCTACTAAGACATCTAAATATTAGAAATTACTACCTTCTAGATTGAATTTATAAAAGGTAGTTAGCACGGGTTGGAACTACATTATACTTCTTTGTGAAGGGAATTTTGTAGTGCAGAAGTTCTCACATTTTAAAAAACATAATAAAATACTGAAGCGGATTTAGCATATGTTTACCAATAAAAAATTATAAAATTTCTCCCAATTGTACAGCTTAAGAATAAACCAACATATGAGTGATAATTAATACTGATAAAATAAAACAATGCCAGATGCATATCTAATTAATCAGCTTCCTTTAACCTCTTATATCATTGCTCTCTGAGTCATTAAGGTTTTCTAATCTGCTTCATGTTACAAACTTGTTCCTAACTTTGAAAACTGCATGAAAAATTACTAGGTCTGAGGTTCAGGCACACCCGGATTTCTTTTTTGTGTGTGTGTTTTTTTTTTGTATTTTGTATTTTTTTAAGTTTTTACTTTACACAGTAGTGAACAGGAATCACAGCATACAGGTTACTGTGTTTCCATTAAAAGCAAGGATAATATAGAACAAACTTCATTACCAATTAGAATTTATTTTCCTCCTAGAAAAACGATTAGGCTTCATTTGTCTTTTCTTCAGACACTTGCTCACTACTCTCGCTTACTTTTTGTCCTAAGCTGCTTGCTTGACTTTCAGCCCTGTCATCCTTCATCAGACCTTCAGTTTTTGCTTCTTCTCCCTCATTCTCTGCCTCTTCTACTTCTTCTTCTTCCACTTCTTCCTCCTCTTCTTCCTCCTCTTCCTCATCCCCTTGTGGTTTTTCACATTCTTTTTCTTCCTGCAATTCTTCCATCTCTTTATCCTCCTCCTCCTCCTCCTCTTCTTTTTCACTGTCTTCATCCTCTTCCCTTGTCAAACTCTCTCTCTCGTCTGAGTCGCCCTGCGAGGGAGACGCCCTGGCACTCACATGCTCATTCGAGAGGATTTCAGGCCCTGCCTCTTCCTGCTCTGTGCTGTCACGTTCTTCTGCTTCTCTCTTGCAGTAGGAATAGCGATGATTCATGTGTTGAGAATAAGACCCAGAGTGTGAGAAGCGCTTTCCACATTTGTCACATTGATAGGGCTTTTCTCCAGAATGTAATCGCATGTGTTCAATCAAATGATGTTTGTGTTTAAATGCCTTTTTACAGATTCCACACTCATGAGGTCTTTTACCTGCAAAATAAGAATATAGCTATGAAATAAAATGGTGGTATTCAGCAAATCAAATCCTTATATGTTTTTTGGGGTACTTCAGGTTGTAGAAAGGGGAGGGTTATTCGTTTCATTTTTAAAACACTTCCAGGTCCCAAGCTGTTTGTAATACAATACTGCAATTAGGTTTGTCCTTTATATTAAAAAATGTGGTGCTATACACTCTGCTGTGCAGATGATTAGGTCAGTGGGAACTACATGAATTTGAAATGCCAAAAATACATGCATCATGACAGTGAGGTGGAAAATGGGCCAAGTGCAGCTGGGAGGAGATGCCTGGCCGTGCATGAGCACAGTGAGGGCAGACAGGGACAGACATGCTGCTCACCTTGTGTTCTTCATTATCACCACCAGTGGGACCCCCTCCCCCACTTTTTTTGTTGAGATGGAATTTTGCTCTTTCACCCATGCTGGAGTGCAGCGGTGTGATCTTGGCTCACTGCAACTTCTGCCTTCCGGTTTCAAGTGATTCTCCTGCCTCAGCCTCCCGAGTAGCTGGGATTACAGACACCTGCCACTACGCCCAGCTGATTTTTGGGTTTTTAGTAGAGACGGGGTTTCACCATGTTGGCCAGGCCGGTATCTAACTCCTGACCTTGTGATCTGCCCACCTCAGCTTCCCAAAGTACTGGGATTACAGGTGTGAGCCACCGTGCCTGGCCAAGGACCCTTTTGAGTCATTTTTTTTCCTAGTCACAAGCTCCGCCCCAATGAAGTTTTGGTGCTTACTATATACTTTTTACATATGGTAAAACTCATAAATACACAGTTTATATACTGAGCTTCTTTAGAAAACCACAAGCCATTGTAGTATCTCAGGTATTTTTGCCCGCTAAGAAACGTTTTGGCCTGTGAGGGCAATATTCGCCTTCCTGAGAACACATGGGCCAGGGGAATACTGCTACCCAGACCTGAGGACTATAACAACTGATCATAGTCAGGAATGATAATGTCCAATTTCAGGGTTATCAAGCAGTTAACACTAACAGAAACAGGAATGATTTTTAATTTTAGAAATAGTATAGTTTTTCATATATGTTTTTCACTTTGATATTTGCTAATATTTCACTCTTGCCTGAAGAGGAAGGAGACTTTCTGACTTTTCCTAGATCTCTGAAAACCAGAGGACTGAGTTACAAGAAGCTGGTTTTGAGAAATGTGACTTTCTCTTATGTAATAATAGGTTTTAATTCCAAGAACCCTCTGAAGTATCACTGTATGAATCCACAGATTAAAGAAGGAAAAACAATTCTCTGTATCTTTTCTCACAAGAGTAAAAAATACACTGAAACAGTTAAGAATATGAAAGATAAATATGGATATTGTAGTCACAATGGTTGGTAATGGGGGCAGGGAAGAGCTGGTAGAAGATTAAAGAGCTCATGATGAACTCAGCCCCTTCTATGGCAACCCATGTTAGAGAGGCACAGGAGTGTGCTGGAGCCAGTGTGTACTCACTGGACAGAGCTTACTGCTAAATTTTCAGGAATTCTGCAAGCTGACATCACATTCAAGCTTGAAATCCACCTTGATGGTAGTATTTATGCCACAAAAAGTTGCAAACACCACAAATCAGGGCTTCCCCCACCCTTCAGAGAACCAGGTGTTAGAATACTAGTAATCCACTGATGGAAGGGACTTGGCAACAGTTTTCTGTAAAGGGTAGTGAGTAAAGGCTTTTGCAGGCCAAATGGTCTCTATAGCAGCTTCTCAATTCTGCCATGTAGAATAGCATAAAAGTGACATAGACAAAAATGTAAATGAATGGGTGATGCTGTCTTCCAACTCACTTTATTTAGGGATACTGACATTTGACTTTCATGTAATTTTCATCAGTCATAAATATTATTCTTTTCATCTTTTTCAATCATTTAAAAATGTAAAACAAAACAAAAACAAAAACTACTATTCGTACCTCATTGGCCTTAGAAAAACAGGGGGATGCTCACATTTGGCTGTGAGCCATAGTTTGCCATCCCTGAGTCAACCTAAGGAAGCACATTTTGTGGCAGAATTATAGAATCTCAGAATTACAGGATCTTAGAATCGTCTAGTCCAACCTCTTAGGCAGAACTTCTTTCTTAAAACAAAAGATCTTGACTTGCCAGGACAGCCTGCTGTACTCTTAGGAAGCAGCTTTTTCTTTTATGAAGCCAGATCCTGTCTCCCTATGACTTTAGCCCACTGGTCTCGTATTTTTTATTGATGGCTACTATGTATTATATTTTTATTAATATAGCATAACCTTGCACTAAATGAATGTGGACAGAATAAATGCTGTGTCAGCTTAAATAAGTCATGAAAAAGACAGATGAAGCAAAAAACCAAATGAAAGGCACAGACCTTAAGTACTAGGTAGAAGTGGCCTGACAGGTGAAAATGGCAGGATCAGAGAGTAAAATATAAAAAAATTAATTCTGGTCCAATGTGGTGGTTCATGCCTGTAACCCCAGCACTTTGGGAGGCCAAGGTGGGTAGATGGCTTGAGCTTATTAGTTCAAGACCAGCCTGGGCAAAATGGCAAAACATGTCTATATAAAAATTGGCTGGTGTGGTGGTATGTGCCTATAGTGCCCGCTACTCAGGAGGCTGAGGTGAAAGGATGGCTTGAGCCCAGGAGGTAGAGGTTGCAGTGAGCCAAAATTGAGGTCACATGCCACTGCAACTCCAGCCTGGGTGACTAGAGCCAGACCTTATCTCAATGCAAAAAAAAAAAATTAATTCTAAAACTTTAGTTTTTAATTTTGCATAATCCAGAATATCATATCATGGACACTTTTTAATATGTTTGTATTCACTGACATACCTGTGTGTTCATATTTATGTCTCAATAATGAACTACTCTTTTGGAATATCTTATCACACAAATCACAAGCATACATTCCATTTTCTGTCTTCCGCATTTTCTTTTTGGGTGGTGTAGAATCAGAGTCATTCTGATCCTCTACGTTTGATACTCCTTCTGAGCTAGTATCTTGTCTTTCATCCTAAAGGGAAAAAGGTGTGAGAAAGTTTAATTTAACATTAAAAGATAAACAGAAGATATACATAAAAGCATGAGATAAAGAACCACTTTAACTTATACTTTCAAGGACTTGATCAAAGCAAGCACAGTGATCCTCACTGCACATGGGCTCCAAGGGTGGGGCCAGATCACAGGTGGAGGTAACAAAGACAAGAGTGAGGTTGGGGATAACAGTCAAAACTAAGCAAAGACCTAACACAGTCAAATATAACACAGTCAAAACTACAGCTCAACTGGTACTGGCAGAAAGCAAGACAACCAAAAGCAAGCATGTAAAATATATAATAACAGAGTTTACCTGGTTTCATATGAATCATAATGAGAAATTTGCAGAAGGCTTTAACTTACTAGTTTGCTAATTAATCACTCATTACTAACTGCATCAGGTGACTTCATTTTTTCATTCTGGGTTTCACTAAGTAAAAGTTAACATTCTATTTTTAAAAACTGGTATTTCAATTGTATCCTCCAGAACTTCACCGTCCTTTAACCTCCACGATCTCCTTGAAAAGACAGAGGTGTGCTCTACCATTTTTCTAAGGAGCAAGACGGAAAAACAATGCAGAAGGGTCTGTCTTTTAAAGAGGAATAACTGCTAGGTAAAATGAATCTTTAGAATTTCAGTGTGATAAAAAGAAAACTCCAGGCAGTCTCATGGAGATAATTTTGGGCAGCAGGCTCTCATGTAGTCAGAATAACCCTGCAGGGAGCCTGCTGTGGAACTGGGTCCCCTGAGATCTTTCTCCATATCTAGAGTATTCCATGCCATTACCTCTAAACCCACAAATTTTCTAGAAGTTGGAAGGTTTTTCACAACATTTCTTATGGCTTTATGAGGCAAGAGAGATGCAGCAATTTGTCCCTGTCATTTGTGAGCAGCCCTGATGCTGAAGTAACTTGATTCTACTTTCACGGCTACTTGATCTAGGCATGTGATATGTGATTACAGGAAATGCTAAGGATGGCTCTTTTTCTATTCAAAGGCATGCAAAATGTTCTATATACCAAAAATTTAGAGGAATTCATTGATCATGTAAGACTTCTTTTCAAGAGTTATCACAATTCCAGGAAACCCAATCAGTAGCAATATTTAAGGGAAAACAAAAGCAGCCAATACACATTTGAGCAGGATACTGAAATTATTATAGCTGCACCTAGTTATAGCAAATATTTGCATAAAAGATAAAATTTGTCTCTAATATTCATTTGATTCCATCAGAAATCAACGGAAAGAAATAGGAAAACATCAACATCAGTGACATGGAAAAAGACTAGCCAATGAGGCGTACAACAGCCCTATCCAAAACTATTTTGGATTTTCGGGCAAGACCAGTTCAAGAGTTCTTCCTTGACAGAATAAACACTTTCTGGTAAACACTAGTGATAGTTAAGGAGGAAAATGCATATGGAGGTTTACAGTCACATTTCCTCATATATATAAAGACTGAACACTGTTTATGCACAGTTCCTGAAATGATCAGTGAATTCACAGGATGCGTTCTTTGTATACTTAATTCCTGTTTATTTAATTAAAACCTTTTGTAAACAGATGTATTAGTATATAAAAGTGATAAATAAGTTTGCCTGGTATGAACCTATGAATGGGAACATATTTTCATTTATTACTGACCGTAATCAAGGCAGAAACTATTACTAATTTTAGGAATTTAGCTATAAAAACAGAAATCCAATTACTATTTCAATTTCTGTTTTCTTTTTTATTTCTAACTTCAAACAGGTTGTTATCTGAGACTTATAAATCATCTTTCATAGAATAATATTTCAGACTTTACACTGGTAACAGTACATTGGATTAGCAAACAACCAACTGAAGACATCATGCCAGAAAAGTTAAAGCAAACACTGATCCTTTTAAAAAAATGAAAATTTCTAATAACCTAGTTGGCTCTACAGGACTGATATTTATTAGATAAAATTAACTGAAATTAGTCAAACAGCATTTTACTAGCCAGGTTCAGGGTGGGGGTTTTTACCTGATTTCCATTTGGCTGGATCACTTTCAAGGGTGCATCTTGGACTGCAGGGCTGACCGTAGTTGAGTATGTGTAAGCCACCTGGGGAATCAGAATCGTTTGCTTATTGGCAGCTAGTGCTCGTAAGCATGGAACACTGTTCTGGTCAGCAATGGCCACGATTGTGGGTAACTGGGTAGTGACTGCAGGTATAGCGATATTTATGGGATTGGCACTTGGTGGGATTACATTTACAACTGGTTCTGAGTCTGTAACACAACTGTCCTTTTGTGGCTCCTTTTTTGCGCAAGACAAGTTCAAGGGTTCTTCCTGGACAGAATAAACACTGTTCTGGTAAACACTAGTGATAGTTGACCTTTCTAATAATTCTCCCTGTTGCTTTGGTAGTGAAAGATCAAGAGGTTCTACTTGTGGCTCTTCTTGTGCACCCTCAGCTGTGTACAAGTAACCCTGTGTATTTCTGGATGAGGAAAGGTTTAGAGGTGATGGGGATGGTATACTACTTCTGGAACCATTGATGGTTGATCCCACTGGTAAAACTGGGGAGTTAGTCATCTTTAAAGGACTTTGTAGATTTACTGTGCTGTCCTGGGGTTCATTTGCATTTGCAGATTGAGGCTGATCATTGTTCTTGGCAGGTATATTTACTTTGCCTGGTTCAGGAGAAGATGGTTCAGAAGACTGCACTGAAATCTGTCCAGCCTGCATCTTTTCAAACCACTTTTTTACTACATCCAGTGGTAGGTTTACTGAATCAGCAATTTTTGACAGCTCTTCTGCACTTGGTTGTGCATTCAAAGCATAATATGCTTTTAGGAGAGACAAGAGGTTCTTTAAAGGTGGCTGACTGGGAGACAAATTGCCATCTCCAGTACCCGATGAAACAGAGGCCTCAGGCTTCTCAGCTTCTGCTGCAGGGAGTGGAGGAGGCTGAGTAGGCTGCTTTAGGTCATAGTGCTTTAATTCTGGAAGTGCATTAATATCTCCTGGACAGTCATCACACAGAAGGCAAGTGCTATCATTCACCCCTGCTTCAAAGCTTTTGTCCTTCTCAGACTTAACGGTAAGATCTTCTGGTAACTTTTCACTTTTGCAACTGTTTGTAGGGACTGGATTTTCTTTTTTTAAATTTTGAGGAACAACTTGAAGTTGGCTAGGCTGCTCAAGACTATAGTTGATGATAATTTTGGTTGTTCCATCTTGATCAACCAAAGGAAGACTGATGGCTGAAATAACAGAATGGCCACCTTGTTGTATGGGTGAAGCATTGATTGTTTCTTGTTCTTTGGATGCAAGATTGGCTTGATTATTCTCCAACACTTGTCTTATTACATTACCATCTACTGCCACTTTAAGTACATTCTGAATATCACTTAAGTTGATACTTATGGGAGACACCAAACCAACTGTTGGCAGAACAACAGCCTGTACCACGCCCTGAGGAGAACTGGTTGCCTGTAATGGGCCACCACCACTGAAAACCCCATTTTGTAAAGGGGTTGAACAGTTGATTCCTGAAGCAACCACTATGGGTTTGAATTCATAATCCACAGGTTCAGTTTTAATTTGGTTAACAGAAAGTTGTTCTTGAAGGGGTTTATTCTCTATCTTTTGCCGTATCTGTGGTCGTGTGGGACTGCCTGGTGAGGCTGACAGAGACGGTGAGGAACACTGAGATGTCTTGAGTCCTGTTCTTGGTCGCCCATTCACAGGTATCAAGCTGATACATTTCTTACTACTTATGTGTGAGCTATAGGAACCAGAATGGGAAAAGCGTTTCTTGCAGTTTGGGCATTCATATGGCTTCTCTCCTGAACAACAAAAAAAAGTTACATTCGCTGAATTATTACATATAAATTTTTATGTATCCTCATTTCCCTAAAACAAGCAATATCAATTTTATAAAGGAGACTACCATGCATGCTTATGATAGAATTTCATTTAGAATCATCTTTTTAGTTTCAAAACCTATATAAATGTGACAAACACCAATAACTGAGTCTGAGGTACATGTTCTGCTAACCAGTCATGGAATATTCTCGGCATATGTGTATAAAATTTCTGCCAACCTTTATAACGTCAAATAATTCTCAAGTACCCAAAATAATTACATTCTACTCTTTCAAGTATGCTTTTTTCTTATCCTGTTTCACCGACCTATATAATTTTCTATATTTTACTCAACCATCTGTAGGAGAAATTAATATTAAAGAAAAGAAAAATAAGTAAAATGTCCCATATGACTTAATGAGTATGAATATCTATCTTTGATTAATAAAAATTCCTGTACCCATAGGGCTTTCTTGAAAATACTTTTTCTCTAATGGGAGGAAAACTTTAAATGTAAGATATTCTATAAGCATTAGCTTATTAAACTGGAATGTATATACCCCCCAGGATAAACATTGTAGGGAGTATGCAAAGCACCTTGGAGTTTCAATTATAGTGACAGTGGATAGGATAAAACAGTTTTTACATCAAAACAGGTTATATGATAGAGAAAAACACAAATGTTGTGTGACTTACTAGGAAAAGCCACACACTGTCAAAGTAGCCTTCTGCTTGTGGAGGCTTCCCTCAAACTGCTTCTGTAGACTCTATGGGGTACAAGGCATTTATTCTCCTTGGCTGTTAGGGATATTTTGTTAGCAAATTTTGAAAGCACCTAGCTAAATGGAATATTTTCCTACAAACCTAATTTTTCACTTGAGTTTTAAGTTATAGCTCACTAACTTATGATTTAAAGGTTACAGACTATAAGCTTCAGTAAGGCAGGAGCCTGTGAGGCTTGTTTGCCATTTATCCCTTGCACCCGTCAAAGCGTAGGTCGTAAAGATGCTCATTAAACCTTTTTTGGATGAATGAATGGCTAATTGTTGTATAAGAAGATGTGATGACACTGATTTGTCTACTTAGTATCAAAATAAAGCTCTCCATCTCCTTTTCTAATAATTAAAAGCAGTGAGGAAGTCACTTTAAGCCCTGCTAACAATTGCTTCAACAGTAACTTCAAAGCTATCACGTTTTAAAATGTAAGTTATATTTTCTCAGAAATAAAATTATTTGAAAAATATATATAAGAATTGGAAGAGATTTAAGAGATTTATTGTAGTATAGCCTTCTTTCAATAAAGAGTTCATTTCATATCATCCTTGACACCAGCTAGTCTCTGAGCTTCTTCAATAAAAGGGGAGTTATGACCTGCTGTAAAACCCCTGCACAAGAGGGTCCCATCTGGTTCTGCTGAGGTCCATGGATTTGGGTTCAAATCCTGACTCTATCACATACTGTTTTCTTAACCTTTCCAAGCCTCGGTTTTTCAACGTGCAAATGCAGATACATTCTCGCTGGACTCTTGTAGGGGCTATATGAGATCATACAGCAAAACTGTTAGTATGCTCTTAACAAATGCTAGTTACTTTTTAAAAAGGCAGTTCTACTAAGAGATGGGTTGAGTCTGAGCCAGTTGGCTTGCTGTGCCTAGTTCCCTAATTTGTCCTTCTGATGCCACACAGAACAAGTATAACTTTTCTTCTAAAGCCAGGCCTTCACATGGATCAAGAGCTGTTGTAAGTATTTCCAAACTCTCTTCTGCAGGTTAAATATTCCTAGGTCCTTCAAACATTCTGCACACTATGTGGTTTTCAGAACTCTTACCTGCTTGTTAACCCACCTCTGGATATTCTCCAATTTATCAATATTTTTCCAATGCAATGCCTGGAATAGGATTCAGTGCTCAAAATACATCAGACAAAAGTTTCCAGTGGGGGTAAAACAAGGAATATATTCTAATATATCTCTATTTTAACATTTTTAGTTACTTGATAACATTTTTACATGAACTACATGATTATTTTCCTTCTAGAGACACTAGAAAGATAAACATCTGTAATACAGACTATTTCATTGTTTAACACAGGGAGACAGAGGAGAATGGTAGGTAAGGGAATGACTTTGGGTCAGGATGACTACATCACAGCCCTAGCTTTGCCATGTACTAGCTGAGTGACCCTGGACAAGTTAATTAAGACCTCTGAGCCTCAATTTTCTCATCAGTAAAAAGAAGAAAGTAATAGAATCTATACCATAGGGTTATCCTGAGCACTATAAGAATTAATGCATACAAATAACTAATGTGGTTGTACATAGCTAAGGATCCAGTAAGTGCTAGTTATAATTATTATTAAAAAATTTACCTTGATATTTTATCATTGCCAGAAAGAAAGTCTATAGAACAATTATTCTGAAGCCAAAGTCACTATATATAAAATTCCCTGTTTCTAGCTTCATAGCTTTATTGTTTATAGCTTAGGCATATCACCCAATTTATCAAGGTTAGGGTTTGCAACTAGTTTAACTTTAAGGTTACATCAGGAAGTTTTACTACTCAAAGTTTGGTATACTATGTATACTGATATATATATATATACACACACACACACACACACACATACACACGCACACACACATATATTGTGTATATATACATATATACACACATATATGTGTATATATACATATATACACACATATGTGTATATATACATATATACACACATATATGTGTATATATACATATATACACACATATATGTGTATATATATGTGTGGTGTGTGTGTGTGTATATATATGTATATATATATATATATATATATATATATGTATATATATATTTATTTTAATGGCTGAGGTGGGTGTTTGGCTGTATCTGCCCCTAAAAATTTTCCAGGCAAAATTACTAAGACCATGGCAAATTATTTTTGGGGGTGGATCACAGCCATGTGCAGGTGTTGTTTTGTTTCTAATCTGAGTGGAGGTCTGGTGGCCTTCCCTCAAGACAGCTCAATTCCTACATGTAGAATCAGTTAATTATTAACACACATGGTTCTGCATAGGGTCATGATCAAAATTTTTTGGGTATCAGTATTTAACAACAACATAGGTAATTTTAGAGGGTATAAATTTTGGATCCTGATCTTCAACATCTTTTAAAAAATCATCTGAAAAGAAAGTTATGGAGGTTTCCTAAAGGATATTGAGTTCATCCATTATTAGATACTAAGCAGAGCTTTTCAAACTATTTGTGGTGAAAACCTGATTGATTTTGTTTGCTTCTTTTTTGTTTTAAACTTCCAATCTACTGTGGACCAATATTTTATAAAACGTAATAAAATGTCACAAAGTCTTGGTATAATAAATGCTAAATGCCTACTTTCAATTTCTGTACTTATCTCTTCACGAATGAGTAACACATGGTTTGCAGACTGGTACCAGTCCTGAGATGACATTTTGGGTAGCCTTTGCTCCAAAATCTTCTCTTGGAATAAACCAGACCATCAGAGAGCTATATACTTAAACTGTATCTACGTGGCCACTCTGGAGCAATGCTTCTTAAATCGCACTTTGGTGAACTATCACTGGCTTCTATTGAATAATCTGATTTAAAGAAACCCTATCAATTCTCTGCTGTTTTATGTTAAGGATATTTCTGAGGATTAATATAACTTCTGTTTTGCTCTTTTCTCTTTATGTTGTTTCAAGGAATATCGTTTTCTATGGACTTGGTATCAGGAGGGAAGAATAGTCCTGCTAGCAACTGATTTTTTTTTTTTTTTAAACTTAAAGACAACCTGGGTCTTGGTTACTGATTGTCGTTTACTTAGAGCCTAATTTGTAGTCCACTTCCAGCATATGGATGGCATTTCACAGCATTCATTTTTCCCCCTACAATTTACTTCATGTGAGTCTTACTTTAATTTTTCTTACATATTTTTAAATTAAAATTACTTGCTATATTAAAGGTATACAAACCTCATATTAGACGGTTTTAAAAACAAGACAGAA
Source organism: Sapajus apella (assembly GCF_009761245.1). Taxonomy (NCBI): domain Eukaryota; kingdom Metazoa; phylum Chordata; class Mammalia; order Primates; family Cebidae; genus Sapajus; species Sapajus apella. Next base: position 5,225,459 of record NW_022437051.1, read on the forward strand.
ATAAGTACATAATGAATCGACAGTGCCGAGTACAGTGGGAGCTTTGTGTTCCATGATCTGGTGTAAATTTGCATTAGCTTTTGAGCAGTAGCAGCATACAGTCAGCCCATATTAAGCTCTAGGCCATTCAAATTTACTACTTGATTGAAACTGATTTTTAAATATCAATGCTTAACTTTCAACTTCTTATTTCTAGACCAGTATTTCAATCCTTGTTCTGATTTATGCTTTCCAACTCTGTATTATTTATAAATCTGATAAATCTTCCTATATGACTGAAATATGACAAAATGAATGACTCATTATATACATAAATCTTACTGTTAATTTTATTTTCCTTCCTCTGCTCTGATTTCAACATTTAAAAATCCCTCTTCAATTAGCTATATCTCTATTAACAACTTTAAATCATCTGTGATAAGAAGGTAGGTTGTTAAAATATATTATTATTGATAAAAACTGTTCCATAGCATAGGAGCTAAGAAATAGGATATTGTGGTAGGCTGGAAAAGACAACCTCTACTTTTCAGAAACATTAATTAATGTGTGAAAATAAATGTTTTGGTAAGGATCTTGGTTTGAGCATTTTCAAGTGGTAACTTCAGCACCTTTATCAAATTGAGGATTAACCTCAATGAGCAATACAGTAAAACTTTTAGAAATGCAGTTCCAAAATAAAACGTTAAGTATCACCAACCACACTTCACAAAGCTATCCAAGTATACCTTTTTTGTAGGAAGATATTTGTAAAATGTGAATGCCAATACATAATTTTCACAAAATAAGCAATGGGCAAACACCCACATTTCCCATTCATGGTTAGTAATTTTTTCATTAAAATTACTTAAATCTAAAATAACATATCAAAATTTATCAGGAGATAAACAGATGTCATAGGGCATCATGAGATGTTAGCAAGTTTTCCTTTTGCACTTTTGTTCAAGTAGAGTCTCCAAAGAAATGCAAATATGGCTGTTTACTCCGAGTTCCTAAAGTAGACACAACACTTTCATCACATAACATTAACCTTGTAAGTGATAATTGAGAGAATGACATGAGATAGAAAGGTGAAGATGGTGGGAAAGCACATTTTTCTTTTATATTCTCATTACTGCTATACTCCTTTCACCCCCTCTCATTGCCTCCATATAACTTCTCCAATATTTTCCAATCTTGAGTTCCATTTCTACTTTTCTCACATATAGGATATCTTCACTTCCCTATTCTCTTGTGCAAGTTGTATCTCTAAACTCTTTTTCATTCCCCTGTTAATTGTCAAATGAGGCGATGACATTTACATTAATTAGAAAGCTAATGCATTTTCAGGTTATATTTATAAAAATATACTATATTATCTTCTGATTAGGAAATCTGGAGTATGTCATACTATATATTAATTTGATACACTTAGTCAAAGTTTAAGACTCTAATAAAACGTATAATAAATATAAAATTTCTCCCTAGTAGTGTATGCCAAAAGAAATGCAAGGAGTTTCTGATCATGTATGTAGATTACATGTTGTGATAGATTTATTTATTACCACATATGCTATGATATTCAGAGTGTAGAAAGAAAAAAAATATTTACCACTGTGAATTCTTAAGTGCTCTTTTAGGTGGTGTTTGTATTTGAAAGCTTTTCCACACTCAGTGCACTTGAATTTACGATTACACCCAGACTGCGTCACATGTCTCTGTAAGAAAGAATTGGTATTTTATTTGTAAAGCAAAAGATCTTTAGATACATCCAATCTGCTAAGAGTAACATTTTTGTGAGCCTGATGATTGTTTTGTTTCTTAAAGACCTCAAATTGTAGCAGTCAAAAAAATCTAACTCTTGAAATTATTACCAAAAAGGATAGTGATAATGCAAACAGAATTTGATACAGAAAAATATCAACTTTCTAATTTAAAGTATCAGAGTTCATCTTTATTAAACAGTATTCAAAATTAGCAAAAATAAAGTAATATATACTTTGGTAGGAACTTACAGGTTAATTTGTTTGTACTCCAATTTATAAATATAGAAACTGTGTCCACAAATACTGAATAACCTGTCTAAGGCTCACTCACTCAATAGAACAAGGTCTTGAATAGAAGAAAAGACAGGCTTTTTCCTGTACTTTATCCTGTCTCTTCCATTTGGTATTTCCTAAATGTACTTTAATCTGATGATTAAAAAAATACTTCCATTTGTTTCAGCCAAATGTAGATTATTATAATAGCTTTCTGTCTGGTTTATCAAATTCCCATTTTTGTATATTTCAAATGTATTCTTCATACTTATATTAATCTTACAAAAGCATTGCTTGAATTGAATTTTATTAACGCCTTCTCATAAACCTCTGAAGGATCCCCATTAACCCTTCAATAAAGATTCAGAGTCTACAGATTCCAAGATTATAGTCTCTGAGTTTCCAAGATGATTCTTCACCAGTTTTCTATGATAAGTCCACACCTCAATCATTAGTGAGCCATGGTTTTTTGCACACATATTGCTCCTCTCTATCTCTTGGCTTTGGATTACATGATTCTTTATTCCTTCACTGTGTTTTCACGTAATTCTGACTACTAAGATTCTACCCATCCTTTAATGGCTTAACTCAACTGCTGCTTCATGCTCTCCCAGCTGGAATATCCCTTCCTTGTCTTTTTTACAGTAAAGAAAGAGAATGAGTACTTATTCTCTATCAGGTCCTACTTCATCCAGACCTATGGCTTAAAATACCAAATATATGGTGACAGCTCCCAAATTTGTATCTCTAAACCTCTCCCCTGAACTCCAGACTCTTAGAGCCAACTGCTTCTTTGATACTGCCAGCTGGAAGGTGATAGGCATCTGAAACTTAGCATGATTAACACCAGACTCTTAATTTCCCTCCTGCAAGCCAGCTCCTTCTCTAGTATTTCCTATCTCTGTGACTAGCACCCTTATTTATTTGGTTATAACTTAGGCCTTAAAAACTTTGGAATTATTCTTGATTACCCTCTTACTCATGTACCTTCATCTGATCCATCAGCAAGCATATGAATATATTCTGAAGCCAACAATCTTATATCTGCCACCAAAACCTCTGGCTTAGATTACAAGAAAAGTCTCTACCCTGCTTCTGTTCTTGTCTCTCTTGATCTATCATCCAACAATCAGTGTTCCCTTAAAAATAAAAATTGAAAATTCCAGGATCCTCGACAGGCTTCCCCACTGCACTTTAAAATACAACCCAAAGTCTTTATCTTGGCCGACAAAAGGGCCTATAACATATAGCCCCCAATACCTCTCTGGCCTCTGCTGTTCTCAGGGCGAGCCCGGCAGATTCTGGCCTCAAGGCTTTCTTATGTTTTGTGGTTTCCTCTGACTGGAATGCCCTTCCTCAGTATTCCATGACTGGCTCCTTCTCTATAGTCAGCTGTCCCATTCTCAGAAAAGTCTCCCTTTTCTGTGAAACCTAGCAGCTTTCATCACTTTCTATCCTCTTATCCTGCTATATTTCCTCATAGTATCTACTTATCATTTTATTTCTGTTTTATATAATCTACCAATGTATGGTTCCTGCTCTCAGGGACTTTCTTTTTCACTACTGTGCCTTTAACATCCAGAAGAGGCCCTCACACATAACAGAAAGGCAAATGTTTGTTGAATAAATACGTTAGGAAGACTTGAAAATACTTATTTGTTACTCACAGTGTGATTCCCAAGGGCCAGCAAAATAGACATTCTACCTTTTAGTTCGCTGCTTTGCAAACTAAATTGTTTCCAAGACCTTCCAGTTATATTTCCTCACATTACTGGTTCCCATATTTATCACAGCTCCTTCCTGACGTTATTCTGAGCCATAGTTTATATATGAAACCTACTACGTTTGCACCCACTGGAAAAATCATCACAGAATTGGTTTTCATGCTCAACAAAGATTTTAGAATTTGTTTTTATAATGGCATCTTCTGCTTTCACCACCAGTTCAACCTGTCCTTTCCTTTCATGCTGGCCCTTGGAGTAGAAGGAATATGGTGGCAGCAGCTGCAGGATGGGTCTGCTTTGTGAATGTCATGTGAGTAGGCTCTTTGCCAAGCCTTGTCTATACTGTCACCACGTCAGAGGTCTAAGGTATAAAACATACTCTTCTGCTGGTGTCTCTGATAAGATTCATTAATAGGGGCACTTGGAAGGAGACGGTGTTTGTCTTCAGTAGAATAGTCCCTTCTCTGTATCAATTTTGTCCTTCTCTTGGAGCTCTCACCTGTTTCAAGTGCTCCTCCATGGACTTAACCATTAACCTATAAAATCTTGGTTCTGTTCTCCCTCATTACCAACCTCTTATTATCTTGTTATTTTGTAAGTACTGTTGCCAAGTACTAAGGAAATAGGTTGACTCTGCTCAGTCAATTCTTATTCTGTTACAATTTTTGTGTGTTGTTTGTTTGGCCTAGCCATCACCTTAGCAAATGTTTCAACTTGTTCTCTATGGGATATGTGACACATATTAGGTACATCCATAGGGCAGAGTTCCGGTATGTAGATATACATCATTCTGTGATGTAAAAAACTGGAAATGTGCCCTAACCCCAACATATACCGTCACAAATCCTGTGTGGTTGAACATTTATTTAATTTTTAAAGTTAGAATTAAGGCAATATTAATTTGATTGTTGATACTTGATAACATACCAGGACTATGTTAAAGAAGAACAGTTGATAAAAGCTTTTTTGACTTTAATCCTAAATATAGAACCAGCAGTTTAAATGTAACTTATAGTTACAAAATAGTCTTAGTTTATACTTCTAAAAACTGAGGCACAGTAACGTAGAAGTAAAATAAACCATATGAAAATTGAGTCTTCAGAATAAAAAAAATCTAAACTTTAGATTTTTAGAGGAGGCAACTCCCTTTACTGTGGGGGAAAAAACCCACAGTAGCTTATACTGAGAATAAATAGTCACTGGTTCAAAGGAAATTAAATTTTTTTTATTTGACTTTCTGGGCAATTTGTTTAGTACGATGTGGTTTATATAGTCAGTACTTATTTTTCATACACTGAACATTTTAATAGAATGTAACTTAAAATCTTCTAAACTTGAAGAATTATCTGTTATGGCATAAGTAATTAAATCAAGATGGAAAGGATCTTACCTGAAAAATATTCTGAGTTACCTCTAAAATAATGTTTTTGTGTGGTTTTTAATCTCAGGAATCAAATTCATAATCATTTTTACTTTTATAAGGCTGGAGACAGTGCTGTTTTGTACACCCCTTTGACTTTTAAATATATTAAAATCCTTGCTTTTCATTGAGGGCTGAGTTGTTAAAATCTGGAAAGTTAGTGAACTCTCTCTCAGTCATTGCACTTACTTGATCTCTTCCTGATTTATGTGATGTCATGTGACGTTCAAGTTGGGTTCTGTATGCAAAGGTGTAACTGCACAGGGAACAACTAAAGTTATCTTCGTTCTTTTCATGACGATATTTAATATGTTCTTTCAGAGAGGTAAAGCGTTTATAGCCTCTATCACAATATGGACAGGTGAGTAATTGTGAAAATGCATCTGGTGTTCCTGTAAAATAAAGATCATATATTTTAAACTGAAAACATTCAGAAAATATTACCAAAGTTTCCACTGAGTCCCTATGCTATGTTCCAGATATTGTGCTACCCACTTTATATCTGATCCTCAAAACAATACAGTTATACTCATCTCTGTTTTATAAGAGACTGAACACTGATGCCCAGGAAGGTTAAACAACTTAAAAGTCAGAGAGCCAGAAAATGATGAAGTCAGGATTCAAATACGGGCTGTCTGACCTCTAAGACCCATCTTTTCCCCTAAACCACAATTCTTCCCTTTTGTCATGTGATTAGCTAGAAAAGAAAACAAAAGTAAAATTAGAATGTGGGTTGCCTTTGTAAAATGTATACATATTAAAAGGGAATTGTGCTCTACAACAGAGTCTTTCTATTGGTAGCAATGGTATTATTATTTATTTAATGTTTATTCCTCTGATTTTGAAAATGAAACTACCAAGTCACTGTCATCAAAGAGCAAATGGTATACAGACTATGTTTCCAAGAGTCCCTTGCAGGTAGGTGTGGCCATAGGACTGAATTCAGGCCAAAAAGAGTGCCTGTGAGGTGGGGGAGGAAAGAGTGATGGGGGCCAGATCTAAGCCTGCTACATAAAACACGTCCCATGCATGACCCTGCTTGCAATTTCCCCTATTGAAATACACTGGCAAATCTGCTATGTAACTGTATACGTACGAATATATATAGCTTTTAGAAAACAAAGGCATTCTGAATAAATTAGAGTTTACTGAATGAACTTTATTTTTACACTTGGAGCTGTCTAAACCTGACAATCCTAAAATGTAATATTTTGCCAATTATTATAATTTAACTAAGAGTAGTTTTCCATATTGGACATTTCTTCAATGAAATAAGTTACTAGGTGAAATCTTTTTGTAAATATCATTTCTACTTTCATTCTGAATTCACTATAGAAAAACAAACCACCAAAGATAATTTCATAAAATTTCCAAGTTCTTTCTAAACATATACTACCTTTATTCAAGTCTGTATAAATTAAATGTCTTGCTAAAGGACCAGGCTGCAAATAATAGACTGAGCACCTAAATGCTAAATAACTAGTCAAATATGTGGCAATAGGGGCTTCAAGATGGCTGAAAAGAGGTATCTGGAACTCACCTTCTCTACAAGGAAGAACCAAAATAATCAGTAGGTAATCACACTTCACATAGATCATCTAAGAAAGGACACTGGAATTCAACAGAAAAGTGACAGGAAACACCTCAAGTAAGGAAGAAGGAAGTGAGGCAACCTGCAAAGGCTCTCTATAATGCAGGGAAAGAGTAAGTGAGAGACTCCTAGGGGTCCACATTCCCACCATGGACTCCTGCAGACCTAGCTATGGGAGAACCCCTTGACCACTGTAGGCTCTGAGACTAATACAGGGGAGGTACCTGGAGACCACATGACAATATTGCTCTGAAGACAGCTTATACTGGGTCTGAATACCCTCTGAGTTCTAAGTAGCTGCAGCATAGCACTATTTTGAGAGCCCAACCCCCACCAGACTGCATCCTGTTCTGGGACCCAAAGCCCTTGCATCTCCACATGCCTGGAGCCCCACTGACATACCCCACTTCACAACCACCACTGATGCTGGCTGCGGCTGCCAGGGCTGAAGTGTGAGCCATTGGCAGTGACCATTATCATCCCTAGCAGAGTTGCTGCACATACTTTTACATGCCCCAAGGACAGATTCCCCAACAGATTGCTGCCACCACTGGGGACAAAGTGCTAGCCACTGGCAGTGACCCCAACTTCCTTAGCAGCTGAGCTGCCACTGAATTTACTATAAGGGCCCTAAGGACAGGCTGTCCCATCCACAGCTGCTATTTGGGGCTAAAGCACATACTTTCCAGCTTCCTCTCTATAGCTGCTGCCCCTGAGAGCAACCTTGCCCTCCCTAGTAGGAAGACCACAGTGTAACCACTGATGTCCTTACCTGAGCACACTTCTGGTGGCCTGGTATCATCCTGCCCCTGCCATCATAGCCAGTGCCTACACATACCACCAAGGGGCTTAAGGACAGGTCCATCTGGCCCAGCTTACCTCCTGCCCAGTTCCAGAGCATGCTTTCCAGGGACATGGGGATTACCCAGCCCAGTCCAACATTGTCACCTGAACACTCCTCCTAGAGGCCTGAGGTTGGGTCCACCCAACCTGCTACTATCATATCACCACAGCTGGCACTGTCCTGCATGCACAACATGCAGGCCTGGGGATTGACCCACCCAGCCCATTGCAATCACTGCAACACCAGTGTGAACCACTACGGAACCAGAGGGTTGTCCTGCCACTGCTACTGCCGTTGCCCAGAAGCCTGAGAACCAGCTCAACTGCCCAGCTTACCACTGGACCTACTAAAACAAGGTGTCAGTATGCCACCCTGTGGTCTAAAGGACAGGTACCATAAGCCTGTTACTGCCACCACTAGGGCCCAAGGAATGGTCGACCTGGCATCCCTATCCCAGCTAAACTTCACCTCAGCCTCCATTAACAATTGCACCCTAAGACAATGAGGAAATCACAGACCCTACTTGCACTATTTATAACCAAAGATATCACACAAAAATTACACTACCATACACACCCAGAATCAAAGCCAAAGTGCCCTACCCAACCAACAGCATGGATATATCTTCAGAAAAAGTCCTCCCCCATGAAAGCAAATCCAAAAAAAACTAGAATAATTCACTATTATACCAGATGTGTAGGTATCAATGTAAGAACACAAGAAACATGAAAAAGGAAGGAAATGTGACACCTCCAAAGAAATACAATAAATATCCAGCAACAGATTCCAATCAAAAATAAATTTATGAAATCCTGGAAAAAGATTCAAAATAATGATCTTTAAAAAGCTAAGTGAAATACAAGGAAACACAGAAAAGCAACACAAAGAAACCAGAAAAACAAATCAGGATATGAATGAGAAATTTACCAAAGAGATAAGTATCATAAAAAAGAACTAACAAATTCTGGAGCTGAAGAATTCATTGAATGAAAGACAAAAAATATCTGAAAGCTTCAGCAATATACTAGGTAAAACAAAAGAAAGAATTTTAGAACTTGAAGATAGGTCTTTTAAAATAACCTAGTCAAAGAAAAAAGAAAAAATGAACAAAGAAACAATGGACAAAGCCTGCAAGGCATATAATAAACTATAAAGTAACCAAATATTTGAATTTTTGATGCAAAGAGGAAAGAAAAGGGACAGAAAAGAAGGCAAAGAGGGAAGAAAAGGGATAGAAAATCTATTTAATGAAACAATAGTGAGAAACTTCCCAAGCCAAGCAAGGGATTTAGACATCCAGATAGAGAAAGCTCAGCAAACCCCAAATAGATTCAATTCAAAAAGATCTTCTCAATGCCAGCCAAGAATATTATACTCAGCAAAATTACACTTCATAAATGAAAGAGAAATAAGGTCTTTCCTAAACAAAAGTAAAAGCCGAGAGAATTCATAACCACTAGACTGGCCCTGTAAGAAATGTTTAAATCTTATCCCTGGAAGCGACAGAAAAATCTCTACCATCATGAAAACACATGAAGATATAAAACCCACCGGTATAGCAAGTACAAATAAGAAAGTCAAAGAACTCAAATGTTATAACTACAGAAAATTACCAAACCACAATCAGTAAAAAAGAAAGGAACGAATGATATATACAAAACAACCAGAAATCCATAAATAAAATGACAGGAATAGGCTCTAACATATCAATAATAATAATCTAAATGGATTAAACTTTCCACTTAAAAGCTACAGATTGGTTGAATGGATAAAAACTATGACCCAGCTATGTGCTGCCTACAGGAAATTCATCTCACCTATAAAGATACATATAGATAGAAAGTAAAGGGATAGAAAAAGATGTCCACACAAATGGAAACCACAGTGAGCAGGAGTAGCTATAATTAGATGAGACAGGGTTTAAGTCAAAAACAGTAAAAGGAGACAAAGAAGGTCATTACATAATGACAAAGCAATCAATTCAGTAAGAGGATATAACAGTTCTTAACATATATGCACCTAACACTGGAGTACCTGGTTACATAAATGAAGTATTATTAGACCTAAAGGGAGATTCTAATACAATAATAGTTAGGGACTTCAACACCCCTATCAGCATTAGACAGATCATGTAGAAAGACACTTAGCAAAGAAACACTGAATTTAAACTGCATTTTAGACCAAATGGACCTGAGACATTTACAGAACATTTTATCCAACTACTAAAGGATACATATTCTTCTCATCAGCACATAGAACATACATTAGGATAGACTATATGTTGGCACACATGACAAGGCTCAACAAATTTTTAAAAATCAAAATCATATCAAGTTGCTTTTAGACCACAATGCAGTAAAACTAGATTTTAATAGTAAGAGGAACTCTGGAAACAGTACACACACATGAAAATTAAACAACATGCTTCTGAATCACCAATGGGTCAAGGAAGAAATTAAGCAGGAAATTTTAAAATTTCTCTAAATAAAAATTAAAATCAAAACAGAACATACCAACACCTATGAAATACAGCAAAAGCATTACTAAGAGTAAGTATATAGCAATAAATACCTACATCAAAAAATAGAAACATTTCAAATAAATAATCTAACAATGTGCATCAAGGAACTAGAAAGGAACAAACCCTAAATTAGTAGAAGGAAAGAAATAATAATCAGAACAAAATAAATGAAATGGAGACTAAAAAACACTACAAAGAACAAAAGAAAAGTTAAGTTTTTGAAAAGGTAACCAAACTGATAAACCACTAGCTAGAATAAGAAAAGAACAGAGAAGATGCAAATAAAAAATAAAAAAGAAGACTTACAACTAATACTACAGAAATATAAAAGAGACAATTATGAACAACTGTACATGAAAAAACTGAAAAACCTAGAGGATATGGATAAGCTCTTGGACACAGACAGCCTACCAAGATTAAATTAGAAGGAAATAGAAAACCTGAACAGACCAATAATGAATAATGAGACTGAATCCATAATAAATATCTCCCAACAAAGTGAAGTCCAGGATGGGAGGGGTTCATTGCTGAATTCTACCAAACTATCAAAAAATAACTAATATTAGTTCTCCTCAAACTATTCAAAAAAATTAAAGAGGGAATTCTTCCTAATTCATTCTGTAAGTCCAGCACTATCTTAATACCAAAACCAGAGAAAGATGAAGCAAAAAATGGAAAACTATCCAGGTCAATATCCCTGATGAATACAGACACAAAATCCTCATCAAACTATTAGCAAATTAAACCTAACAGCACATCAAAAAGATAATGCACTATGATCAAGTGGGATTTATCCCAGGGATGCAAGGATGGTTCACCTCCACATACTAAAAGCCATATATGACAAAACCACAGCTAACAAACAACATACTACATGGAACAAGCTGACAGACTTCCTAAGAAGCATAACCAGAAAAGGATTTCCACTCCTTCATACTCCTATTCAACACAGTATTGGAAGTCCTAGCCAGAGCAATTGAGCAATATAAAGAAATAAAAGGCGTCCAATTTGGAAAAAAGTCAAATAGTCTGTCTTTGCAGATTATATGATCTAATATCTAGAAAAACCTAAAGACACAACCAAAAAAACTCTTGGATCTGCTAATTAAATTCAAAGTTGCAGGATACAAAAGCAACATAAAAAATCAGCAGTGTTTCCATACAGCAATAATGAACTACACGAGAAATCAAGCAGGCCATCTCATTTACAGTAGCTACAAAAAAGTAAAATACCTAGGGACAAATTTACCCAAGGAGATAAAAGACTGCCCCAAAAGAAACTACAAAACATTGATGAAAGAAGACACAAGTAAATGGAAAGACATCCCATGCTCATGAAGCAAAAGAATTAACATCATTAAAGTGATCATATTGCCAGTACAGATTCATTGCAATCCCTATCAAAATATCTATGGCATTTTTCACATAAGTAGAAAAAATCCTAAAATTTTTATGGAACCACAAAAGCCCAATATGGCCAAAGCAATCCTGAGCTAAAAGAACAAAGCTGGAGACACTGTAATACCTGACTTCAAAATATAATACAAGGCTATAGTAACCAAAACAGCATGGCATTGGTATAAAGGACATATAGATCAGTGGAAGAGAATAGAGAACTCAGAATTAAATCCACATTATTAACAGCCATTTGATTTTCAACAAAGGCACCAAAAACATACACTGGGAAAAGGAAACACTCTTCAATAAATGGTGCTGGGAAAACTGAGTATTAATATGTGACGAATGAAACTGGACCCCTATCTCTCACCACATACAAAAATCAACTCAAGATAAGTTAAAGATTTAAGACACAACACTATAAAAGTACTAGAAGAATACAGAAAACACTTCAAGGCATTGGTGTAGGCAAAGATTTTATTGCCAAGACCTCCAAAGCACACGCAACAAAACCAAAAATAGACAAATGGGACTATATTAAGCGAAAAAGCTTTTGTATAGAAAAGGAAACAACAGAGTGAATATCTGCAAACTACTCATCTGACAAAGGACTAATATGCAGAATGCACAAACTACTCAACAGATTTAAAAAAAAACCCCAAATAATCCTAATGAAAATTGGGCAAAGGACACGAATGAACATTTCCCAAAATAAGACATCCAAATGGCCAACAGATATATGAAGAAATGGTCACCATCACTAATCATTAGAGAAATGCAAATCAAAAGCACAATGATGTATCATTTCATCCCAGTTAGAATTGCTATAAAAAGTAATGAATGATGTGAAGACGTGGAAAAAAGGGAACTCTAAAAACGTTGTTAGGAATGAAAATTAGGACAGCCACTGTGAAAAACAGTATGAAGATTTCTCAAAAAAAAAAAAAATCTTAAAATAGAACAATTATATGATCTAGCAATCCCACTACTAGGTATCTATCCAAAGGAAGTCGGTATATCAAAGAGATGCCTGGATCCCCATGCTATTATTACAGTACTATTCACAATAGCGAAGATATGGAATCAACCTCAGTGTCCATCAATGGATAAATAGATGAAAAAAATGTGGCATATACACATAATTGAATACTATTTGGTTATAAAAAGGAATATGTAAACAAATGCTGATATGACAGAACACTTAAAAATATTTTATTAGCATTTAATTAAATTACATTAAATATCTGCAAGTAATAAGTTTCAACTACTTATCCTATAATCCAACTGTTTACTAATTTAGAACAGGTGGTTCCTCGATTTTTAGATTTTACTATGTGGACCTAACGAACTTTAAAAGGTTTAACTTTTATTAGAGATATATATATATATAATGGATCATTTCTTTAGGTTTCATTGTTTCCTTTCAGTGAGGCTATTTGAAAGCCTTTTGTCACATAAAAATTTTTACATAGATACATATATATATTAAAATTTTCTATTTCCCTTTCATTTATTTGATAACCTAGTTTCTTCTGGTGAAACAAGTTTTTTCCTCCAAAACTGTAACACAGCCTATTTCTTCTCAGGAGAGTCTGAACACATTTTTATTGTATTTTCCACACTCTGTACACTGACCGTTCATAACAGAGTGGACTAAGGCAGATTCAGAAAAACCACTGTCTCCAAATTAGTATGTTCTGGTTTAAAGCAGACAACCATATTTTTATTTGCTAAAAGAATAGTGGAAAAGAATCAAAGGGCAGTAAGAGTTACGCTAGTTCTCACTCTACTGCCTACTGCCATGTAAGTAAATGGAAATTGATGTCCAGACACTGTTCTAAGCATTTCACAGGCAGTGGCATTACTACAATACATGAACAGCTAATGATTTATTACTGTTTTGTCATCATAGTGTTCCATTAATAAAACAGATTACTCTCTATAGGCACCTGTAACAAAGTTTTTGGTCCTCAAAAATGTTCCCTATAGTAGAGCAGGTTCCCACAGTAGAATGGAAGAAGTAATAATCCTTTAAAGAGGGAAAGAAACACAACTGTTAAGCTCCATTTACCATTTTCATCATGACCACTGGCTTCTGGTGTGCCCTGCCTCTGGTCCTCTTCAGGTGCCTCAGGAAAAATGACAGCGGTGTCTTGTTGTTGTAGAAACTCTTCAACATTAGGATCATGGTTTTGCTCATTTTCTCCATCTGACTCGCATTCATCATCTTTTACTAAAAGAAATGCATACTTTTAAGAAAGCAATCTCACTACTAAGTTGTTACAAAGGTTTTCTAAATAAGAGATTGTCTTGAGAGAACGTGATTGTTCTTGAATCTGTAGAAAATATTTCTTGAAATTTAAAAATGAATTCCACTATTTCATTGTAATCTATTAAGATACCTCTTTGCTTTGTAAGTTTAAACTGTTATGTCTGAAATTCTCACAATATCCCTTTCAAATGTTAAAGTCATACATACTTCTATTGCATTTTACTAATAAAACATAGAGAAGGCAATATAGTTGACTGAATTCTTTCTCAATTAATGATAAAGCAAAGAAAAAAATAAAACTTTAGTTCTAAAAGGTCACCTTCTTAGCAACCTGTTGTATCATAATATTTAAAGTTGGACAATAGACACCCCCTTATCTGTGGCTTCCTTTTTCATGGTTTCAGTTACCAGTAGTCAACTGCAGCCTGGAATTAGGTGAACAGAGTGCAATAAGTAATTTGAGAGCAAAGAAGATCACATTCACCTAACTTTATTACAGCATATTGTTATAACTATACTTTATTATTAGTTTTTGTTGCAAACTCTGTGTCAAATTTATAAATTAAACTTTATCATAGGTATCTATGTATAGGAAAAAGTATAGTATATATAAGTAATTCAGACACTTAACGGGAGATCTTGGAATTTATCCCCCACGGAAGAGGGGCCCGCTGTACTTGAAATCTGAATCATTCTCATATAAACCACCCCGAAGTTCAGTTCAGTTATATGACTGCTTAGAAGACAGTTTCTATTAATTACCTATAGGTACAAAGATTTATAATAAGCGGCAAAGGGTATTAAATCTATGAATATTATTTCTTAGCTCCTTTAGTACTCATATAAAACAACGCCATTCTTTCTCTATTTCTGCCTCAGTAAATGTTTAACTGTAGGATTAAGGTGGAGGCAACTTTTCTTGAATTATTTTCTTATACTTTGAGAAGGCAGCCCAGAGTGCTGCCGAGTTTTTAAAGCAGTATTGCTGCCCTATGGCTTTCCTCCATTTCTTCCACTGGCTCCAGAGGAGAGTGTCTACTCCATGCTCGTAACTGCAGTGCCTTAGTATGACTCCCAAATGCCTCAGGGATGACTTCTTTATAGACTTTGACTGAACTGTCAGGCCTAAATTAGTAAAACAGCACTTCCCAACAGGCTGAAGTTTGGCCAAATTAAAATGGTGATGTACACGCATCTGTTTGTTTGATGGTTATTAAAACAATATTGCTAAATCTCCTGCACTGTAGTGGTAACTATTTTCATCAGGGTGACTGCTGTTAAAAACCTGAGAACCAATGGCAGTAACAAATGGTGATCCATAAATTCTTTTTCCTCCTTTTTAATACAGCCAATAGCTATCAATTATTTAGCATTTGCTATGTACCAAGAACTGCAATATCTAGTTCATGTCATTACTTATCCCTTTTTCACAGTAGCCCTTGTTCTCACTTTCTTTAAAAAAAAAAAAAAAAAAGAGAGAGAGAGAAAAGGCATATTCTTCATGTCAGGTCATTCCATCCATGACAGGATTATGGTATACTGCTTGGAGTATAAAGTCCTCCACGGTGCCAAAGGAGTAAAGTTCGAAATACTGACTAAGGAAAATCTTTCTTTTTTTTAGACAGAGTCTTGCTCTGTGGCCGGGTGCCAGGCTGAAGTGCAGTGGCGTCATCTCGGCTCACTGCAACCTCCGCCTCCCGGGGTCAGGCAATTCTTCTGCCTCAGCCTCCCAACTAGCTGGGACTAAAGAAGTGTGCCACCACGCCCAGCTAATTTTTGTATTTTTTAGTAGAGATGGGGTTTCACCATTTTGGCCAGGATAATCTAGATCTCCTGACCTCGTGACCCACCCTCCTCAACCTCCCAAAGTGCTAGGATTACAGGGGTGAGCTACCGCACCCGGCCAGGAAAATCTTTTTTACTAACAAATCAAGGCAATATAGAATCACTATAGGTTTTCTGGTCTTTCCTGTTTACATGAATTTCTATTAGGGATAAAGCACAACTGAAATGGGGGTATGTTGGTTCTGGTTGGGAAGCTGACATTAACTATATAATATGGCCAGAGGGAGTGAGGGTAATTTTCCTTAAATGATCCCCCCTGTTATTTAAAAATTAAGGAGACTGATAAGAGCACAGCAAATAATATTCTCAAACATCATTCCTAGGATCTGTCATTAGGTAGAACAATAAGCATTTCTGAAAAGCTAAAGCAGAACAAATCAGTGGCATTCTTTTCAAAGCAATTTCAAATTTTCAATTTAAACTAGATAGAAGTCATAAATGAAATTCATATTTTCTGTGATTTCTTACAGATTCCATGTAGAGTTGCTAAGATAGCTAAAATTATTTTTATCAAATAATAAAATATTTCAATTAAGCAATTTCCATCTTACGTTTATATTTTCTACATCCTAATAAAAATTGTATGTGTGCTAGCTGTTGGAATAATGAGTTTTTAAATAGTATACACTTTTCAGAACTGCATGATCTACATTTTATACATGAATTTTGCTACTTCAATAAATTCTAGCTTTCCTAATATGTTGATTAGGTCTAAATGTACACATTTGGAGATAAAAATTTTTATAACATACCTATTCGATTAGATCTATATAATCTTAGTCTTGACTTTACTACTTAGTATTATTATAAGATGTATTTACTTATACTTTATGTTTTCTTCATTACTAATTTATTTTTTTTTTGAGACTGAGTTTTGCTTGTTACCCAGGCTGGAGTTCAATGGCACGATCTCAGCTCAATGCAACCTCTGCGTTCCAGGTTCAAGCGATTCTCCTGCCTCAGCCACCCCAGTAGCTGGGATTTCAAGCTTGCGCCACCACACCTGACTAATTTTTGTATTTTTAATATATCCCTCATATATTTCTTTATTGATGAGATTTTATAAAATTCCTCAAAATGTGTATTGACACACTGAGTTCAAAAAATGAAGACATGCTTTTTTTCCTGACAGAAAGTAAGTCTGACTTGGCTGACTGGTGTGATGGTGATAACTGGCTTTGCTAGGTAGGTTACTGGAAATTTTCCAGAAATTGGGTGAACTATAATAAGGTATTGATCAAAATACAGTTCATGTAATAAAAGTGTTTTTCATGGAAATATACTTGTAAAAGATACTGAAATTAATAGTATTTGTTTCCTCAACCATTTCTGAATATATTAAACAAAGTCACTGTGAGAAAAAAAAAAATTTAAAGCCCAAAACAGGTATCATTAGTCCTTTGATAAATAACTATTGGTAAAGTCTTTCTGGTATATGTCCCAGAAAATGAGAGAATAGATTATTCTAATGACCGGGAAACGAATCTTTTTGCAAATTAGATGGCCTTAAATTTTTGTTTTAGACAAAACTGAAGAAATACTTAAAAGTATAAGCTGGAAGGACATTATATTTTCACTGACAAATAACTGTAACTTTTGGCATTATATTTGAAGATGCATAAAAACTGAGCAACTCAGTTGTAACATAAAATTTTATTTCATCTTTTTGAGAATACAATTATCTCAATGCTAAAAAATAGAAACAGAATGATGAACACTTTTTCTTCTAGAGATAATATTAAGCCATTACAATTACTATTTACGAAGTAATTTAAAAAAGCATTAGCTCCTTTAATCTTATTTCCACTAAGTTTTCTTTAATAATTATTAAAATTTAAAATATACTTATGTTGTGATCAACTATGAACTAATAATTCAATAATAAATCCATAAATTTTCTAAAAAATTAAGATCTTTGTGGTCCTTGGAAATTACAAGAAATTTTAATTTATACACATATTTTTCTTGTAAAGATATATGACAGTTGACAAAAATACCTTCAAACAGGAAATAATATGTTTGCAAAAAATTCTATATTGTATATAGACTGGAAATAAGAGCTCAAAAAGTAAACATTATGACATAACATTTCTTACTCTTAAAGAGCATTTTCACATTTTTTAAAAAAGAATAGGTATTAATATACTGTGGATTTCATCTGTAAGAGAGATGTTAAAATGTCAATGTTTTCCTATGCCAGAAATTGTAACTACTGACATTTAAAGTGAAAAATTTTATTATATCCATTAAGAAATTTGTGAGGCAGTATATAATTAGTTTATATCCTATAAAATTTATATGGCAACAGTAGCTCTTACGGTTGTTGTAAGGATTAAATGAGTTAATATAGTAATGTACTTATTAGTAGGGTATCTGGTATGTAGTAAGTACCATGTAATTGTTAGCTATTTATACCTTTAAGACGTTCTACAAGATAAACATTATAATTGTACAATTAAAATTTTTCTCAATAAAAAATTAGAGGAAATGTATTACTATTAGAGAAGACAAGTTGGTATTAGGTGTCAGGTATAAATCTGAGCTCTTTCCATTAAATTACATGCTATCTCTATGAACCCACATTTACCAAGCCCAATTTCAAACTGAGACCAGAATTTCTGCAGTTTCTTAAAATTTAAAGTGTTGGGAAATGCATATCTCAAAAAGGTCAAACACAAAGCAAACGTCCTGTCTTCAGATGATAAACTTTAAGTTTATTAGATATTAGAGATAAGCAAGTCACAGAGCATAAAATGTAAATGGGTTTTCTTTGAATATGACAAAACTCAAAATTGACAAAGTATAGAATTATATGACTATAAATACAAATTTCAGAGAGCAAATATTTAAATAAACACTGAATATTTTAAAATTTCATTATTTATCAATTATCTAACTATCTGTCTGTCTGTTTTTTCCATCCTGAATAAAGTGTCCTCAGGCTTCCGCTTACCTTTACCCTCCATTTTTGAAACTGTCTAAAATTATAAATTACATAAACAAAAAAGATGCTCAGAAGGAACAAAGGATATTTTAAATGAGTTTTTTACTCTGACTACTAAGTTCAGACTATAGCTCCTTAACTTCATGAGCTGCAAAAGGAAGTCTGCTATAAAAAAGATCTGACAACGTTCTGAACTAATGATGGCGACCTCTGTACAATGTTTTCGCTCACTTTGTCAGCATATTATTCCCCAGAAGTCAAGGAAGTAACAAAAGCAAAGGCATGACATAATTTTACAGTTTAACTGCTCAAGTCTCAAAAGTTAAATTTCTATCCTTCTTTTCTTAAAGCTACACTCACTGGAGCTTTAATAGAAGTTTACTTACTCCTAACTCCCCATGTTCCAGGGAAATAATGCAGCAGGGATCATCATCTTGTATATGGGGGAGATTTTACATTTCAGCAGCAACTCTGGTTACACACAAATTTGAGAAGGTTACTCTGCTTTCCAGGTGCAATTATTTTGAAGGAAATTTACATACTATTCAGTAGTTCAAACTGAAATAATTCATTTATTTTTATAGTGAAGAGCAGCCTGTCAGATAAAATACCATCCTTTGAGTATCTTTTTGGATAGCATTTTACCTAGAAGGGCAGTCTTCTGTAACTCTGGTAATATAAGTCATCAAAGTTTAATATTAGGTAAAAGTAATTAGTGTACTCTTATGTTTATTAATACTACCGTATTACTACTAACAAATGTCCAGCTTAAATATTTTACATATTCTATAGCTTAGCATGGCAAATATTTGATAACAAGCATATCTGAATACATTATTCAGGCAAGTTACACAGAACTAAGGGGCAAAATATAAAATCGTAGGCTATAGGCACCACAAATTATCACGTACTCCATTATTATTTAATTAATTTGGAATTCACTTTTAATAATAGCAAAAAGATTTACTCTGTTTTACAGAAATGACTGACAAGCATAGGAGTGCTAATGTTTATGTTACAGATAAAAATCTAATCTGGACACTTGTTGGCGATGAACCATACTCATCTTACCTAATGAAAGATAATCTGTAAGCCTTTATGAAATATTCCTAAAATGCACTTCATAGTAAAAAACAATCTATAAATGATAACCCATAGAAGAGAAGGAAAAAGAAAATGTAATGAAAACTGTATGACAGAAATATTTAATTTATGATTGAATATACAAAGTACAATTACATTACTTTTAAGTATAACATTTAGAGGAAATGTTTTAATAATTTGGAATTCATTTTTGAAGGTGACATTCTAACAGTTCTGGTCATCTTAGGGAACACAATAAAAACTGGCTGGTATTATTATACATAAGATCTGATTTAATTTTTCCACTTACTCTTTTGCTTCTTAAATCTGATCTGAATCCATTACAGAGGAATAGCCTTAAGTCTCAGGGAGTATGTACTTTTTAGTCACCTAGAAGCAAATTTCCTTGTTTACTACAACTTCATTTTACCCTTTTTCAATCACAGAAATTTTAAGAAAAAATTTTGATTCTGTTTGCTGTGACATGTTTATTAAACTCATCAATATTCATGATTCTCATCTGATTTATAGATAATCCATATTTGCTTTTTCTATTTTCTTTTGCTTTCTGTCCTGTGGGCAATTCAAAGCAGATCCTGGTAAACTAATAATGAAACTGAAAAGTTAGACCTGCATTTCTATAACTGCATATCAAAAACTTGATACAAGTTCAAATTATTCAACCACTTATTTTTTTGGATTATTTGTAGGTTATACCTGTCGTTCTTATAGAATGTAAAATCTGCCACATAATATGAATCTGTAAGTTATGCCGTATTTAAGGAATATTTACTTCTTTTTATGTAGTGTACCATACGCCAAAGTACTGAAACATTTAAGGAAAGTAAGACAGAAGGAAATGGACTAAATTCAGGACTCACAAAAGCAAAATCAGTGACACAAAGATCTCCTTTAAAGACTACGGTATGAAAGAAAATAGCAGGAGAGTACCTGTACATCCTGCTTCATCTGCCTGAGCTTCAGGCCCCAGGATTTCTTGCCCTTCCTTTCCTGCTGAAATAAAAGAAGAAGAAATCAAAATAGATCTATAGTGTTCCTAACACAAATGAAAGACAAATGTTTCAAGTTTTGGATATCCCAATTACTTTGATCTGATCATTACACATTGTATGCATATATCAAAATATCACAGGTATCACACCAAATATATACAGCTATTATGTATCAATAATTTTTTTTTAAATCCAGGTGTCACAAACATTTTAACTTCCCAAAATCTGAAAAGGAAACTTTCATTACAGATTATATTTAATTTGGATTTTTTTCCTTTTATAAATATGGCAATGTGTCCTTGAAAGGTAAAGCTGTTTAAAGAAATCAAGTGGACAGTTTAATCAAACTCACAAAAATATCTTTGAGAAGTAAAAGCAGTAAAGATTAGATATTCTGGAATTATACATATTTTAGGATTATAAGCAAACTGGAATTTTAGTAGTATATTGGGAAAAGAGCTCTACCTATAGATGGTAGAATTATATATTTTTATTTCTTCTCTAAAGCACAAATTTCCAGGTTCTAGGCTCTGTGCTAAGAGCTTTGTAACTTACTTCTTTTAACCTTTGTAGCAACCTACTTTATAAGTTAAAAAACTTGCCCATAGACATGCAGCTATTAGGTGGCAGAAATGAAATATAAATGCAGGTCTGACTGGTTCCAAAGCCCACTTTCCATTACACTCTTGCTTGTTTAACTAGGGTACCAAAAAACTAGAAAGAAGACTGAGCTGAATGTTACTGTGCCCAAAGTAAACACTTAAGGCATAATGCTTTTTCTTTCACTTTATTCATTACTCTAATTACTGATAAGTAGTAATCAACAACATAGTGGTACTAACAAATATTTTTAGATATCTGTCATCTTCCCCTGCTACCTCTACATTTATAGTGGGGTATCTGTAGCATTTCATACAGCATAGGTTCAAAATAAATATTTTGTATTATAAGTAAAGGTATACTTTTCTGGCAAGCAAAAAGTATGTTTTATACATTCAAATGCATTTTATTATAATACTTTATTAAGAACATGTGCATATATGAAAGGCATGAATAAGTTAAAAATGGTTCTTTTCTAACAGATAGCAGAGAGTATATGTCATAATTATGATCAGAATACTTATACAGTCATACTGAAAGAGTGTAGTTATCTGTACCCTAATCAAATTGCACCGAATATGTCAGTCAAAAAATCTTGGTTTAGATTTATCCTAGGTTTGATTGTTAAATTAAGAAAGAGAGCACTAATCAAGTAAAATCTTTGCATCGCATAACAGCATGTATTTCTTTTAAGTGCCATGGATTACTGGGTGAATTTATTCAGTAGTTTCTTTACTCATTAACTTTCATACTAGTATTTAAAGATGATCATATATGAAAAACAGTTAAACTGTGCACAAACCTCTTTAGATCAATGTAAAAAACACTGTTTTAAGTAGATAATGATGAGATTAACTTCTGCTGAAAGTCTCATTTTATACTTTTCACCAGTAAAATGACAATTTAAAAATTCCTGGTAAAGTGTTTACAACGCTGTCAGATAAACACCAGTGTTTGCTAAGTGTTCGCAAACCTCAAGCACCCCCTTTTTCCCACTCCGATGTCTTCTTAAAATAATAAACAGTATGCCAACTGGTTAATTATATGATGGTAATACAGTTACTGATTATAGTATACCTATGTTCCATATTCTTCTAAAATGAAAATCATAACAGCCAGAGTTACTACCTGGTAAGATGGAATATGACATTGATATTAAAGGTTAAAATGACATTTTTGGACATTGCTAATTTGTCTACTTATAAGTATTATAGGTAATTTTAAAAGTACAATTTGATTAAATAATTTATTTGTTTCTTCATTTCTTCATCCCTCGTTGACATAAAATCTAGGCTCCTTAGATGAGTATTTAATATACTTCAGAATCTACTCCCAGATCTATTTTCCACAATTTAAAAATGAGAAGTCTAATTTTTTTCATTATTGGGGCTGGAGTTTTGGTTGAACAACTAAGACCATGGTGCCTAAAAAAACAGAAAACATCCTAATGTTGGCCTTTAACACTGCAAAAAATCCTGCCTGGGGATAGGCTCTTTCTCCATCACCTATGGACTAGCATGAGTGTGTCTGCAAACATGCTGTGTTAAATTCAAAAGCTTGTATTTTTTGAAATTCACACCCATGTGTTTTTAACCATTTCAAGTCTGTTCATGGGAATATTTTATAGCAACCTCTAAGAAGGCACAGTAAGTGCCTAACTCAATCAGATTTTCCTTTCCTGGTTTGTCTACTCCTCTTTGACACATATCCACACACGCCAAGCAGATTTATACCTGTATAGGTATTCCTTGACTTATGATGAGGTTACATCCTGATAAACCCATTATAAATGGAAAATATCATATCAAAATGCATTTAATACATCTGTCCTACGCAACAACATAGTTCAGCCTACTCCACCTTAAAGGTGTTTAAGACAATTAACAGTATCTACAGCTGGGCAAAATCATCTAACATGAAGCCTATTTTAAAATAAGGTATTAAAATCTCATATAACTGATTAAACACCATACTGAAAATGAGAAAAAAAAATGGTTATATGGGTCCTTGGAGTGTTGTTTCTACTGAATACATATTTCTTTCACACCATTGTAAAGTTGAAAAGTCATACGTTAAATCTTATGTCATAAGTTGGGGACTTTCTCTATACCTTTTCTCAAGTTGTTCCCTCTGCCTAGAGAGCCATTACCAGTCTGAGTAACTTCCACAGATTTTTTTAAAGGCCAGTTCACGTCTCCCTCATTCTGTAGGCTGTCGCTGAGCCAGCTTTCTGCTATTCTCATTCTACAGCTCCTGCTAAGGAAAAACTCCAAAAAGTGAATGCCAAAAGATTATTGAATTCAAACCTAAAAGTGTTCAAATTTTAGAAGTGAAATGTTTCACTGTATACTTTTCTAGGTGGCTTGATATTCCCACTCCTGTATCTTCAAATTTATAATATATATGTAAATATTTGTGGTATAATTGTCTAGCAAAGTCACAACAAATATAACTCACAACCTCCATGAATACCCATTAACTTAAAGATTAAAAAATATATACCTGAGGTCAGAGCCAGTTAAGAAGGAAAAAGCAAAAAAAAAAAAAACCACTTATGTCTGCTACTGCATGTAGCTAATAAAACCTGGGGAGAATGCAGAGAACAGCTATTTAAAAACTCTAAAGGGTAGGTCACAGCAGGTGACTGGAGAAGATGACATGACAAGAATTCAGAGTAGCCAGAGTAGCAAAGAGTGATCCTCCTTACTTTTTTCTTTCTTCTTTTTTTAAAAGGTAGCCCCTGTCCCGGATTCAAGGGAGCTTAAAACCTGAAAGTGGGCCCTGAGGCATGGCAGTGAAGGCTCTAGGAGAACTCTTCTAGTTTAGGCTCAAGGAACAGGAAAAGGCTTAATGAAGAGAAAAACTGCCCTTTTCTCCTTTATTCTCTTGTACCGTAGCCTTCAAGATAGTAGCAGATGACTGCAAGAGTTTAAAACTTTGAGGGAGGGAAAACTTCCTCTCCAATAGGAGGAGCTGTGACCCTAAGAGTATAATATAAAGTCCACTGAGCTCTTTCTCTCCCCGTCTTCTTTCAGCTCTTCTACAGGCATAGATGCAGGAAGTATGTGGCAAAGTAAGGTAAATGAAGTACCAGAGTTTTGGCTAGAGGACTGAAAAGCAGAGTCCCCAGGAACTGAAAGTACTGAGATCATGAAAGAGAGGGGCTCAGGAAAGTGACAAACTTCTCATGTGTGAAACTGATCACAGACTGTGAGAAACTAAGTACTAAGTATGGACAGAAAATTACCCATGTTCTAGATTGGACACTGGGTGATACATGAAAGACAGATCTGAACAGCATGTCAAAGGCTTTGAAAACTGAACCAATTATGGAATCACAACCTATACATTGGCTGAAGATCGCATCCTGAATACAACTGGATAAACTGCCTGCTAAGCAAAAATTATCAAAATTCTCTATAGGATTTAAATAAAGTATTAGTTTTATTTAACTTATTAGTCTCATAATACTTGAAATAATCTCAAATTACTTAGCTTGTGAAGAATTATGAAAAGTCTCAAGTCACATAGGCAAATATGATAAAAAATGCCAACCGTGAGAAGACAAAGATGTTGAAATTATTAAACTATGACATTAAAACAACTAGTGCTCCAAGAAGTAATGGTAAACACTGTTGAAAAGAATGGAAAGACAATGTCTCAGCAAATGGAAGATATATAAATAAAAACTAAAATAAAATGTTAGAATTATAGTAACCAAAAATTTAAAAATCACTGGATAGGCTTAATAGTAAAATGGAGATAAGAGAGCAAAGACTGGTGAACTTGACAGTACATCAATGGAAACTATCCACTCTGAATAAGACAGAATAAATATGTTTTTTAAACAATGAAGAGTCTCAGGATATGTGGGACAATAGTAAAATATCTAACTTTCATGTCATTGGTGTCCCAGAAGGAAAGTTATAGAGCAGAAAAAAAAACTGAAGAAATAATGTTTAAAATTTTACCAAATTTAGTGAAAGACATAAACCAACATATTTAAGAACTGAACCTCAAACAGTAACCTCCTAGCCCCCCAAATCTAGGCTCAAACTCATCAATCGAACACTGAAAACTAGTTTAAAAAATGCTAAAAGAGCCACAGAAATAATACATAATTACAGGGATCAATGATTTAAAAGACTACAGAGTTATCAGAAATCATGGATTCCACAAGAAAGTGGAACATGTTTCAAAAAAAAATGTCAGCTGAAATTTCTAAATCCAATGAGAATATCCTTAAGAAATGAAGGTAAAATAAACACTTTCTCAGAAAACAGTATAGTTAATTGTCAGCAGAGCTATTCTAAAAGAATTACTAAAAAAGACTATCATAAAGATGGTGAAATTAGAAACACTTTATGTCAGGAATAAAATAAGATAAATGATGTAGTACATATGGCAACTATAGGCAACTATAAAATAAAGGAGGGAGAATAACAAGACCTATATGAAAAATGTATAGATTCCACTTGGCATGGTAAAATATTAATTCTAAAGAGACTGAAAATTTAGTATATATATTCTAATCCATAGAGCAACCACTAAAAGAAATCTATACACAGATATACAGTCAAAACTAAAATAAATAAATTGAAATGGAATACTAAAATATATTTAAATGATCCAAAACAAGGGAGAAAAAGTGGACCAGAAGAATGAGAGACAAACAGAAAACAAATAATAATAAACCCAAATCCAAACATCAAACATTATATTAAATATAAACGGTCCAAACAAACGAATTAATGGCAGAGATTATCAGAATAGACCAAAAATAATAAAAATCTCCATTAATATGCTGTCTACAAAAATTACTTCAAATACAACATAGTTAAAAAGTAAAAGGATAAAAAATTTTATGAAAAATTCATTAACCAAATGAAAGCTGGTATGATTACATTAATATCAGACAAAGTAGACTTCAGAGTTAAGAAAATTATCAGAAATCAAGAGAAACATTGCACAATAATAATGAGTCAATTTACCAAGAAAATAGAGCAATGTTAAATGTGTGTGCATTTAACAACAGAACTTTAAAATAAGTGAAGCAAAAATGAACAAAACAAAAAGTAGAGACAAATTCACAACATACTCGTAGACTTCAATATTCCTCTTGTATTAACTGACAGAATAAGTAGATAAAAAATTAGCAAGGATATAAAAGAACTTGGGAACATTAACAACTGGATCCAAATAACATCTATAGAATGCTCAACCCAATGATGGAATTCACATTCTTCTCAAATGTATATAAAGCATTCATATAGACACACCATTTCTAAGGTCATAAAACACATTTTAAAGAACTGAAATTCTATAAAGTATGTTCTTTGATCACAATGACCAGATGTCAATAGGAAAAAGATAAGAAAATCTCCAAACACTTGGAAATTAATAAAACCATAACAAGAGGATCTATGGATCAAAACGGAAAATAAAAAACACAGCAAAATTTGTGGAATGTCCTTAAAACAGCGTATAGAGGGAAATTTATAGCATTAAATGCTTGTGCTATACAAGCAGGTCTCAGATCAAAATTCTAAACTGTGTATTAAAAAAACAGTAAACGAGGAGCAAAACACAAAGCAAGAAGAAAGAAGTAATAAAAATCAGAAATCAATAAAATTAAAATAATAAAAAAAAACATGAGACAAAAAGCTGGCTCTTTGAAAAGATCAATGCAACAGGTAAGACTTTAGTAGGATTGATAAGCAAAAAAAGAAGAAAGCCACAAATTGCTACTATTAGGAATGAAAAGAGAATGCCACTGTAGAACCAGCAGATATTAGAAGGGTATAAAGGAATGCTCTGAACAACTGTTCAAACCTAAACCTAAAAAACTAAAATAAATCAATTCCTTTTACGCATCCAAGATGAATATAAAACCTGAATATTCCTGTAAATATATAAAACTTGAATTTTAAAAATCTTCCAACAAAACAAAACTCCAGGCCTAACTGGTTTCACTTGCAAATTTTACCAGATATTTAAGGAAGAAATAACACCAAACTTAAATATTTTATTTCAAGGTCAGGATTACTCTAATACTACAACTGTATGACAATAGTACCAAAAAAAGAAAAAAAAATTATGTACCAACATCCCTTATGAACATTGGCACAAAAATCTTCAATAAAATATTAGCAATATAAAAAAGAAAATGATCAAATGGGGCTTTTCAGGGAATAAAGCCTGATTCAGTAGTTGAAATTGATTAGTGTATTCCTCCATATTAACAGGTTAAACAAGTAAAACCACATGATCATTTCAATTGATGCAGAAAAAGCATTTGAAAAAAAATTATTTATTCATGATTAAAAACTCACAGTGAACCAGGAATAGAAGGGAACTTACTGAATTTGATAAAGGGTATCCATAAGAAACCTTCAGTTAACATTATACTTAAAGGAGAAAGGCTATGCTTTCTTCCCCAAGATTAAGAAAAAGTCAAGAATGTCCATTATCACCACTTTTGATATCTTGCAATAAGTCAATAAAAGAATTAAAGGCATACACATTATAAAGGAAGAAATAAAAATATCTTTATTTGCAAAAAACAAGACTGTCTACATGGGCAATGAACTGGAAACCAAATTAAAAGAAAAAAACTTCAAGCTGTTCACATTCTTACCTCCAAAAAAGAAATCCGTAGGTGTAAATTTAACAAACTGTGTACATGATCTGTATTCTGAAACTATCAAACACTGATGTAAGAAGAAAAAGAAAAGCTAAATAAATGTAGGTACACACCCTCTTCATTAATTGGAAGACTCCTCAACATTTTAAGAAAGATGTCAATTCTCCCCAAATTGATCTGCATATTTAACACAAATCAAATAAAAATGTCAGCATGAATATTTTTAATATAAAATTTTCTAAAATTTATATGAAAAGGCAAAGGAACTATAATATCCAAAATGATTTTGAAAATAAAATAAAATTAGAGAAATAACATCCCCCAATTTTAAGACTTACTATACAGCTACAGTTATCAGGATTACATGGTATTGACAAAAGGATGGACATATAGATCAACAGAACAGAACAAAGTCCAGAAACTGACCCATAATTAATTTCTGACAAAAATGCAAAGTATATTCAATAGAGAAAAAATAGTATTTTCAACAAGCAGTATTGGAACAATTGGACATCCATAATGAAGAAATGAAACTTCACCTCAATCTCACATCTTACAAAAAAATGAGGTCGGGAGTTTTTCCAAGATGGCCAAATAGAGGCAGCTCTGGAACACAGTTCCCAGCAAGAGAGACACAGAAGCTGAGTGGTCTCCACAGTTCCAAACGAGGTACCAGGTTCATTTTGTGGGTCTGGTTGAACAGTGGGTATAAACCAAAGAGGGCAAGTTGAGGCAGGGTGGGGCACTGCCCCACCCAGGAGGTGCATGCAACCGACTGGAGGATCGGAGGCTCTCCCACTCCAGGACTTCAGTTCGGATACGCTGCTTTACCCAAACCCTCCACAACCTACAGAAAAGGAGATCTTTGCCAGGCTGAAAATCCCCCTGAACAGGGCTGAGCAGCAACTCTGGCAGTGCTGAGGTTGTTGGCACAGATGTAGGCGGAAGCAGTGGCTGACACCAAAAGCCCAGAGGACGGAGCTACACGCCCCCCAGAAAGAAAGGGAACCAAAAGCAGGGAATCAGGCAATACGGCTGGGAGGATCCCTCCCCGACAAAGTCCAGCATGCTGAAGCACTCTGACTTGAAAGTACTGCAGCTAGCACATCAGTTAGAGTGCAACCAGCAACGATGGAGCTCAGTGGGGGAAAGGGCAGCCACCATTGCAGAGGTGGGCCTAATCTTCCTGAGTAAACAAAAGATGCAGGAAATCTATGCAGCAGCTCCACTGAATCCATGGCAGCCCAGCAGTGCCTCTGCAGGCAGACAAAAGAAAGGCCGCTTCCTCAGGCAGCTAGCTGAAATCGAAGCTAGATAAATCCAAGAAAATGGGAAGAAGCCAGTGCAAAAAGGATGAAACCATCAAAGACCAGAATGCCTCACCCCCACCAAGGGAACACAATTCTCACCAGCAAGGAAATAAAACTTCTCACCAGCAAGGAAACAAAACAGGATGGAAAACAAATTTGAAGAACTGACAAAAGCTGGCTTCAGAAGGTGAGTAATAAACTTCTCTGAGCTAAAGGAGCATGTTCTAACCCAATGCAAAGAAACTAAAAACCTTGAAAAAAGGTTAGATGAAATGCTAACTAGAATAACAAACTTAGGGAAGAACATAAACGACTTGATAGAACTGAAAAACAGCACAAGAACTTCATGAAGCATACATAAGATTCGATAGCCAAATTGATAAAGCAGAAGAAAGGATATTGGAGATTGAAGATCAACTCAATGCAATAAAACGAGAAGGCAAGAAAAGAGAAAAAAGTGAAAAGAAATGAACAGAGCCTCCAAGAAATATGGGATTATGTGAAAAGACCTAATCTACGCTTGACTGGTGTACTGGAAGATGATGGGGAGAATGAATCCAAGCTGGAAAACACTCTTCAGGATATTATCCAGGAGAACTCCCCCAACCTAGCAAGGCAGGCCAACATTCAAATACAGGAAATACAGAGAACACCACAAAGATACTCCTGAAGAAGAGCAACCCCAAGGCACATAATCGTCAGATTCACCAGGGTTGAAACAAAGAAAAAAATGCTAAGGGCAGCCAGAAAGAAAGGTTGGGTCACCCACAAAGGGAAGCCCATCAGACTCACAGTGGATCGCTCAGTAGAAATCCTACAAGCCAGAAGAGAGTGGAGGCCAATATTCAACATCCAGAATTTCATATCCAGCCAAACTAAGCTTCACAAGGGAAGGAGAAATAAAAATCTTGACGGACAGACAAGCAATTGCTGAGAGATTTTATTGCCACCAGACCTGCCTTACAAGAGCTCCTGATGGAAGCATTAAACATGGAAAGGAACAATCAGTACCAGCCACTGCAAAAAAGAACCAAATGGTAAAGACCAACAACACAATGAAGAAACTGCACCAACCAAAGGGCAAAACATCCAGTCAGTAACAAAATGGCAGCATCAAATTCACACGTAACAATATTAACATTAAATGTAAATGGACTAAATGCCCCAGTCAAAAGACACAAACTGGCAAACTGAATGAAAAGTCAAGAACCATTGGTGTGCAGTATTCAGGAGTCCCATCTCATGTGCAAAGACACACATGGACTCAAAATAAAGGGATGGAAGAAGATTTACCAAGCAAATAGCAAAAAAAAAAAAAGCAGGTGTTGCAATCCTAGTCTCTGATAAAATGGACGTTAAACCAACAAACATCAAAAGAGACAAAGAAGGGCATTACATCATGGCA
Organism: Sapajus apella; assembly: GCF_009761245.1. Taxonomy (NCBI): domain Eukaryota; kingdom Metazoa; phylum Chordata; class Mammalia; order Primates; family Cebidae; genus Sapajus; species Sapajus apella. The sequence continues at coordinate 5,256,087 of NW_022437051.1, forward strand.
AAATGATCAACACAACAAAAAGAGCTAACTATTCTAAATATATATGCACCCAAAACAGGAGCACCCAGATATATAAAGCAAGTTCTTAATAACCTAAAAAAAGACTTAGACTCCTACACAATAATAGTGGGAGACTTTAACACTCCATTGTCAATATTAGACAGATCTACAAGACAGAAAATCAACAAGGATATCCAGGGCTTGAATGCAAATCTGAATAAAGTGAACCTAATAGACATCTACAGAAATCTCCATCCCAAATCCACAGAATATACATTCTTCTCAGCACCACATTGCACTTACTCTAAAATCGACCACATAATTGGAAGTAAATCACTCCTCAGCAAATGCAAAAGAACAGAAATCATAACGAACAGTCTTTCAGACCACAGTGCAATCAAATTAGAAGTCAGGGTTAAGAAGCTAACTCAAAACTGCACAACTTCATGGAAATTGAACAACTGGCTCCTGAATGTCGACTGGATTAACAATGAAATGAAGGCACAAATAAAGATGTTCTTCAAAACCAATGAGAACAAAGACATAATGTGCCAGAATCTCTGGGACACATTTAAAGCAATGTCTAGAGGGAAATTTATAGCAATAAATGCCCACGTGAGAAACAAGGAAAATCTAAAATCGACACCCTATCATCAAAATCGGAAGAGCTAGAGGAGCAAGACCAAAAAAAATCAAAAGCTAGCAGAAGACAAGAAATAACTAAGATCAGAGCAGAACTGAAGGAGATAGAGACACAAAAATCTCTTAAAAAAAATCAATAAATCCAGGAGCTGGTTTTTTGAAAAGATCAACAAAACACACCACTAGCCAGAAGAATAAAAAAGAAAAGAAGAATTAAATAGATGCAATAAAAAAAACCATAAAGCGGATACCACCACCGATTCCACAGAAATACAAACTACCATCAGAGATTACTACAAACAACTCTATGCATACAAACAAATAAATCTGGAAGAAATGGATAAATTCCTAGACACTTGCACTCTCCCAAGACTAAACCAGGAAGAAGTTGAAACCCTGAATAGACCAATAACCAAAGCTGAAGTTGAGGCAGCAATTAATAGCCTACCAACCAACAATAGTCCAAGTCCAGACAGGTTTACAGCTGAATTCTACCAAACATAGAAACAGAGGAGCTGGTACCATTCCTTCTGAAACTATTCCAAACATTACAAAAATAGGGAATCCTCCCTAACTCATTTTATGAGACCAACATCATCCTGATACCAAAACCTGGCAAAGACTCAACTAAAAAAGAAAACTTCAGGCCAATATGCATGATAAACATTGATGCAAAAATCTTCAATAAAATACTGGCAAACCAAATGCAACAGCACATCAAAAAGCTTATTCATCACAATCAAGTAGCCTTCATCCCGGGGATGCAAGGCTGGTTCAACATAAACAAGTCTATAAATGCAATCGATCACATAAAGAGAACCAAAGACCAAAACCACGTGATTATCTCAATAGATGAAGAGAAGGCCTTCAACAAAATTCAACATCCCTTTATGCTAAAAAACCTCAATAAACTAGGTATCGATGGAACGCATCTCATAATAATAAAAGCTATTTATGACAAACCCACAGGCAAGATCATACTGATGCCCTCTCTCACCACTCCTATTCAATATAGTATTGGAAGTTCTAGCCACAGCAATCAGGCAAGAAAAAGAGGAGGAAGTCAAATTGTCTCTATTTGCAGATGACATGACTGTATATTTAGAAGACCCCATCATCTCAGCCGCAAATCTCCTGAAACTGATAAGCAACTTCAGCAAAGTCTCAGGATACAAAATAAATGTGCAGAAATCACAAGCATTCGTATATACCAATAACAGACAGAAGGCTAAATCAAGAGCGAACTCCCATTCATAACTGCTGCAAAGAGAATAAAATATCTAGGAATACAACTAACAAAGCATATAAAGGACCTCTTCAAGGAGAACTACAAACCACTGCTCAGGGAAATAAGAGAGGTCACGATCAGATGGAAAAACATTCCATGCTCATGGTTAGGAAGAATCGATATCACGAAAATGGCCATAATGCCCAAACTAATTTATAGATTCCATGCTATCCCCATCAAGCTACCAATGACCTTCTTCACAGAACTGGAAAACAACACTTTAAATTTCATATGGAACCAAAAGAGAGCCCACATAGCCAAGACAATCCTAAGCAAAAAGAACAAAGCTGGAGGCAGCATGCTGCCTGACCTCAAACTACTAAAAGGCTACAGTAATCAAAACAGCATGGTACTGGCACCAAAATAGAGACATAGACCAATGGAACAGAACAGAAGCCTTGGAAGCAACGCCACACATCTCCAACCATCTGATCTTTGACAAACATGACAAAAACAAGAAATGGGGAAATGATTCCCTGTTTAATAAATGATGTTGGGAAAACTGGCTAGCAATGTGCAGAAAGCAGAAACTGGACCCCTTCCTGACACCTTACATTAAAATTGACTTCAGATGGATTAAAGATTTAAAAGCAAGACTTAATACCATAAACATCCTAGAAGAAAACCTAGGCAAAACCATTCAGGACATAGGCGTAGACAAGGACTTTATGCAAAAGCAATGGCAACAAAAGCCAAAGTAGACAAATGGGATCTAATTAAACTCTACAGCTTCTGTACAGCAAAAGAAATAATCATTAAACCAGCAACCAACAGAATGGGAAAACATTTTTGCAATCTATCCATCTGACAAAGGGCTAATATCCAAAATCTACAAAGAACTAAAACAGATTTACAAGAAAAAACAAACAAACCTATTCAAAAGTGGGTGAAGGATATGAACAGATGCTTTTCAAAAGAAGACATATATGAGGCCAACAAACATATGAAAAAATTCTCATTATCACTGGTCATTAGAGAAATGCAAATCAAAACCACATTGAGATATCATCTCATGCCAGTTAGAATGGTGATCATTAAAAAGTCTGGAGACAACAGATGCCGGAGAGGATGTGGAGAAACAGAAACACTTTTACACTGCTGGTAGGAGTATAAATTAGTTCAACCATTGTGGAAGACAGTGTGGCAATTCCTCAAGGATCCAGAAATAGAAATTCCATTTGACCCAGCAATCCCATTACTGGGTATATACCCAAAGGATTATAAATTGTTCTATTATAAATATACACACACACGTCAGATTTCTGATTGTTATGTGATCATGTGTGGAAGTTATTAACTTCAATGTTTTTTTGCCACAGCTTTTGCAACTTAATACTCAAATGAGTAACATTTGCTGTTTTAAACATTAATAGCAGGTTTTCTCTCTTTATACAGCTGTATCATCTGAACTTGCATTATGATTGGCCTGTAGAGTTGCTGAGAGGGCTCAAGGGGTTGGCTGCTATCTTAGAAAGTGCCTGACACACTAACAAAGCTGAGTTTCCTATGGTAACAACTGAAGCAAACTTTTTGTTCTGGTCCTTTTTGGTGGAGGAGTAACAATACAAATGGATTTTGCGAGTGACTAAAAAAGTGAAGAATGCACAAGAATGGATCATAAGATGGAATTTATCAAACCCTAGCCTTGCTTGTTAAAAAGTTTTAAAAAAAATCTGTAATGGTACTGACTTTGCTTGCTTTGAAGTAGCTTTTTTTTTTTTTTTTGCATTAACTGTTAGTTTTTTAAGTCTCTTGCTGTGTTAAGTTGTAGTTAATACTGCTACAGCAATTTCTAATTTTTAAGAATTGAGTAAGGGTGTATAACACTAATTCATAATCACTCTTATTGTAATTTGAATAAAGTGTAACATTGTGTAGCCTTTTTGTATAAAACAGACACATAGAAAATGGTCCAATAAGTTTCCTTTTTAATATGCTTAAAGTAAGCAGGTGGATCTATTTCATGTTTTTGATCAAAAACTTTATTTGGGGTATGTATGGGTAGGGTACATCAGTAAGAGATGTTATTTGGAATCTTGTTTTGGACAGTTTACCAGATGCCTTTTATCCCAAAGTTATTGTAACCTGCTATGATACAATGCTTCAAATGTCGTTATAAAAAATGGTTCAGAATTAAACTTTTAATTCATTAAAAAAAATAGGTCAAAATGAAACAAGCCCTAATAAAAAGGTGAAGAAAGTAAAGAGAAAATCCTGATGATCTGGAGTTAAGCAGAGTTCTTGGACATGACACGAAGCATGATGAAAATCATGATCCATAAAAAGTATAAACTAAATCTCAATTAAAACTTTTGTTCCATAATACTAGCCTTAAGGCAATGAAATGACAGTTTTTACAACAACTCTAGTTTTTACAACAACTCTAAAGAATTTTCAAAACGTATTAATAATGAAATAAGTAACGACTAGAAAATACACAAAAGGTGTTAAACAGATACTTCATTGAAGAAGACATAATATAACAAGCACATGATAAAATGTTTGACTTCATTAGCCATCAGGGGAATGCAAATGAAAACCAAACCTATTATGAAAACACACCTATTAGAATGGCTAAAGTAAAAAATAACTGATAAAACAAAATGCCTGTAGGCCTGTAGAGAAAGTGGATCATCTCTTATTTATTATTAATGGGATGGTACAACCACTCTGGAAAAGTTTGGCAGTTTCTTAAACCATTAAATATATACAATATATTATGCAACAGTCTCACTTCTAAATATTTACTCGAGAGAAATGAAAACTTAAGCTCAGCTCCCCAAAACCTACATACTAATGTTTATAGCAGCTTTACTCATAATCTCTGTAAACTGTTAACTACCAAAATGTCCTGTGATAAGTAACTGGCTAAATAAACTGTGGTACATTCATACAATGAAATACTGCTCATTAATGAAAAGGATCAAACTACTGATACATGCAATAACTTGAATATATCTGAGTGAAACAGAAATGTTTCGTATTGTATGCTGAGTGAAACAGAAAATGTTTCATGTTGTATAATTTTTATGACATTCTCAAGAAGAGAAAATGATAGCAAAAGATCACGGTTGCCAGGGTTTGTGGTGGAAGGAAAGTATGACTAAAAAGGGGTGGCACAATAGTGCTTTGATGATGGAGCTGTTCTGTGCCCTGATTGTCACGTGTGTGTGTGTGTGTGTGTGTGTGTGTGTATTAAAGCTCATAGAAATGAACATCAAGTCAATTTTAAAGTATGTTAATTTAAAAAAAGATTCCCGAGATCTTAACACTCAGAAAAAAAGAAACTTACTTTTGTAGTTCTAGGTGCTAATTCTGTAAGAAGAAATCCAGAAGAATTAATAGGAGTGTTTACAGATTTTTAAAACTATTTTAATGTTTTGGTGTCAGTTATATGAGAGACCAACTGATAATAATACACAATAATGTTTTTGTATTTAATCAATCCACAAAGTAGTACAGAAATCAAATCCAGAAATGTTATGAGTAGTTTTACTTTAAGGAATAAAAAGAAATAAGGACGCAGTGGATAAGGGCAAAAGCTTTAGAGTCAATTATTCCTAGGTGAAGACATTGGCTCTACTGGGTCTGTGAGTAGACCTGGGGGAGTGATACAAATCAGTTAGTCCTTAAGTTTCACATGTATACAACTAGGGCATTACATCATAGGATTCTTGTAAATACTAAACTCTCATTTAGCCCAATGCCTATAAGAATGTAAATGCTTAATAAGTAATGGCCATTATTAGGGATTCTATAGAAATACAAATTGTTCTGAGACTCTTACAATTATCGATTACATGTAGAATTTGAAGATCATCGTGTCTGAAATATTTTGACCTCAAATTAATTCATTAAATTTTAAATGCAGGGTGTAAGTGGATTGACTATTACAGGAATGATTTAATTAAGTAATCCATTCATCCAGTTCACTATTTGAGGATCCATAAGCCAGAAATTCTGTAGATTCTGAAATACGAAATTGGAAAGAACACTATTATCAAAGAACAAAGCTTAGGGAGAGAGAGAGACAGAAAATTACATCATCTTTGCAAGTGCTGCAATAGAGATGTATGTCATTGCACTGCATGATAACCTAATTACCATATTTTTTTTCTCTAATCAAGTTGTTCTGAAGGAGCTTATTTAACAAATAGTGACATATATTCTTACACAACAGTGATAATGAGTAAAATCATCTAAGGACATAACATTCATTTTCAGTCATCCATGTGCCCTCTTTATCATTACTTGTCTCTCAGTCAGCAAGAAAAAAATATTCTTTTACCTAAAAAACTAAGAATAACAAGCCCACATACAGTATAGGCTTGCTAAACATTTTGACCCTGATTAGTTAAGCAAAATATCCAAAATCCTGAATCATCTGAGTGACTTATGGTAGAAGTTAATGGCATAGCTTACAGATTCAGATGGCCTAGTTAAAATTACAGATGATATTTACTAGTAGTGACTCTGGTAATTTACCTAATGTCTTTTGTACCTATTTTTTTCTCATCTACAAAATGGGGCTAAGTAACTTGCTTCATTACAGTATTGCAAGGATTAGATTAATCTATAAAACACAATTTAGAACATTACTTGACACAAACTGTTCAGTAAAGTTAGCTATGATTATTAATACTAGGCCAGTGGTTTGTGAACTTGGGTGATTTTTTTTTTTTTTTTTTTACAGAAGTGGTTGTGGTCTGCAGAATAAAGGCTCCATCAAGATATCCATATCCTAATACTTTGACCCAGTGACTATATTACTTTAAATGGTGAAATGGACTTTGCAGATGTGACTAAAGTTATGGACCTCGAGGTGGGGAGATTATCCTGGATTATTTGGGTGGGGCAGTTAATTACATGAGCTCTTAAAAGTGAGGCAGGAGTGGAGACATGATATGGGAGAAATGGGACTTGATCATCTTCCTGGCTTTAAAGATAGAGAAAAGAAGTCACAAGCCAAGGAATGCAGGTGCCCTCTAGAAGCTGGGAATGGCCCTCTGCCAGCAAAAAAAAAAATGGGGTCCTATATGACCAAAAGAATCTGACTATGCCACCATCTAAGGAAGAAAATGAATCTTCCTCATGAACTTAGAGAAAGAAATACAACACTTAGATTTTAGCCCAGTGAGACTTGGGATGGATTTATGACCCACAGAGCCGAAAGAAAATAAATTTGTGTTGTTCAAACCATAAGTGTGTTGTCATTTGCTATGGCAGCAACAGAAAACCAATACAAGTGGTTAAATATTTTTAGAGCAGAGAGAAGAATGAAGGTAACAGCAATTTGCCAGCTAGCTACAGAGAAGATTGCCCTGTAGAGGTCAATGTTGTTTTCTTTTTGCTGTTTTAGTTTCACTGGATACTATGAATCTGAAAATCACCAATCATGTAGTAATTACTAGATCCTAGCCTTATTGGAGGCCATAGGAAATTAAAAAGTATATGATACATCTTAAGATGTTTCTATATGAATGGGCATTGATACTGACAGAATCACCTCTGCACTGGTGCTCTACTATATGTATTATATGTATGGATGCCATATTTAATGTATATGTATTTTTCTGTTGGACCTAGAAGAAAAAAAGAATAGCATGCTTTGGAATCAAACATACCTGGGTTTGAACCTTGGCTTTTCTATTACATAATGTGTCATCTTGGCAAGATATTTAAGCTTTCTGAGCCTAGTTTTCCTTATTTTTAAAAAGGAGCCAACATCTAGCTCATAGAGCTATTCTAAGTATGAAAACAAATAATGTATAGAAAAGCATTAGCACTAGGTCTGAATAGGTACACTATTATTTTTCTTACCAAATATGTGAAATGTGGGGTTGCCACTGACTGTTCATTTATTGTGTCAGCCTTCCCAGTCCTTCAGTGTTTTAGAGAACAGGCATATTCTCTCAAACCCCAAACCAGACCTGAACAGAAAAGCCTAATGAAAGCAGAATTAGCCTGATTTATCCTTGCCCTCAATGCTGAAGGTATGGAGACCAGGTCTGAAATAGGGGGAAAGTAAGCTGGTACTCTGCAACATGGAGGCATATCAGGAAAAGTATAAAAAGCTTTCCTAAATCCTTTGGGGCAAGATATCTGACATTCTATTAGACAGGCTAGGAATGGAACAAGAGTCAGAGATCTAGGAATCCTTTGACCTCCTATGCATTTTGCAATCTGAATTATTATTATATTCCAATATTTTCCCTCTTGTTCTATTACTGCTTATTAAAATATTTTTGAATATCCCACTTTTTTTTTCAAATAGCATATACTAACAAAGCCCAAGGAAAGGATTCTTTTTGTTTGTTTTTGCTTCATTTTGGTCAGAAATTTTCAAAATTTGAAAATTTTTCTCAATTTGAAAAATTTTATTTACAGAAAAGCTGTAAAAATATGAGTTAAACCCTTTAACCTGCATCCCCTAAAGAGAACATAACATAATCACAGCAGTATTATGAAAGATGTAAAATTAACATTATACAATGCTATTAACTTATCTAGGGATCTCATTTGCCCTTTTCTAGTTTCCACACTAATATCTTTTTTTTTTTTTCTGGCCCAGGAGCCAATTTAGTATTCTACATTGTGTCATGTGTCTATAACCTCCTGTAACCTCTATCAAAATTTGATAATCCAATTTGTTTGTCTTTTAAAAGTTGCTTCTTTTTTTGTATTTTATTACCTTGACATTGACACATTTGAAGAGTACTGGGCACTTACTTTGTCGTATGCCCCTCAACTTATATTTCTCTGATGTTTCTAATTATTAGATTGAGGTGATGCATTTTCAGCAAGAATATACTAAAGCAATAGGTGCCCCTGTCAATATACCACACTAGTCGCACATAGTATGTCACTATGTCTTATTACTGGGGGATATTATCATCTGTAATTGATCATCTGGTTAAGGTGGTGCCTGCCAGGTTTTTTTCCACACCAGTTATCATGTTTTTCTTAGCAATTATTAATTATCTTCTGGGAAAATACTTCAAAATTATGAAAATATCTTCTTTCTGTTTACACTTTCACCCACTGATTTTAGCATTCATTGATGGTTCTTTTGAACAATTATTACCATGGTATTTGCCTAGTGGTGAGTCTCTATTCCCATATTTACTTATTAATTTATTCTTTCTTTTTTTTTTTTTTTTTTTTAAGAGACGAGGTTTCACCATGTTGATCAGGCTGGTCTTGAACTCCTGACCTCGTGATTCACCCACCTCAGCCTCCCAAAGTGCTGGGATTATAGGCGTGAGCCACCGTGCCCGGCCTACTTATTAATTTATAATTGGACTTCTACTATAAGAAAAACCTGTCTTTTCCCTCCCAGGTGTTTAAGTATTTATTTCAATACAGATGGATGGATATTTCTTTTATTATCTGGATTATAATAATGCTATCATTATTTATTTTGCTGCTAAAATTGTTACATAATTGGCTATTGGGAACTCCTTGGCTCCTGTGTTTGTTTGACATGCCTCATCATTCATTCATTTAGTCATTCATTTCTTTAGATGGAGTCTTGCTAAGTTGCCCAGGCTGTTCTCAAACTCAAGCAATCCTCCTTTCTCAGCCTCCTGAGTAGTTAGAATTACAAAGCCTCCTGAGTAGCAGGGATTACAGGTACATGCTGCTGCATCTGGCATTTATTTATTTTTTACTTATCTATGTGTAGTTACTATTCCAGGCTCATCTTGTATTTTCTCTGCCCCAGATTAGAATCAGCCATTTCTCCAAAGAGGCTTAGTACCTTCTACTGGAGAATGGTATTTGAATCCTAGATCTGGGTATTATATATGTTCACTACTACTGGGTGTCACTGCTTCCATGTCTTGTTAGTAGACAGGGTTTGGAAATATATGTATGTACACTAACATACTCATCTATATTTTCATATTTACCTGTTTTTATATATATTCAGAATCATGAGTTCATACTGATACCTCCAATTCCAATTGAACACCATAGCCTTGAACACACTAGTCTTTTCTCTGACAGTGTGAAACCTGGGTCTTATTATCTTAAATGTATTTACTTACTTGTTATATCCCAGTATACACATAAAGTAGTTTCAGAACAACCCAAATCTCTATGACAAATTTAATCATTGGAAGGAGAATGGAAATAGGGTCGTTGGCATAGGGGGAGGGGTGACACTTCCCTGAGTACACCTTTTTGTACAGCTTACTTATGTAACTATGGCAATGTTTCTTATAGACAAAAAATAAATAAATCATCCAGCAGACATGGAGAATGAAAAATGAAATACCAACAGTGTATAAAACTATTATGAATGAGATATAGAAAAAAAGAAATTACCTACGTAACTCTGGAAAATATTTAAAATGACTACATATTATAAGGCTAATGACCAAAAGACCTATACACACTGTACTCTAGGTAGCAAATTTGTTTGATTGGGGTTTTAAAGAGAGCAGAATATACAGCAAGGTTCAACACTGTGGGGAAAGCCCAAACTCCTTCATAGTGCCACCTCTGAATACTCACATACTCAGAAATACTTAAATATTCATACAGTATATTTAGTGCAAATTGAAGTGTTCCCTTATAAGTAGAGCTAAAAAATAAAACATCATTCAGGGGTCATCTCGTCCATTGTTTTCATTTTACATATGTATAAGTGGAACTCAAGAGACAGTGGTACAGTGAAGACTAGAAGCCATGTGCTTAACCTTTTCTACGTCATACACCACCTCTGGCTGAAAATGATTCCAAAGAGTAGGCTCAACTGAATCTTGACGGATGAATACAATTTGCTTCAAGGCTTAGATAGTGACTGATGTATTCTTTACACATATTACTTACAGTATTTTATTATAATTTGTGCCCAAGACAGCATTACTACTATGTGATATATGATCAGTTTTAAACATTTTGAACATTGTTTGTCTTCACATTTTTGTAAACATGTACATTTCTAGAGATTCAAAAACTACATGTGAGAAAAATGTTTTTAAATCACTGTTACTTGGGACAGTTTTAAAACTCAGCAATTTCAAAATATTAATAGCTAATACATTAAACAATATTTCATATTATCAGATTAGTTTTATATATGTTTTAAAAACTGAAAGTATAAGGAAGCCTTTAAGACAGGTGTTTCAAAAGTTATACTTAAAAAGTTTAACTGACACAAGCATCAGAGTTTTTGGTTGAACCACAAGATCTTTTAAGATTAATACAGGTATGTTGGAACATTGCCAAGTTATACTTTCTTCTCTACAAAGAATATTTAAGTTGATAGTATTTTAAGCCAATAGCACTTACTGTAGAAATTTTATTTTTGAGAATGAACATGTCCTAGTTTAGTATCTACAATAAAATATTCTTTTTCCATATAGTTCTTCCTTTAAGAACTTGATTCTAATTTGGAGTTTCATTCACAGATAATAGCTTTTTAAAGGTACTTACTCTACATACTTAAAATTTCAATAGCATATTATATTTCCCAAAATAGCTTAGATCTTTGACTTACATTATGTAACAGATCTGTGAATATCAGAATATTAAAGTGTTATATCATATTTTTTAATCTGCATAGGTTAAACCATTCTTGCATCCCAGGAATGAAGTCCCAGTTGATCATGGTGTATGATATTTTAAATTTCCTATTTAATTCAATTTGTTATTATCTTGTTGAGGATTTTTGCATCTATCTTCACCAGAGATATTGGCTTATAATTTTCTCGTGTTCTTATCTGAATTTGATATCATAACAATGCTGGTCTTGTGGAATGAGTTTGGCAGTACTCCACCTTCAAATTTAGAAGAGTTTGAGAAGAACTGATTCTACAAGTTGATCACTTGTCATTAATTCTTCCTTAAATGACTAGTACAGTTAACCAATGAAGCCATCTCATTTTGACTTTTCTTTGTTGGGAGATTTTTGATTATGGATTCAATCTCCTTACTTGGTCTGTTCATATTTTCTATTTCTTCATGCTGTATGTTGGTAGTTGCACATTTCTATTCATTTATCCACTTCTTCATGATTATCCTATTTGTTAGTGTATAATTGTTCATAGTAATCTATAATCCTCTGTCTTTGTTTAGTATCAGTTGTAGTGTACCCTTTTCCTTTTAAATATATTTTTGAAAATTTTAGATTTGGGGGCACATGTGCAGGTGTATCACATGGATATATCACATAATAGTGATGTTTGGGCTTCCAGTGTACCCATAATCCAAGCAGTGAACAGCTGTCAGGTAATTTTTAAAATCCTAATTCTCCTTTACCTTTCCCTTTTTAGAGTCTCCAACATCTGTTATTTACATCTTTACGTCTTTATGTACCCACTGTTTAGCTTCCACTTAGAAGTGAGAATGTGCAGTATTTGATTTTCTGTTACTGAGTTATTTCATTCAGCATAATGGCCTCCAGCTCCATCCATGTTTCTACGAAGGACATAATTTCATTCATTTATATGGCTGCATAGTATTTTATGGTATATATGGACCAAATTTTCTTTATCCAATTATCCACTGATACACACTTAGGTTGATTCCATGACTCTGCTATTCTGAGTAGTTCTCTGATAAACATACAAAAAAAGTGTCTTTCTTATATTATTTCTTTTCTTTTGGGTAGATGCCCAGTAGTGGCATTGCTGAATCAATTTTAGTTCCATTTTTAGTTCTTTCAGAAATCCCCAAATTGTTTTCCATAGGGATTGTACTAATTTGCATTCCCACCAACAATGCATAAGAATACCCTTCTCTCCGCAACATGCCAACATCTGTTGTTTTTTGACTTTTAATCAGAGCCATTCTAACTGGTGTAAGATGATTCTCATTGTGGCTTCAGTTTGCACTTCTCTGATGATCAGTGATATCAAGCACTTCTGAAATGTTTGTTGGCAACTTTATGTCTTCTTTTAAGAAATGTCTGTTCGTGTCCTTTGACCAGTATTCAGTAGGGCTGTTTTTCTCTGAGTTATTTGGGTTCACTGTAGATTCTGAATATTAGTTCTTTGCTGGAGGTACAACTTGCAAATGTTTTTCTCCCGTTCTGTAGGTTGTCTACTTACTTTGTTCTTTTCCTGTGAAGATGCTTTTTGGTTTAAGTCCCAATTGTGTATTTTTGTTCTTGTTATATTTTCTTTTGGGGTCTTAGTCATAAATTCTTTGCCTATGTCAATGTCCAAAATAGTTTTTCCTATGTTTTCTTTCAGGATTTTAATAGTTTCACATCTTACATTTAAGGATCTTTAATCCAACTTTAGTTATTTTTGTATATGATGAGACAAAGAGGTCCAGTTTCGTTCTTCTGAATGTGATTAGCCAATTTCCCAGCACCATTTACTGAACAGGATGTCCTTTTTATTTTTGTTGAATTTGTTGAAAATCAGTTGGTTGCAGGTATGTCACTTTATTTATAGGTTCTCTATTCTATTCCACTGACCTATGTGTCCATCTTTATACCAGTATCATACTGTTCAGCCTTGTAGTATAATTTGCAGTCAGGTAATGTGGTGTTTCTGGCTTTGTTCTCTTTGCTTAAGATTGCTTTGGCTATTTGGGCTCTTTTTTTTTTTTGGTCCATATGAAATTCAGGATTGTTTTTTCTAATTCTGTGAAGAATGACATTGGTAATTAAGGACTGCTTTGAATCTGTAGATTGCTTTGGGAAGTATGGTCATTTTTAACAATATTGAGTCTTCCAATTCATAAGCATGAGATGTTTTCCCATTTGTGTTATCTTCCTATAGAGATCTTTCACCTCTTTGGTTCAATGTATTCCTAGTTATTTTACTTTGGTATGTGAGTATTGTAAATGGGATGGAGTTCACGATTTGGTTCTCAGATTCGGTATTGGTTTACAGAAATGCTACTTGTTTTTGTACATTCATTCTGTGTCCTAAAACTTTACTGAAGTTGTTTATCAAGTCTAGGAGTCTCTAGGATTTTCTAGGTATGGGGGCATATCATTGTGACCAGATAATTTGATTTCCTCTTTTCCAATTTGGATGCCTCTTGTTTCTTTCTCTTACTTGACTGCTCTGTCTAGGACTTCCAGTACTCTGTTGAACAGGAGTGGTGTGAGTAGGCATTCTTATCTTGTTCCAGTTCTTAGGGTAAATGCTTTCAACTTTTCCCTATTCAATATGATATTGGCTGAGAGTTTGTCATATACAATTCTTATTATTTTTAGGTATGTTCTTTCAATGCCTAGTTTTTGAGGGTTTTGTTTTTAACATAAAGGAACACTGAATTTTATCAAAAGCCTTTTCCATGTCTATTGAGATGATCATATGGTTTTTGTTTTTAATTCTGCATATGTGGTAAATCACATTTATTGACTTGAAAATGCTGAACCATCTTTGCATCCCTGGAATAAAATATACTTGATTGTGATAAATTTTGTTTTTGATGTGCTGATGAATCTGGTTTGCTATTATTTTGTTGAAAATTTTTACATTTATATTCATCAGGGAGATAATTAGTATCACACAATGAGTTAGGGAGGTATCCCTCCCTCCTCTTTTTTGGAATAGTTTCTGTAAGACTGGTACCAGCTCTCCTTTGTAGATCTGGTAAAACTGTCCTGTAAATCTCTCTGGTCCTGGGCTTTTTTGTTGTTGTTGGAAGATTTTTTATGATTGATTCAATTTCATTACTCATAATTGGTCTGTTCAGGATTTCTATTTCTTCCTGATTCAATCTTGGGAGGTTGGTTGTGTGTTCCAGGAATTTATCCATTTCTTCTAGGTTGTCTAGTTTGTGTACATAGAGATGCTCATGTAATCCCTGGAGCTTTTGTATTTCTGTTGTATCAGCAATACTGACATTTTTCTAATTTCTGATTGTGCTTATTTGAATTTTCTCTTTTTTCTTCATTAAACTAGCTAATGGTCTATCAATTTTGTTTATCCATTCAAAGAACCAACTCTTCATCATGTTGATCCTTTTTATCATTTTTTTTGTGTCAATCTCACTTACTTTGGCTCTTTGTTTTCTCTTGTCTTCTGCTAGCCCCTTTACTTTGAGTCTATGGTTGGTCTTTTGTCATTAGGTGGGTCTCTGGGAGGCAGCAGATGGTTGAGTCCTGCTTCTTTTATCCAATTTGCTAGTGTTTATCTTTTAAATGGAGTATTTAAGCTATTTATGTTCAAGATTAGTATTAGTATGTGTAGTTTTGTTCTCATCATAGTTTTGTTATCTAGTTGCCTTGGAGTCTCAAAATTATGTAATTGCTTTATTGGATTTTTGAGGTTTCAATAAACCTGTGTTTTTATGATAAGTATCCTTTCATTGCCTTGTTTAGAACTCCTTTGAGCATTTCTTGTAAGATGGTGTAATAATAGTGATGAATTCTCTCTATGTGTGCTTATCTGGGAAAGACTATTTCTCCTTCATTTATGAAGCTTAGTTTGTCAAGATATAAAATTCTTCACTGACATTTTTTCAAGGTGGCTAAAAATAGGCCTCCAATCTCTTCTGTCTTACAAGGTTTCTGCTTAGAAGTCCACCATTAGGCTGATGGGCTTCCCTCATAGGTGATTTGACACTTGTCTCTAGCTGCCTTTAAGACTTCTTTCTTTTTTTTTTTTCTTTTTTTTCCCATTTATTTATTTTATTGCATTTTAGGTTTTGGGGTACATGTGAAGAACATGCAAAATTGTTGCATAGGAACACACGTGGCAGTGTGATTTGCTGCCTTCCTCCCCATCACCTACATCTGGCATTTCTCCCCTTGCTATCTCTCCCCAGCTTCCCACCCCCCACCGTCCCTCCCCTATTTCCCCCCAACTGACCCCAGTGTGTAGTGCTCCCCTCCCTGTGTCCATGTGTTCTCATTGTTTAACACCCGCCTATGAGTGAGAACATGCGGTGTTTGATCTTCTGCTCTTCTGTTTGCTGAGAATGATGGTTTCCAGGTTCATCCATGTCCCTACAAAGGACCCAAACTCATCGTTTTTGATGGCTGCATAATATTCCATGGTGTATATGTGCCACATTTTCCCTATCCAGTCTATTGTCGATGGGCATTTGGGTTGGTTCCAGGTCTTTGCTATTGTAAACAGTGCTGCAATGAACATTCGTGTACACGTGTCCTTATAGTAGAACGATTTGTAATCCTTTGGATATATACCCAGTAATGGGATTGCTGGGTCAAATGGAATTTCCATTTCTAGGTCCTTGAGGAATCGCCACACTGTCTTCTTTCATACTTACCTTGGATAGCCTAATGACTAAATGCCTTGGTCACATTGATCTTGTATTTTTCAGGTGCTCTCTAAATTTCCTGTATCTTGATGTCTACATCTCTAGAATATTGGGAGATTTTCCTACATTATTCCCTCAAATATTTTTCCAAGCTTTTTACTTTTTCCTCTTCTCTATCAAGAATGCAAGTCATAGGTTTGGTAGCTTTACATAATCCCTTATTTCTTGATGGCTTTGTTCATTTTTAAAAATTCTTTTTTCTTTGTCGGGGTTAATTTCAAGCTCTGAAATCTTTCTTCTGGTTGGTCTAGTCTATTGTTAATGCTTTCAACAGTGTTTTGACATTCCTTCAACAAATTTATCATTTTCAGATGTTCCATTTTGTTTTTTAAAAAGTATATCTATGTTGGCTTTCATCTCTTAGATTGTTTCTCTAGTTGCTTTGTTTTGGTTTTCAACTTTCTCTTGGATCTCATTAGGCATCTTTACAGTCTGTATCTTAAATTCTTTATCTGTCATTTCAAAGTTTTCATTTTCATTAGGATTCACTGCTAGAGAGCTAATGTGGTCCTTTTGGGGTGTCACAATATTCTATTTCTTCATGGTGCTGGAGTTCTTGTGCTGGTTCCTTCTCACGTATAGAAGCTGTCACTCTTATTTTTGGATTTATCTTCATTTGGGTGGGATTATTTTTCTTTGCCCCGTGAGGGTGTGACTCTTGCATATGTTGGGTTGTGTCCTTTGGCTTTGCGTCTGTGTGCTTTTAGGGGGCCAAGACTCTGTATAAATTCCTTGGTTATAGATAGCCTTAGTGTACTAGTTTTCTGAAATGTTAATTGTTTATAGTTTTTAGCTATGTTTTGCTGCATGTGTGGTAAGTCTCACTGTTTCCTATAGAGATGCAGAGTTGGAGGTTTTTGAAGGGGGAAGCTTATCTCATTCCTTAGTGCTGTGTACTTGTCAGCAGGAGTTATATTGGGTTGTTCAGTTCACCTTAGAGGCCAGAAGGTGATGCCTGCAGGTAAGAGCTCTCTGAGTACTGTACAATGATGGCAGCAGTTCTTGTGACAGGGCCATGTAATTTGACCTCCTGGCCAGTAGGTAGTGCTGGCAGGTGAGTGGCAGTTGCAGTGATAATAGTGGGATTTTTAATTGGCCTTTGTTAACAGGAAAGTACGAGGGTGTCCCTGGTGATGGGTGGGGTATGTGGAGCTCTCAGTGTTCCCATCCCATGCTCTGTCCCTAAGGCTGGCTAGAGGGAGCAAAGCTGGGTGGGACTCGATCAGGTAAGCCTGTGATCAGGGTCTCTGAGGCAGATGTGACTTCAGGAGGGGTGTAGAGGCAGTTCTCAGGCAGCTGTAACAATACTCTAGGGAGGCATGGACGCACCTCTCCTGTACCACAAGTGCTGGTTCAGGGTAAGAGGTCTGGCTTTGAGTTTTCATCCCTGCAGATGGCCATGGGGCCCACCCAGCCTCTACATCCCTGACTGGTGGGTCTCCCTCCAGTGTCCACCCCACCAGGTGGCCCAAATAGTTATGTTAATCCCAAACCACCTGTGCCCAGACTGCCATGCCACCCTAGGCATTCCAGAATGCGAGACTCCCTGCAGTAGAAACCATGGCTGTGAGGCCTCAATCTTCCTACTCTGGTCTCACGAAGGGAGGGGTGTCCAGCTTCTGTACCATCTGAAAACCCCTCATCACATTCTTCTCTGTGTTCTGACAGTGGGGTTCCTCCCCTGCTTGAGATCAGGCCACAGATCTCATACCCATGTTCCTGGGTGCTGTGCTTCAATCCTGGCAAACTGGGACCAGGCTAGTGGATTTGTCCTCTGGCTCCTTAGGGTCAAGCACTGGCAGTGATGGGAGAGGTGAACTGTTCCCAGGCAACCAACAAACCACTCAGGTGGGGCAATGGAGGCCCCACTGTGGGTCCCACTCTACAGCAATGGCCAGGGAGGCAGTCTTAGGAGGGATTGGCAGGCATTAGAGTGTGCGGTTCAGATTCACCTCAGCCCTGCAGGAATGGTGGTGGATCCTGAATTGGGCATGTGAGTGTGCATGGGCCCCACTCTATCCTGGCAGAAAGCAGATGTAGCTCAGAGCAGGATGCAGGGCACTGGGGGGTGGGCACCTAGAGTCATGTTTTGCTATAGTTGCCTGGCATGCTGAAGCCTTTTGGGCTTCTTGTGGCTTCAAGCAGTGCCTCTGTATGGTCTCTAAGCAGCTTCTCCTACCAGTTCAAAGGTCTTCAGGGGTTGTGTGAATTCTTGTAGCTAGAATTTCAGAGGTCGACAGAGGGAATGTGGTGTCCCTGGGTTTCTTCACTCACACCTTCCTTGGGTCCATTCTGGTCCCAAGGTTCCTAGCAATACTGAGCCAGCAGTGTGGCTTCCTACGTCTTCAATCATGGTGTCTGTCATGGCCTATATATTAAATTTCAGTGTTTTCTCTCAAAAGATCTATTCAAAGTGTGAAAGTTTACTCAAAATTTTGGTTTCTCTCTGTGGAAGAGGTGCATCCCAGATGCATCTATTTGACTATCTTTACTCCCTCTCCTCCTTTTTCATTTATTATTCAATTTGGATATTCCCTCTTTTTTATTTTTTATTTATTTTTCCATTTATTTTATTGCATTCTAGGTTTGGGGGTACATGTGAAGAACACGCAAGATTGTTGCATAGGTACACACGTGGCAGTGTGATTTGCTGCCTTTCTCCCCATCACCTACATCTGGCATCTCTCCCCTTGCTATCTCTCCCCAACTCCCCACCCCCCACCGGGACTCCTCTATTTCCCCCCAACTGACCCCAGTGTGTAGTGCTCCCCTCCCTGTGTCCATGTGTTCTCATTGTTCAACACCCGCCTATGAGTGAGAACATGCGGTGTTTGATCTTCTGCTCTTCTGTCAGTTTGCTGACAATGATGGTTTCCAGGTTCATCCATGTCCCTACAAAGGACACAAACTCATCGTTTTTGATGGCTGCATAATATTCCATGGTGTATATGTGCCACATTTTCCCTGTCCACTCTATCATCGATGGGCATTTGGGTTGGTTCCAGGTCTTTGCTAACAGTGCTGCAATGAATATTCGTGTGCACGTGTCCTTATAGTAGAACGATTTATAATCCTTTGGATATATACCCAGTAATGGGATTGCTGGGTCAAATGGAATTTCTATTTCTAGGTCCTTGAGGAATCGCCACACTGTCTTCCACAATGGTTGAACTAATTTACACTCCCTCCAACAGTGTAAAAGTGTTCCTATTTCTCCACATCCTCTCCAACATCTGTTGTCTCTAGATTTTTTAATGATCGCCATTCTAACTGGCGTGAGATGGTATCTCAATGTAGTTTTGATTTGCATTTCTCTGATGACCAGTGGTGATGAGCATTTTTTATATGTTTGTTGGCCTCATGTATGTCTTCTTTTGTAAAGTATCTGTTCATATCCTTTGCCCATTTTTGAATGGGCTTGTTTTTTTCTTGTAAATCTGTTTTAGTTCTTTGTAAATTCTGGATATCAGCCCTTTGTCAGATGGGTAAACTACAAAAATTTTTTCCCATTTTGTTGATTCCCTTTTTTTTTTTTTAATTCTAGCTAAACATTTTTGTTGATTTTATCTTCTCAAAAACTAACTCAGTTTTGTTGATCTTTTGTTCTGTTTTTTCTACTCTTTATTTATTTGTGCTCTAATCTCTATTATTTCCTTCCTTCTTCTAATTTTGGGCTTGCTTTGTTCTTTTCTAGTTCCATGAGGTACAGTATTAAGTTGTTTATTTAAGATCATTCTTTATTCTTAATATAGGCATTGATTGCTGTAAAATTCTGTCTTAGAACTGCTTTTGCTGCATTCCATATATTTTGGTGTGTTATGTCTCCATTTTTGTTTCAAGATATTATTTTACTTCCCTTTTGATTTCTTCTTTGACCTTGGATTGTTCAGGAGTGTGTTACTTAATTTCCACATATTTGTGAATTTTCCAATTTTCCTCCTGTTACTGATTTCTGGTTTTATGCCACTGTTGACAGAAAAGATACTTGATATAATTTTAATATTAAATTTGTTAAAACTTATTTTGTGGCCTAACAAATGATCTATCCTGGAGAATGTTACATGTCTGAGTGAGAAGAATGTGTGTATTCTGCTACTGTTAAATGGAATGTTCTGTATATGTCTATCAGGCCCATTTTGTCTAGTGTTGTTCAAATCTATAGTTCCTATATTTTCTGTCTAGATGATTTATCCATTATTGAAAGCATTGAAGACCTGGTATAATTACTGTTCTGCTGTCTATTTCTTCCTTCAGTTAATATTTTTGTGCTCCAAAATTGGTGGCAAATAATATTTAGAATTGTATAATCTTGATAAATTGACCTCTTTATTATTACATAATGATCTTCATTGCCTCTTGTGACAATTTTTTTTTTTTTACTTCAAAAGTATTTTGCCTGGTCTAAGTATGGCCACCACTGCTCTCTTTTGGTTCCACTTGCATGGAACATATTTTTCCAACCTTTCACTTTTATTTTATACATGTCTTTAAAGGTAAAGTAAGTCTCATGTAGGCAGTTTATAGTTGGGTCAGTTTTAAAAAATGCATTTAAAGCCTGAGCAACATAGCAAGATCCCATCTTTCCATAAAAGCTTCTTCTTCTTCTTCTTTTTTAATTAGCCACATGTGGTGGCATATGCCTGTACTCCTAGCTACCTCAGGAGGCTAAAGTTAGAAGACTGCTTGAGCCCACAAAGCTGAGGTTACAGTGGGCTGTGATTGCATTACTGCACTCTACTCTGGGTGACAGAGGGTATTTTGTACCTCTGTATTAAAAATATGCACAGTAACTACGTATTTTGATTACTGAGTTTAATCTATTTACATTTAAAGTCATTATTCGTAAGTAAGAACTATTGTCATTTTACTGTTTTCTGAAAGGTTTTAAGTGCCTTTGTTTCTTCTGCTGCTTCCGCTGATATTTTAATATATATATTTGTAATGGCATGGTTTGATTTCTTTCTCTTTTGTGTATCTATAGTTTTTTTCTTTTAATTATCCAAGAGGCTTACAAAGACCATTTTATAGCCATAAAAATCTATTTTAAATTGATAAGAACTTAATATCCATCACATATAAAAACTACACTTTTACCTCTTCCCTCCCACATTCTATGTTGATATAATTTACATACTTTTATATTGTATATCCACTAAAAAATTATTGTAGCTATATTTTAATGCCTTGTGTTTTTAATTTTTATATTAGAGTTGTACAATTGATTTACACAACATCATTATAGTATCACAGCATTCTGAATTTATTTATTTTTTTATCTATCCCCTAAGGAATTTATCCTTTGAGTTACAAACAATCCAATTATACTCTAAGTTATTTTAAAATGTAAAATTAAGTTATTATTGACTATAGTCATCCTATTGTGCTATCAAATATTGGGTCTTATTCATTCTAACTATATAGAATAGTATTTTTTTTTTGAGACAAGAGTCCCACTCTGTTGCCCAGGCTGGAGTGCAGTGGCACAGTCTTGGCTTACTTCAACCTCCAACTCCCAGGTTCAAATGATTCTCTTGCTTCAGCCTCCCAAGCAGCTGGGATTACAGGTGCCCACCACCACGCCTGGCTAATTTTTTTGTATTTTTAGTAGAGGCGGGGTTTCACCATGTTGGCCAGGCTGGTCTTGAACTCCTGACCTCAGGTGATCCTCCTACCTTGGCTTCCCAAAGTGCTGGGATTACAGGCATGAGCCACCACGCCCGGCCTAGAATAGTATTAATATATAGCTTTGAATTTCTTTGCTAGGGACTTTTATTCTTTCATGTTTTCATGTTGCTAATTAGTGTTCTTTTGTTTCAACATGAAAAACTGCCTTCAGCTTTTCTTAGGAAACAGGTTTAACAGTGACAAAATCCCTCAGCTTTTGTTTTTGGGAAAGTATTTCTTCTTCATTTCTGAAGTATATCTTTGCTGGGTATAGTATGCTTGGTCAGCAGTGTTTTTCTTTCAGACTTTGAATATATCATCCCACTGTCTCCTTGCTTGACAGGTTTCTGCAAAGAAATTTGCTTATAGTCTTATGGAACTTGCAACTTTTCTTCTGCTGCTTTCAAAATTGTCTTTGACTTTTCATAGTTTGATTGTAATAGCCTTGGTGAAGACTTTTTTATGTTCAATCTATAGGAGTTCTTTGATCTTTACAGATCTGAATGTTCATTTGCCTCTTCAGATTTTGAATTTCTTGTCATTATTTCTTAAACAAGCTTTCTAACCCTTTCTTTGCTTCCTCTGAGGTTCCTAAAATGTGTATAATGGTTCACCTGAAGATGTCCTATAAGTCCTATAGGCTTTCTTCACTTATTTTCATTCTTTTTGTTCCTCTGAGTGGATAACTTCAAATGATCTGTCTTCAAATTAACTGATTCTTCTGCTTGACAAGGGTGCTACTAAAGCTCTCTATTGAAATTTTCAGTTCAGACATTATATTCCTCACTCTAGAATTTTTTTAATGGTTTCTGTCTCTGTTGAAGTTCTAGTTTTCTTTATCTATTATTTTCCTGATTTCATTTAGTTTTATGTGTTCTCTTACATCTCACAAATTTATTTAAGATGATTATTTTCAATTCCTTGTTCAATAATTTACGTATCTTCATTTCTTTGGTGTCAGCAGCTAGATATTTATTTTCTTCCTTTGATGGTGCTGTATTTCCTTGATTCTTCATTCGTTAATTGCTTTCATTTCTACCTTTGATTTAAAAAAGCAGTCACCTCCTCCAGTCTTTACTGACTGGCTTTGGGAAAGACTGTTTTAGTCTGGAACTGCTGCTAGAGCAAAATACCAGAGGTAGGGTAATTTAAAAAGAAATTAATCTCTCACAGATCTGGGAGCTGGGAAGTCTAAGATCAGGACACTGGCTGATTCAGTGTCTGCTAAGGGCCTGATCTCCTACCAAAGGCCCTACACCTTTTCATACTGTTGCATTAGGGATTAAGTTTCAACAGGAATTTTAGAAGGGACACAAATATTCAAACCATAGCAAAGACTTCTACCAGTGGGCTTGATTAGAGATTCTGAAGGTCTCTCAGACCTTTTCTGTGGATTTATCAGCTCCAATCTTGTTTCCTTTAGGCGGCTCGTTTTAGGACTTCACACTCTCTTGATTCCACAAAGCCAGGCCTGGTTCTGAGAGTCTCCCATTTATTTTCCCTAGCAAAGTATCCTGAAGTGTTTCAAGGTTGTGGGCCTTCTCCCAAATCAGTAGATTTGTGCGGCTGCTAAGATCCATTTCTGTTGCTTAGATCCATGTGTTGCCTGAAGAAAATCACGTAGGACATACAAAGGGACATGCAGAGCATCATGTCTATTGAACACAGGGTACTAGGGGCAAACATCAGCTAGTTGGAGAAGTCCGCAGGTGAACTGTTCTGCAGGATTCATAGTTTAGTTTCAGTGGTGTCCTCAATCCAGTGAGTAGGATTTACAGCTAGCTGTTGAGAAACACATGCTGGTTGTCATACATTCCTTCCTCTTCTCTCCTCCTAGCTATAGCCAGTTGAATCAGCATTCTGATTCCTTCAGTGTTCTGGGTAGGACAAGACAGAGGTGAGCCTCCTAGGTGCTATCTCACAAGGCTGAGGAAGCCAGGTACTCACCTTGCTCTTGCTTTCCCTTGTGGGAGAATTGCTGGCCAATGGGCCTCTCTTGGCACTGAGCTATGCTGCTTTAGAGGATAGATAATGCAGGTTAAGTGAAATTGCTCTTCGTACCCTCTTCAATATGTCCATTCCTGATGTACTTTTTGCTACACCAGGGTGCTGGAACCTAGCAGCAGGACTCTGGGCGGGTCCCACAAATGTATTCTTTTCTGTGAATGATTGCCAAAATTGGTGTTTATGTGGGGGAATAAGGGCTGAAAACCTCTTCTTCTGCTAAGTTGTTCACATCATTCTCCTATTTATCCCTTTTGAGATTTGTTGGGCTTTTTCAATCTGTAGTATGGTGTTTTTCACTTATTATAAATAAAAACCCCAGCCATTATTTCTTCAGCTAAGGCTGCTACCCTATTATCTTTTCTCCTGGCGTAAGGTATCTTGGACCTTCATGTATCTTAACCTGTTTTTCATATTTTTACTATGTGTCTCTCTGACTTCCATTTAGTGTAATTTTTCTCTATCTTCCAAATCATTAATTTTTCTTTAACCCTGTTTAATTTGCTGTTAAATGTATCCTCTGAATTTCAAATTCCTACTATTAAATTTTTTATTTTTAGCTCTATTACTCTTAAAACACATCGGTTGTATTTTGTCATATCATAGCAGATAATTTCAAGTTCATCTGACTTTTCTTTGAACAAGACAGCAGTCATTTTATAATCTGTATCATATAACTCTAGTAATTAGCCTTTATGGGTCAGTTTCTGCTTCCTTTTATTTCTGATAATTCTCACGCATGTTTCTATCTTCTTGCTAAATTATTTGGGAGAGTTCTATGATACTAGGAAGAAGATATATTCCTCCAAAAGACTTGTATTTACTTCTGCCTGGTGCCAATAGATCTTTGTAGCAGTTCCACTTTAAACTCAAATATGGCTTTAGATTTTCAGTCTACACAGCAATGTAAACTTGGGTTTCAAATCAGTGTGAGACAGCTTGTGGTTACTACTTCTCAGAAACAATCGTCCATTGCCTGAATACCTAACCAGGGAAACTTTGCTTGCTGACTCTCAGGGATGCTAGAGATGGTAAATTGTTTTTACTTCGTCGGTATAGTCAAGACATAATCCATAGTAGGGGAAGATCTGCTATTAAACTATCTTTGGTGGTCTCAGGCTTTGTTTCCTCTTGGAAGCCTGAAAATCACCTTACATTTCCCTGGTTAGGCAAATATATTCAGGGCCCAAGTGTTGTCTATGATCTTCTCTGTTTACTTCTATGGGTTCCTTTATTCACTCAGATTTTGACAAGCTAATGTCTTATTTAGCTCTTTAGAACTGCTAAGAAGCTTTTTGTTTTTGTTTTTAATCTAGCATCATTAGTTGTTTTCAGTAAAAAGGCTTAGTCCAAACAATCGAACCTAACATATTCTCAGAAGCAGAGCCTCTTCACTGATTTTTCACCTTTCTTTCTCCCTTCATCTATTGTATTCTTCTTACCGCCCCTTTTCCCAGACAGATCATTTCCTTCTTGATTCCATTATTAAGACTCTGGATCAACTACATAATTTAGGCCACAGACAAGAAATACACAAGAAACCCTTGCTCCAAAAATGTTGGAGCTTAGTATTAACAAGTTAATAACTCTACCATTAACCCGCTGTCTTAAGTGAGCAAGTCAACTTCTCTGGGTCCTATTTTCTAGAAACCTGGGACTGTATCTAGAAACAGGCCTTCCCAATTCTTATATATTCTATCTCCTATATGTCTTTCAAATATCTCCCTTCTATTCCCATCCCATGGCAACTACTTTAACTAAAAAACCCTTAACACTGCCTGATTATTATAGCCTCCTTATTGAAGACACTACCTCAGGTTCTTCCCTTTAAAATTCTTTTTCCATACTGCACCAGATTTATTTATAAATTATATTATGTACTTTTAATTTAATGATCTTCTCATAGCTTCCATGATAAGGTTAAAATTCTTGGACACAGCACACAAATTACTTCATATTTTTTCTCTTGTTTACTTCTCTGATCTCATTTTCTGTGAACACTTTGCTCAAGCCTCTGTGGCTTCATGTGTATTGCCTCTTTTGCCTGAAGCACCTTACATTCACTCAACTTTGCCTAATTAACCTCCATCAGTCCTTAAGAACTCTGTTTTAAGACCAACTCTGCTTCACTCAGAACTCTTTTAGGACTTTTTCCTTCTCTAATGTGGATGTTCCTGCTCAATGCTGCCACATAATGTATACCTAAATACAACTATAATGTATTTGTGACTTATTTATCTATCTTCTCTATTAAGCCATATAAACATCGTTCATGCAGAGTCTCAGTCACAGTTGCAACTCATTTCTACAGAGGTTGCTGAACAGACAAATGAATAACAATATGAAATGAGAGGGCTGATTATATTATTTCAAAAGTCCCTTGTTAACCATTAGATTTATCATATTGTAGAAATCTTAATTTCTTCCAATGTGTGCCTATTATCTGAGTCTTTATCTATATGTCCACATTTCATCATCCAGATATTCTGACCTGCACGCCTGACCTACTTTCCCAGATTTTATAGCCTTAGTTTTGATATCTTGTCTAGATGACTTCTTTGAATTTGAACTCTTGCTGGGAAACTTCTCCTTTGACTGGTCTTGAATTTGAGCTCTTGCATGCACCTGTTTGCCTTTTCTGATGCCCTTGTTCCTGACCCCCAACCTTTCTAATTAATAATATGCCACTTCCACATTCTATTTTTATATCACTGGTGCTTAACCTGGCAAGAGAGGCTAAATAATTTAATTAATTTATTAGGAAGAGTAGAAAGAAGAAATTTTAGATCTAGAATAAAAGACTAAGTCCAAGTCCAATTTCTCCATTTGACAGATGAGGGAAAAGGTTAAACTTTCAGTGTTTACTCACTAAAAGTGCAGCAAGTAGAGGGTCTCCTTACTTTCACTGCTCCTTCCGCTCATCCATGCTTTGAGTAAAGTAAAAATTTAAAGCGAGTGAAAAAACTACCTTACTTGAAGGATTCTGATGTGTATGTATAGAGAAGCTACAAACAGTAAAAATATCTCCATAATTTATCTGTGTTTGGGAATTTTGCACATTGAATTATAATTTCACTATACCAGTATAATATTTATTGATTTCTAAATAGAGTATTCATTTGGGGTTACAATAGGAAATTAAAGGTAGGTTCAATTATATCAACAATATTTGGAATGCTTGATTCTGGTTAGTATATTCCACTAAATTTCAGTACATTATATTCATTGTAAATATGGTCAAAATAACTTTCTTATTCTGCTTCGTAATCTACTTTTTAGTAAGTAAGACACCAAATATTTATTGGTTGCCAAATTTACTATTGATTTCAAACTTTTCATCCAATTTATCTTTTCAGTTAATATATACATTAATCGCAAGAATACAATAGTACCTAAAAAAATCAGACTTACTGTCATCCTCCCAGCAGTTCTTAGCATTCCCTTCTCTTTCACTGCTCCTCCCTGGTAACACTGTCTGGTCTGTTGGCAGGTCATCCTCTGGTACACCTTCACAATCAGCTGCATCTGTAACACTTTCTTCTTCCACAATATGGAGTTTGTCTTCATCATCTGAATCTGAATTTGTTTCTACCACAGTATTATAATTTGTAACTGTAATACAAACAAGAAACAAATAATCAAAACCAACTAGTATAAAAATCAATTTTTACATCTCAGAAAAATAAAAGTAAAAAAGATACTTAAAACAGATTGTAATTCAATGTTTTCTTTTAAATGATAATATGTAAACAATTAATTTATTTGACAACACACATATAGAACACTTACTATATATTACATGACCAATATGACAAATAATAGTAGCTACCCTTATTGACCACTTACTAGATGTAGATGTGCTTTATAAATACTAACCCATTACATTCTTTCAACAATTTTATAACAACCTTACGAAATAGAGTTCTACCACTTACTACTTATATCCTTGTTCTATAGGTATGAAAATCAAGGCAGAGAGAGGATAACTTTTCCAGGACCACAGCGAGGAAGTGGCAGAGCCAGGATTTGAACACCAACCGTCTTAATTCCACATTTTGTGCTCTCCAACTCTATATTAAACCTCCCCTCCAAAGATAATGAGCCTACAGTATACAATATTGCTTATATACAATTAGGGCTTTGAATTCTTAAAGTATTGCAACTTAAGAGGCCATCTTTCCCAATAAAATAGCATCACATCATCAAGTTTACCACAAGTATTTTTAAATTGTCAATAGGCCCATGCATTACATTATTTCTCCCATACCGACTTTAGAAGGAATCAACCAATTTAGTCAATTATATGTAATTAAGTTTGTCATTCTGAAAAACTATTATTTGAAAGTTTTCAAATGAGCACCTTTTTCTAAATTTTTAATGAATTTCAACAAAATATAAAATTATTCTGAATGAGTTCCATGAGTATAAGCTGAGAATAAAATTCTCTAAAAATAAATAATATAATCAATGCTTTCCTTTAGAGCTCTTGTAATAATCACTCTAACAGGATAACTATTTAGTACTTCATTGGGTATGGTCATTAGAATACCTCTTTTTAATTACTTGCAGGGTGATTCTTATTTGCTAAGAAAAGATTCAGAAGAAAGGAGAAAAAGAGCTTTATTTTTTTTGGATAACTAAGCAGTAATTAGTATCAGTTATTCTTCCCATTGCTTCCTTAAATTTTCCAACCATGCTTGAAAAATAATCAACCAAATGCTTAAATAATATGTATATATAACCCTCTCCCCAAATACACACACACATACACACACATACACACACTCTCCTGAGAACATGTAGGAAGAAATACAATTAAAAGTATGGGTAGATATTTAAAGGTGAAAACAAATAACCCAAACTCCAAAACTGCTTTTATAGACTTTAGGGAAGACTCACTGTCCAAAAGAGTACCAGAGGTCACCGCTGTGCTCACATATTAGGAGTTCATCAATATCTTGTGTCAGAAGAAAAATGTCAAGTGTTGTTACGGCATTAATATTTTGGTGTGCTTATGCTGTTCCAGATCTTTTCCCAAGAGTAATTATTTTTATCCCTTATTTTATTACAATAGTAATCCATGTAAAATCAGTCAATGCAAAACATGTAAAGTAAGTAAAAGCCCTGTTTTTCCTTCCTCAATCCACTCCATAAAGGTAAAAATAATAGCAAATTTTATTATTTCAATGCACTAAGTAGGCATGATATGAATGATTTTATATACCTTTTCTTATTTAGTTGTAACACAAACCTCATCTTATATACACTTATATGTGTCTTACATTTAATATAAAGCCAGCATAATTTATATACAAATGTGTGTATATAATATATATATATAAAATTCAAAACACACATGATCACATCATACTGCTTTGCCACTTATATTCTGCCACTTTATAACATGTCTTTGAAGCCTTTCTATGTCAGTACAGACAGTCCCTGACTAATGATGGCTTGATTTACAATGTTTTGACTTTATGATGGTGCAACACCATTCTGTTTTTCACCTTTGGTACAGTATTCAACAAATGACATGAGATATTCAATGTCGTATTAAAACACAGGCTTCACGTTAGATGACGTGAAGAACTGTAAGCTGTAAGTGTTCCAGGCACATTCAAGGAAAGCTAAGCTCAGCTACGATGTTTGATAGGTTAAGTACATTAAATCCATTTTCGACTTAACAGTATTTTTGGCTTACAATGAATTTATCAGTACGTAACACCATCATAAGTCGAGGGGCATCTGTATATATAAAGCTTTCTTCTCTCCCTCTGGATGGCTACACAGCGTTCTATTGCAGAGATATACTTTAACCTATGAACTATTGATAAAATTTTGTCTGTGTTAGGCACTAGCAACAATGTCATGATAAATTTTCTTGTAAATATGTATTAATTTTGGCCATTCCTTAAATACACTTATCAGATAGATTAATAGGGGTGAAACTGTTGAATCGAAGGGAAGACTTATGAAGTAGAGACTGTTAAACTGCCTTCCAGAATAGTCTTATGTTTCCACAAATATTACCTGAAAAGGTCTATTCAACATATCAATATAATAAAGAAAAAAGTTCCTTTAATATACTAATGGGAAAATATGTGTCATGACAGAAACAGTTACACTATGAGCAGCCACACTGTGAGCAGAGTGGAGTATGAGTATGGGTAAGGGGAATAATTCTAAAGGGCTGGTTCACAGCTGACTGTTAAGTTTTCTGAGGGGCCTTTAACTCATAGTAAGAGGCAAATACACACACACACACACTTAGAATGGAGATGCTTACTGACAAATGATGCACAGTGCTATTAACTTTCATTTTTACTTTCAGGACTTATTAGTTAAGGTCATTTTAAGTTGGCATTTATATATGACAAACTAAAATTAGAACATGGTAAGTATTTGCTGAATATTAATCAATTCTATACTCCACTAAGACCTGGCTATATTAGGTAAAGTCTTATTCACTGCAAAGCTCTCATTATGCTTGACCAGTGAAACTGCACACCTAGATAGCTGACATTCTGATATTTTGCAAAGGGAGGCTTCCAAACATCTTTGGTATCTCGAATTGGCCATGGATTTATGTTGGTGCCATTCTTACCTTTTAATAATGTACTATTGCAGTTTAACATTATCATTAATTTTGTTAGCTGTAGGTTCTTTGGTTGACCTTGGATTGCACATTTAACATATTTATATCTAGAGTATTTTGGGCTTGAAAATTTCCCCCAAATTAGGCTTTTAGGCATATATGCATTCCAGTTCAAATACTTGCTTGCATGCTTCATATTTTTTACTAAGTTCTTTTCAACCAGAGATACTGGAAGCTCAAAGTGCTCTTAAAGACTGCCTATCACTTTCTGGGACTCTAGCAAAACTCCTTCCCGTCCCTTATATAAGCTGCCACTGTGATATGGAAGATTATGTTATGCATCCAAAACACAGAGATTGCATATATTTTATAACTGTCTTGTGAATTTTCCCAGAGCATGTTTGATATGTGTCATAAGATAGGAAAAAGAAAAAAAATCAATGTATTTTATCTGCTGAGATGGAAAAAAAGACCAATAACTATTTTCCAAGATTTTTAGTACCTTTTGGTTCCATCACTTAGCTGAGAGAAAACAAAACAAAACAAAACAGTAAAAACTGCTGATATTGGCCGGGCGCCGGTGTCTCACGCCTGTAATCCCAGCACTTTGGGAGTCTGAGGCGGGTGGATCAAAAGGTCAAGAGATCAAGACTATCCTGGCCAACATGGTGAAACCCTGTCTCTACTAAAAATATGAAAAATTAGCTGGGTGTGGTGGCACATGCCTGTAATCCCAGCTACTTGGGAGGCTGAGACAGGAGAATCACTTGAACCCAGCAGGTGGAGGTTGTGGTGAGCCGAGAATGTGCCATTGCACTCCAGCCTGGGCAACAAGAATGAAACTCCGTCTCAAAACAAACAAAAAAAAACAACCTGCTGATATTAATCACTGAAACTGAAATTATAGTCAAGTTTACTTGTATTTTTGAATCTATCGTTTTGTTTGTGGATCTACAAAGCTTATTTTAAAAATGGCCCACCACCAATACAGACTAATGCAGGCCCTTGATAAATTCTATTAGCCAATGAGGGCTTCAGTTATCTAAATGTTCTGTCCAATTATCTCTGTACCTCTGTACTGTTTAACCTTTGGCTGAAAATATGATATAGTTTATCTGAAGATAACAATCACAGGTGATCATTCATGTCTTGATTCTGATTTTAATTAAAATATCAAGAAAGCAAGGACGAAGAAAATATAGTAAATGGAGTTTTAAAAATCTTTAAACAAGATAGACAATATGAATTTAAATTTCAATAAAAGATTGTAACATTTTTAATACATTGCTATTGTCATCAGAATGTAAAGACATGTTGACTTCTTGATTGTTGTTGGTATTATTTGCTAATATTTAGTGCCATACACAACAGTACCCACTGCATACAGCAGCTATGAAGATCAAAAAATTTTTAAATGTAGTGTGCTTAGATCAGTGTCTGGTACACAGCAAGGACTATACAAGTGGTTTTCTGTTCCTACTACTATTATCTTAGTAAATCTTTATAGAAGCTCCTAAGACGTAGGTATTATTACATCTCCATCTGATAGGCAAAGAAAAATAGAGCACTTGAGTAACTTGTTTGAGGTTATGTAGCTACTAAGTTGAAGAGTCAAAGCTAGGTTGGCTGGATTCCACAGCCTACACACTTTATTATGTGCAAAGAGTCCTGACTGAAAATTGTTATACTGATGATAAATATTCTTAAATTTTTGTGTCTGTACCTTTTTTGGGGTACTGAAATTCCATACTTAACAATTTACCGCTGCTGATATTTTCAAATGACTAAATAGTTTTAACCATTAGAATCTCATAATATAATGAACAGCATATTACAGGGTTAAACAGTATATTACAGGGTAATATCATCATTATAGTCATTAAAAGAACTTTCACATATTACTTTTAGCACTTGATTGAATGGAGCACTGTATCAATAATAGTAATTAAAGTCTCACATAAGTGTTTCTTAATGTACAATCACAAAAAAGAATTAGGTAACTTAGATGAATATGGTTCCAAAACAAACCAATACATTCTCAATTTTTTATTCATTGCAATGAAAGCAAGATCACCTGAATGCTTTATAAATAAACAATCTCACTGTAATCATTTATTGTAACTTGGAATAGCAGCATAGGCCCATGCAGAGGAAAGAAACTTAGGGAAGTGGGGAACGAGGAGGGAAAAGATTAACTTTGAGGTCTTCAATTCTTGTCAGATGATAACTGTGGCATGTGTTGATTAAAGCCACAGGCTAAGGCCACATTTTTACCTATTTTTGCTTGCGCAAATGCTTTTCTTTCCAGGACGCTCTTACATTATGCCATTAATAGGTGCTTAACTACATCCCACTCATTCCCATCAAGCCCCTAAGCACACACTCATCTGCATGTTAGAAAAGAAAGAGAAAATCTCTCTTAGAAAATCTCTCTTAGACTGATCCTTAAAAACTAACAGATTACTTTTAGCAAACTGGTTCATTTATCAAATTAGCATATTGTCATAATTTAAGAAACACCTAGAAAAACACATACACTCTGAGTTGTGTTCTACAGAGCCAACAGACCGTACCTGTTAGCACAATGCTGAGAACACTACAAATTTAGGCATGAATGCTGAGAAATATAAAGATACAGGTGGAGACACTGACCAAGTATTTCCATTGTTCTTTAACATCAATTGGGACTAAAACAACACAACACACGCATACACACACACACACACACACACACACACACACACACACACACACACA
>NW_022437051.1:5289305-5295781 GCF_009761245.1 Sapajus apella
ACACACACACACACACACACACACACACACACACACACACACACACACACACACTCTTTCTCTCTCTCTCTCACTTTATCCTGCATACAATCTCTGGCATACTACCTTTCACACAGTAGGTATAGTAGGTATAGAATTATTTGCTGAATTGAATATGGGACCACACTTCTTACTTTTCTCAATGAATAAACAAGTCAATATGTTTAAGTGTTAGCAGTAATTCAGGAAAATGAAAAACAAACTGCAGTCATAATCAGACCAGGCAAATAGGCACACAAAATGTAAAGGAGAGTTCATATTCATAGGATCATAGAAAACTTCTGCATATAATGTTACTCCAGGAAAGAGGAGCTTAAATTGTCTATAAATACTAAGCATGTACTGTAAATTTTTGTTAATCTAGCTTTTTATCAAACTGATAATGTTGGCTTACTATCTATATGTATTTTACTGTATAATGACGGATATAATGTAATATACAAATTTAATGTTATATAATGTACAATGTATATATTAACTAATTTTAAATACTCTAAAAATAGGTAATGGTTTTAGAGTGCCCCAAGTACCATGAACATGTGAGATTTTACTAATTCTAATGATTCAATAAATTTTGGGTGAAATTTTAAAATCCTTCTCTAGGTAAAATCTTCATAAACACTTTTTTATTTTCAAAATATATTTTAAAACATAACTCCAGGATTTCCAACTTTCTGGAATCCCCTCCCACACGGTGGGAGCTCCCGCCGGGATTTCCCCTCTGGAATTTCCTTCCACACTCTTCGTGGAAGCCTTTCTCTTCTCCTTTCCTTCTCTTTTCTCTACCTAAATAAAATCACCTTTCTGCAAAAAAAACAAAAACCAAAAACCAAAAAACAAAAAAACCCATAACTCCAATAAAAGTCAATTATTCTAAACTTTACTCCTGCAAAGGGTTGGTGGTTTAGAATATCTTCAGATATACCCTATTAATAGAATGAAAACTGATAGGCAAATGCAGGGAAAGGGTTGTCATTGCTCACAGAATCCTAGTTCTTATCTTCTCCTGTCTCTCATTACATAGAAGTTACTAAGGATTCACAGGATTTGTCTTTGTTACTCTCTCAGTTCTTGTTCTGGCCTCTCTCCCTCCACAGATCCTGTATCTATCTGCCCCCAGTAAGAGCCATCCTCCCAAATTACCTTCCCCTTTTCTTGCCTTATCTAAACTCCCATCCACTCAATGAGCTAATTTTAGTCAGTGTACAACTCACAGACAGATGAAACAGTGAAAAAGCAAAGTTCTCAGGAGATTAAATTAAATTCAGTCCCAAGAAAAGATGATTCCTTTGTGTGTTGAAGAAAATATTTGGATTAAAATAATTCACACTAAATTACATATAACTAATATTTCCTTCGTAAGTAAAGTCTGCATTTATAAAAGGATGCGTTTTAATTCATAGAAACTGTTTCTTATTGGAAGATAGGTAGTATGACAAAATCTAAGGAAAGTATAAAGACAAAATCAAAAATACAAATGCGGAAAGCACTGAGTCAAAAAATAGAGAAGCCATGTAATTGATATATCAGTCGAAAAGCCCAAACTTTAAAGAATCAAAAAGAAAAAAAAAAGATAAATCACCACTCCACTTAATCCTAGAAAAAAACTAAGCAGCATGAAGGTTCAATATCAAAATGCAAATGGAGTTAAATTAACTACAACTATGAAGAAATTTAGGAAACTTGCATTATAAATATTTTGTACAAACCTAAAAAAATAAATTTGAAAACCTAGATGAAAGACTTTCTAGGAAAATGTAAATGATCATCACTGTATTATAGAATCTGGAAAATTATTTACGAGACATAGGCAGGCACATCATAGAAAAATTTAGGAAGATACTAGTTAACTACCCCAAACTGCCAGATAATTTCTCAGGTAAATTTCTTCTTATCTTTAAAGGACTGTTAATTTTGTAACTTTTTAAGGAGAGAGGAAAATGAAAAGTCTAAATTCTAGGAAGTCAACAACATGGTTAACTAAAATCTGAGAAAGGATACACATGCATGTGCGCACACATGCAGGCATGGACACACACACACACACACACGAGCACACACATACACTCACACACACACGCTCAGTCCTAAATAAAATATGCAACAGTCCTAAATAAAATATTAAAAGAATGAAGCAAAAATTACTTAACATTAGAAAATACATGAGCATTTACTACTATATTAACATTAAAAAGGAGAAACGATTACATCTATAGATGCAGAAAGGCATTTGAAAAAAAATCACCATTCCCTTACTGATACTTTTGCATGAAAGCAAAACTGTAGTATCATAATAAATTATTATGAATCAGAGGCATTTATAAGATAAAGATGCTTAGTTTCATCATTATTAGTTAACAAAGTTTTAAAAGCATAAACCAATTTTTAAAAAGTATTTTTTAAAAAACCAATTTTTTAAAAGAAAAAGTATAAATATTACAAAGGAGAAGCAAAATTATTTGCAGAATAACATTTCTAGAAAAATTCATGAAAAATCAATGAAAAAACTATTAGTAGTAAGAAAATTTGGTAAATGGTTAATTACAAATTTAAAAGAAAAAAAACAACTTTCCAACCAAAAAACATCAAAAGTTTTCCAATATATCAACAACAACCAGCTAAAACACAAAAGAGGAAAAATTCTATTAATAGCAACACAAATGAAACACATGAAGGAAAAAGCTTAAAATAAAACAGAGGATCTACATGAAGAAAACTAGCATTCTGTGTAAAAGTCATTAAAGATCTGAATAAATGAAAAGCTGTATCTTGGCTTTGGATAGAATGATATGTATCATAAATATGCCAATTCTACCTAAAATTTTCTGTAAATTCAATGCAATTTTGATCCAAATGCTACACATGGTATCTTGTATTCTAAATCTAAATGGCTTAGATCAGTAACTCTACAGTATATATAGAGAAGTAGAAGCATAGTCTCTGGAACCTGACTGCCTGGCTCAAATCACAGCTTCACTGGTTACCAGCCTTGTCACCTTGGGCATGTTATATATTCTTCTAATGTCTCAGTTTCCTCATTGCCAAGATTGAAATAACAGTAATATATCCCTGACATGGTTGTCACAATGATGAAAATAAGTATATATGTGAAACACTTAGTAATACTGCACATATATGCTTGACACATACTGGTGGTATTCTTATCTGGGAAAATAAACACATTAAAAGATTCAGGAACATTTGGAAAAATAATAGTAATGGTGGTAGTACGAAAACATGACCTAGACATACCAGAGAGTAAACTTTATCTTGAGGCTACAGAAATGAAAACAGATTTGTACTATTACAAGGATGGGCAGACAATGGATTTGAACATAATCCAAAAGAGATGCCAAACAAATAGTAGTCTTGCAAATTAGCAGGGGTAAAGGCATTATTTAATAAAAATCATTTGGAAAAAAAAAATTAGATCCCCACCCCATGACTTTCACCAAAATGAAACCCACATGAATCAAAGACTTTAACTTAGGAAAAAACTGAAACCATAAATGTATTAGAAGAAAATATAGGCAAATCCTTTCACAATCCTGGAATAAGGAAGGCTGTTATGAGCATGACATGAATCCTGTAACTATACACAGAAAAAAATCAAGTCAAAAGACAAATGAAAAATTTTGAAAAATATATGCAACACATATGACTAAAGGCTGACATCTTTATTATATAGAGAATTCCTAAACACTCATAAGGAAAAGATGAACCACCCAATAAGAATATGCACAGGTAATTCACACACACAAAAATAAATGGCCAATAAACATGTAAAAAGATGCTTAACCTCAGTAACAGAAGAAATAACCATTTTAATCCTATATTTTTATAATCATTTCTCACATACACCCTCAACTTTCTTGCTCTCTCTGGCTTCAAAATCTCTATTCTGGCTAACATGTTACCTTGATTAAGCCACCATTCCTAACTCTATACTTTAGTCCCTCTATACTTCAAAGCTTTTTGAAAAAGTTGTCTACATGTGTGTCTGATTTGTTTCTTCCTATTTTTTCTTAAATTATTCCAATTACAACACTCCATCAAAACTGTTCTTGTCATGACTGTGAGCACTGCTAAATCCAATGACAATTATCAGTCCTCATTTGACTTGATGATCTTCTAGCAGCATTTGACATAATCCATTACTCCCTCCTTTTCAAAACAATGTCTTCTCTTGACTCTTATCAGTTTTCCTCTTAACTCACCAACTGCTTTTCTGTGTCTTTCTTCTACTCTTCCTTAATCTGTCTCATGACTCTAAATACCATTTGTTGACTCCCAGTTTTTTTTATCCCAGCCCAACTTCTTCTATGAATCTCACACTTACATACCAAGTTTTCTACTTGATATCTCGTCTTCAATTTCTTTTTTTTTTTTATACTTCCCAGAAACCTTGCAGTTAGTGCAACCAACAAAAGGCCTGCTGGGAAATGTATTTGCCACTAAATTCCCCAAGTATGCCAACATTACAAAAAAGATAGAGGTTTTTCATCATAAATTTCCATAAACCTCCCCAATCACAAGTATTATAAGACGAAGTAAAAATCACATTTTATAGATCTCAAACTTGTCTTCAACATTTAGTTCATCATCTTCAAAAAATAGCTCCCCTGCTAACCTCATTAGCTATATGATATATCCAAGCAGCAAGAAGATGGCCATGCCATGGCAATCCTCTTCCCATTTTCCTGACCACTCAGGGCTGAACAGTAGGGTTAGGCTCAGGTTGGGGTAGGGGTGGGGAGCACAAGGGCTACTTTCCCCCAGTACAACATGGCTTCTGAAGCTTGATGGGAGAGCAGAACTGGTGAGACTTGAGGGAAGAGTCCAGGGCCTGTATTCAGTCAGTCACTGCTGGAAGAGGAGGAAGAAGAGGAGAAGGAATGCTTGCCATGCTTGTGGTGCTTGTACCTCTTTTTATGAGCTTTCTTCATTTTCTTCTGCATCTTCTTGTCCACTATCACTGCTGCTCCGACCATGTCAGGAGCCAAGGGATTCACAGGAGGCATTCCAGGGGCAGGCAGTGGGTATGGAACAGGGTAGGGACCTGAGGGTTAGCATCCTGGATACTCTGGCTGTGGCACAGGAGGAAGGGGCCCACCTAGGGGGAAAGCTGGATTGCACTGGGGAACTCCTGGGGGAGGAGGAAAGGGTGGATTGACAGGTGGTAGGTGGGCAGGACTGGAACCTCCAGGGTACCCGATGTTGGGGGGATACGGATTTGGCTCTGGCTGCCCGACACTGGGGTTCCACATGTTTAGGTGTGTCCTCCAGCCCCAAGCTGCGAAGGGACTCTATTCCCAGTAACAGGAAAAGGAAAAACTTAGGGAATCCAGATACTCTGTCATCTTTCCACCACCGCCTGGGCTTGATGCATTCTCCTTCCGTGTCTCCATCCTCTTGGATTTCTAATGGGAAAATTTTTACCATATCCAAATCCGATTCCTGGTCTCTCAGTCTTCTCTATTTCAGTAAATGGCAATTCCATTCCTCCAGTTGTTCAGGCCAAAAGTCTCAGTGACAGTTTTGACTCCTTTTTTTTTCTCTCAAATCCCACGCATCTAATCTGGAAGGAAATGCCTTTAAAAATATATTCAAGATCTGACCACTCACTACCAATTCCCTGATACCAACTACCTAGTGGTACCATCATCTCTCACTTAGAATATTGTCACTGGCTCCTATCTGGTCTCCCTGCTGCCACCTTTGTCTTCTTGTAGTGAGTTTTCAACACAGCAAAGGAAACCTTCTAAAACATTAATAGAATCTTGTCAAACCATCTAATGGCTTCCCATCCTGTTCACTGTAATCCAAGGCCCTTCATGGGCTGACTCTCCTCACCTGTCATCTCTCAGATTTTTGTCTTCTGCTTTACCCTTGGCCCACTGCATTCCAGGTACACTAGCCTCTTGCTTCCAGGCTTTTGTGCTTCATATCACTCTACTGGAATATTCTTTATGCACTGCCCAAGTTTATTTCCTCAGGGAGGTCTTCTATGACAGCCCTATTTAAACACCACCACCATCCCCATTGCGGAACCTACTCTCTCAATTTATTTCTTTTAAAAATAGTTATCACCAATTGCCATAATATTTTCTTCACTGATTGTCTACTCCATTACAGTGTAAGTTTCATTTGGGCAGGAATTTTTTCTATTTTGATCACCGCTGTTCCCTTGCATCTAGAACACTGGTAATCCCTAAATAAATGCTTAGTAAATTGGCAGAAAAGGCCCCAATAGCACCTAGCATATGCAAGGGTTAAATAAAAGGGAACATTCTTATATGCTGTGCTAATTTGGCAATATTTATCAAAATTTAAAATGTTTACCTGTTGATGTAACAATTTCTTAGCACCCTACAAATTAACACAGGTATGCAAATATGAATACGTGGTTTTTTTTTTTTTTTTTTTTTTTTTTTTTT
>NW_022437051.1:5295881-5329658 GCF_009761245.1 Sapajus apella
GATGAAGTTTCGCTCTTGTTACCCAGGCTGGAGTGCAATGGCGTGATCTCGGCTCACCACAACCTCCGCCTCCTGGGTTCAGGCAATTCTCCTGCCTCAGCCTCCCGAGTAGCTGGGACTACAGGCACGCGCCACCATGCCCAGCTAATTTTTGTATTTTTAGTAGAGACGGGGTTTCACCATGTTGACCACGATGGTCTCCAGCTCTTGACCTCTTGATCCACCTGCCGCGGCCTCCCAAAGTGCTGGGATTACAGGTGTGAGCCACCACGCCTGGCCTGTTTATTTGAAAACTTGTTTTTAACTATTTTAAAAAAACTTTAATAGTCATCTAAGACATATTGCTTGGTACTGATATACAGAGTTTCCCAAAATACATTCTTGCAGAAAATACAGTAAATGCAGTATAGTATCCATATATACATGTACCTTAACATCAATTCACAATGTCTAGAAGGATATACAAATGAGGAAATGAGGTACTAAAAGAGTGACTTGTTTTTTTGCCTTATTCCTTTTATAATATTTGAATGTTTATATTGCTTAAGAAAATTTAAAGATATATTTTAAATGTGCAAAGAAAAAGTCACATGATTT
This sequence comes from Sapajus apella, assembly GCF_009761245.1. Classification (NCBI taxonomy): domain Eukaryota; kingdom Metazoa; phylum Chordata; class Mammalia; order Primates; family Cebidae; genus Sapajus; species Sapajus apella. Next base: position 5,296,479 of record NW_022437051.1, read on the forward strand.
TCAGCATACTGTTGCTAGTGGCAAACTTTAGAAAACTGAACTGAGATTGGGCAAAATATTTGCTGGCTCTCCATGTATGTATGTATGTACATATGTATATGTATGTATTTCTATGTATGTATATATGTATATGTATACTTTAGACATGGGGTTTCACTGTCACTCAGTCTGGAGTGCAGTGGCACGATCATAGCTCACTGCAGCTGTGTGTGTACTGCTAGGTTCAAGTGATCCTCCTGCCTCAGCCTCTCAAGCATCTGGGACTAAAGGCCTGTGCCACCACATCCAGGTAATTTAAAGAACTTTTTTTGAAATAGAGACAAGGTCTTGCTGTTGCCTGTAGTGGTCTTGAGCTCCTGGCCCCAAGCAATCCTCCGGCCTGGCCTCCCAAAGTGTTAGGATTACTGACTGGTATGTGCCACTGCACCCAGCTCTCTTGCTCAACATTTTTATGTTATTTAAATTTGGTATCACAGTGAATAGGACGTATAATTAAAAACAGTAATCAGGGTACTGAAATACAATTTAAAGAATAATGAAAGGTAAAAAGGACATTTATTAGTTGATGAATACTATGCTACAAATAAACATCATGCATTTTGAAACGGAAATGATTATTTTATGGTTTTATGAAACAATAATAAGATGTGTTTTCTTCTTTTGAAAGACAGCAGTCTATTTTGAAGTATGAAAAACATTCACCTTTCCTATTTATGGCTACATAACATTATACAAAAGGAAAAGGAAGGTAATACTTGCCGAACACGAGGACAAGTGACTTCTCCTTTCAGCTCGTGCTAAGGGAAGCTGCCCTCATACTACACAGATGCCAGGAGGAAGCCCTTGTGGAGAGTATACACTTTTACTTGTCAAGGACAATGGGCACCCCCAAAGTACAGGTTATAGTATCTCACATATACCCACACATACAGCCAAACATTTAAATAGTTTCAACCACAGGAGTTGGCATGATTCTGTTTTTCTCATTTTCTGAAAAAATTTTAAGAAATATTTTGTCATTTACTCATCCCAGGAGGTAATTTTGCTTTGATTGGATTTGAGACTCATTGATTAGTAGAACTGGTTGTGAAAATAAGATGAAGAAAGATTCCTTTAAACTAGTAATGCTGTATATGTAATTTAAAACTCCTGACCATGGGAAGGGAAATCATAGGAAAAGTGAAGAGAAAAAGATCATGAACCCCAAGGACGTAGTTTGAGGATAGATTCTCCCTTACCTTCAGGGGAGTGAAAACATACAGTAATCTAAGTAAGGCTTATTGGTCCCCAGCTTGGAGACTTCCTCTCTGGAAGCTTTCCTGAGAGTCAAATTTCAACATGGGGTACTAATCCCTGAGTCTAGTCTTGTAAAGAAAAATCTTTCTACTCCTACATTGGAAAAACATGGAAGAGCAAGGGGCATAATTAATGAAATTTTAATTGGAATTTATTTCCTAATGAAGTATTACAAACAAACAATTTATAGGTAACTAGAGTTTAGTTTTACTGAGCTCTTCTAAGCATTATAATATGTTACAAGATTGTGAGTTGTCAAATTAGAATGAATAATTTAGTTTCTCTGACTTAAGTGCTTCAGAAGATAGGAAAATTAAGACATTTAATATCTATAGTCTCCACCTCGAAGATATGTCATCTTTACAAATATGAGTAACATATATGAATTATATAGAGAAATGCCACAGTACATAATTAAATGCTTAATTATAAATGATATAGAAAATAAATACTGTAAGAGTCCTTACCTAATTATGTTAATCTCTCTTTTATACCTTGCTAATGTGCCACAGAGGTCAAATTGAGTATTTTGTTTCTTTTTTATTTGAAATATACTGGAAATCAAATATATGTCATTTGGAAATGTGAAATTTTCGAGAGGTTAAATGAAATATTTGGAAAGTTTGAAAGTTAAATAAATTTTAACTGTCACACCAAAAAATTCCTCATGTTTTGTTTTACCTGAGTTACCTGAGTAGCAGTGTGAATTATAATCCTCTATGGACATAACTTATTCCAGAAAATAAATAATATCCAATAAACCAGAAGACCATGCAAAGTAACTACTCATTTTCTTATATAAATTTTTTTCTTGGAGAGCAAGTGGGCTCTGTGATGAAAGAAGTGGACATTCTTGGAAAAACACATATAAATAGCAAATTTAACACCAGATATGAAAAGGAACTGGGAAATGGGCATTTTAAAAGTACTTTAAAGAAATTATAACCTATCACATTTCTATTACTTATCGATAGAAAAGCTTACAACCAATGCTCCTCGTTTACTTCTGCACCCTGTTCCAAACCCTGACCCAGAAAGTGCTTATCACATATTCAGTGCTTTACATGCACTGAATCAGTTAATCCTTACAGGAGCCACTTCAAGTAAGAGTTATTATTATATTTATTTTATAGCAATGAAACCGAGACTTAGAGGGTTATATAACTTGCCAAAGGTTGACCAGTTGGTACCGGTAGCCAGGATGGTATCCTAGGCCATGGGGCACTGGAGTCCATGCTCTGAACAGGTTACTGTACTGTCTCTCCAAAGACAGCAGGAGAGTAGAACCCATAAATGAAAAGAAAATCCTTACAAAAAAACAAAAAACAAAAATGAAACCGAATAAAAGTGAGGTTCCCAATGAATTATTAAAGACTTCACTGACAAGTACTTAATCAAATCTTTCTGAACGTCTCAGAATCTGAGATAATAAAATTGAAAGTACCCTTATTATTCTCCTTTACTTCAGAATGAAAATGGAAGACATACATAATAACCACAAAACCTCAGGTCAGATATTGTTTTGTTCTCTAAATTCAAAATTTCTGATGGCTCTCCCATTGCTTATGCCATAAATTCCAAACTCTCATCCACGGCAAATAAGGGTCTCCTAACTGCATACCTAATGGCTTACACGATCTCTTCATCTTCACTTGCTACTATTCTGCAAAGTACATTCCATTTCCCAGACATCCCTGAACTTTCATCCTTCTGCTATGAATTCTTCTTCTCTAGGACCAAATTCCTACTCATCTTTTGGAACTCATATCCTGTCCATCATCAACAATCCTCTCCAGGAATCAATGCCACTAGTTTGTTTCCTCCTCTGGACTACAATACCCATCTCATTGGTCCCTTGTCTCTATTTACCACATAACAGCCAGGGTGATCTTTCAAAAACATAAAGCAAAATGTATCACTCTGCTTCTTAAAACCTTCCAATGGCTCTCTATTGTTCCATCATTCCTGCAAGGCTCCACATTTCTGGGCCTGCACCTTTTCCACTATTCTATTCATTCTCACTAAATGACCTGTTTGTTCTTTGTAAAAGGCAAGCCTTCTCTACCCCATGCCCTTGCACTTGCCTTTCCCTCTGCCTGGGATGCTCTGTTTCCAACTCCACAAGGCTGGCTCTTTCTTTTCCACTCCAGTGTCATAGTTCCAAAGAAGACTTCCATGACCATCTAAACTAACATGCTCTATCCTTTACTCTTTCACATCATCCTATTTATTTCCTTCAAGGCATCCATAACAGTCTGTATCTTGTTTAGTTACTTGTTTACTTTCTTTTACTCTGCATTAGTTTTCTATTGTTGATGTAACAAATCAACATATTCCTAAGAGGCTTAAAATAGCATACATTTATTATTTCACAATTAGGTGTCTGATATAGGTCTCACTGGACTAAAATCAAGATGTTGGCAGAACCGTTAGAGGCTGCTGCATTCCTTGGCACATGGCCCCTTTCATCTTCAAAGCCATCAATGGCCAGTTGAAACTTTCTCATGTCACATCATTCTGACACGGACCTTTCTTCAAACACCAGCTTCCACTTTTAAGGAACACTGTATTATGCTTAGCCAGGCAACCCAAAGTAATGTCCCGATTTTAAGGTCACCTAATTAGTGACCTTAATGCCTTTGCTACTTAATACTCCTTTGTTAAGCAATGAAACATATTCACAGGTTCTAGGATTAGGACATGGACTTATTTGGGAGGCCCTTATTCTACCTACCACACTCCCTCACTGAAATGTAAGCTCCATGAAGGCAAGGGCATTATTTTGTTCTTCCAGTAGCCTAAGTTCTAAGTTTTGTTATGCCCTTTATAGGGCATAGCAAAGGCATGTAAGATATCTGCTGAATTAATAAACAAACTAAGCCACTGCTGCTTTAGTGATGCTCTTCTTGACCTTTCCTGACTCTTGTTCTTTGTGCTTTTGTATTCCTTTGCCACAGTGACCATATCCCATCATTTTTACATTGTGTTCACATTTACTATTTATGTTCACACTACCACTGGTCAAGTGTTCAGTGTTCCAATTACGTATCAGTAAAGAATTATGTGCTATAAAAAATGTATTGACTCCATGAATTTTAAAATGAAAGGGACATAAAGTTTCATAAAGTTTATGTTAATGATTTGGTAATTGTTTTTACGGCTTCCTAACCAAATGTGGAATATTCTGATAATGTGTCAATAAAGGGTTACCCTGCTGTGAAATATATGTTTAATTAATGAATTTTAAGCCTGGTAAGGATCTGAAGATATGTCTCAGTTTCCTATTTTATACTTGAGAAAACTGAAACCCAAAGAAGTAATTTATCTAGTTATACAAAAATTGTGAGCCTGGCACTAATTCCAGTGAACTTTCTATAAAACCTACCTCCTTAGGTTACCATGAAGAGTATGTCAGTGCATTTAAAAGCAGATAAATACAGTGCCCAGCACACAGCAATGCTCTATAGTAGGGGCATAGATGCTTTATTAGCATGATCATTATTCTAAACATTATGTATTTCCCATATATCAACAACAAAAATCACTTAATGCAAAGTAGTTAATTGCTGAATCAAAGAATGACTAAAAAATAAACAATTTTTAACATGTTAATAGCTTTCCTACTTTTGTTTTTATAGAAAGAAGTAGGTAAAGAAAAATAAAGTAGGGCATGCATATTACACTGATCTCTATCATGGAGTCTTCTCTAACTTATTCTAACTAAAAGCAATTTCTTTCCTCTGTTATTATCTTTCCAGCAAGGTCAAAACCATTTTTATAATACTACTAAGGCATTACTTGCCCTTTTCACTCCTTTGGCATTTGCACTGATGATACAAAGACAATGGTAGGTCAAACTGTTGGCATCTTAGCACTTACCAAGGCAGCAGCAGCAAACTATAATCTTGTATCCCTCACTGCCATGCATTTCCAGTTAAAACATTTGCCACTTTCACTTAAGTACATCCTTGATGAAGAAGTAAAAATTACTTTAATAAGTTTTGACCCTTTAGTGTATGTCTTTTTAATGTTCTGTACAACAAAAATGGGATGTATACACAAAACACTTCTGCTGGACATCAAAGTGTAACAGCTGTCTTACAGAAAATCAGTCCTGGAATTGAGTTGCCAGCCGAACTAGCTGCTTTTTTCATGGTACATCAATTTAACTTGAAAGAATAACTAACTGACAAACAATGGTTATTCAGGTTTGAGTATTTGGCAGATATTTTTCTCAAAAAATAAACCAAGTATGTCTGTCATTTTAAGAAAAACAAATTGGCCAAATTTGTTACCAATAAAATTTCAGCTTTCAGATATAAATGACAATTTTGGAAAACATGTTAACTACAGTTGAGTTTTACAATTTCCTAATTTTGAAGGCCCTTCTAATAAGATTGGTGCTACTATTAGTGATTTTTAATTCTGGTAAAATGTAATGTGTCAACATTTGGAAGATCTGCATAATTCAGTGAACCAATATATTCCAAATAACTAATGTATGATGTTGCAAATTCATAAGTGGGTAAAAAGCCCACTCAAAGTTCAAGAGAGCAGTGATTTTTAATGTAACAAACTATAAAATTCATTGATATGGTTTCATATTTTACATCAAAACTAAACTTTAAGAAACTGAGTTTTGGTACAGTAATCAAAGAATATCCACAATTATCTAAAAAGGCTAATTCCAACTATGTATTTATATGAGGTTAGGTTTTAATACAGTTCAATACATTGCAACAGCTAGGATGTAGAAGCAGATATGAGAATTCAACAGCCTTATATTAAGCTACACATTAAAGAGATTTGTAAACATGTAAAACAATGTCACTCTTTTAAAAAAAATAGAGTTTTTCCTCAAAGATATTTTATCTTAACATGTAGTAACCTTATTATTAAGAATGAATATTTAAAATTTTTTCTATTTTTAATATGATAAATATCAATAAACATAACCTACACAGTCAAAACCACTTTGGGGCTGTAAATCACTTTAAATGAAGGGTTCCTGAGACATGTATCTTTTCAGAATTGTACCATTTAATAAGGTTAGCCACTAATCAAATGTATCTATTCATACTGGATTTTAAAAAAATTTTGAGAAAGGGACTTGTGCTCTATTGCTCACACTGGAGTGCAGTGGCATGATCACAGCTCACTGTAGCCTCAACCTTCCAGGCTCAAGTGATCCTTTTTCCTCAGCCTCCTGAGTAGCTGGAACCACAGGCACACACCACCACACCTGGCTAATTTTTTCATTTTCTGTAGAGAAAGGGTTTTGCCATATTGCCAAGGCTGGTCTCAAACTCCTGAGCTCAAGCAATCCACCTGCCTTGGCCTCCCAAAGTGCTGGGATTATAGGTGTGAGCCACAATGCCTATTTTTAAGTTAGTTAATTAAATTTCTAAATAAAATTATAAAATTAAATTCCTCATTCATACAGCATACATTTCAAGTGCTAACTAAGCACAGGTAGCCAATGGCTATTAGAGAAAACAAATAGAGAACATTTCTTTCATCAAAAAAAGTTCTATTGGACAATGTTGGTCTACACTATATTCTGGGGATAGTTAATTAGTACTTACTCAGTATCATTGGTATAATTCTTTCACTATTTTATCATACCTGTGTTGACTCCTTAAAAAGAACATATGCTTTTTGGAGGCAGGAACCAGGACACTGATATCTGTATCCACATACACATATTTCAATATATTCCTGTCCAAATTTATAACCACAAAGTCTCTACCTTTTCTGTTCTTATATGTTTAAAATAAACTACTTTGTCAACAAATTAGTGTTTATGTTGCTTCACTTCACATCCTCATAAAGATTTAAAGACAATCCTCTTAACTGTTAGTTATACTAAATAGGTCTTAGAGTTTATAATTAAGAATTTTCAGGTTTTCCTGTGAGTTTTGTACATGTGGTTAAAGCAGTGTTTTCATTAAAGTATTAAAATTATTCCATTAGATTATATCCATAAATAATAAATGATTAAATTTATCTTGAATGAATTAGTAGCACCTAGGTTCAGAGAACTTTATTTTCTGTATGGCATTTTAGGGTTTCCAATTTTTTGAAGTTTGACTTGATAATCCTTATATCCCACTAAAAGTAGTATGTGGAGTTTTAAAAAGCTTATAAAAACTAAAATTTAAAATAAATTTTGTTTAAATATGCTTCTGAGATGTTTACATAATAGGATCTCTGCAACATACTCTGGGATGTCATAATACTAGGCATGTCCTGGAGTGATCTGTCTGCCCACTATTTCTCCTCATACAGTTGATATTTATAGTATAATGAATGATTGCTTCTTGCCTTTTTGGCTAAGATCAAGTGTATAGTATAATGAATGCTGCTTTTTATTTCCAGTTTAGTTTAAGGCAATGCTCTCACCAGGCAAGGCCACATTTATAGGAAGGAAAATACGAGGAGAGATATGTGAGCTTCTGGCCAGGTACTTTTCTGGTCAACAACCAAGACATGTACCTGGAACTAAGTGAGAGATTAGCTCCTTGTATACACACCCAAGTTCTCTGCCAATTTAGGGTTGTGCATCATTCTCTCCATATACCTCAACAGATTTCTTCTGGAAACAGAAGAAAATGTTTCCCTTTAAATTTTTGTTCTGGGTGAAAGAACCAGAAACATGACCCATAAAACAAATACACCCTTTGTACAGTAGTAAGCAGTACTGATTTGGGCCTTACAAAATCATCCCAACCATGCAAAAGACTATATACTTTAAGTTGAATCACAGCATTTTATTTTTTCAATGAAAGTAAATAAAAATAATTGCTATTTAAATGAAGTAATTTTTGTAAATTGTAAGCTTTGTATTACGCTAGTTTCTAAAGCCTGGTTTTAGTTTTGTCTTGCTATGTAAGTTCATTCTAAACAATTTTGTTTCTGTAGCTAAAAAGGCTTATAATCTATTTCCATAGACTGATTTATTTTCTATATAAATTATGTGTATAAGTAAATGTGAAGCAGTTTATTTCCCAAGTAATGTTAATCATAAGCTAAGCCTAAAAATTTTACACTGTATTAGCAGTGGTGAAATTATTTTTATTAAAGTAAATTCAAATTTCACAGTTCAAATTGATTTACATGTTAATATGGAAAAATTAGAAAATTTAGATAAAAGCCATATTACTAAGTCATTATTAAGGTGAAAAAAGATAATTTTTAGTAAGTTCTAGTCATGTCTGCAGGGTAGTAGCAGTCTAAGATGCTATGTTTAAAGGCAGTGTTTGGTTTGCAAAAGGAAGCAGTTTCTTGTATTTTCCTCACATATAATGAGAGAATAATAACTATTTATAAGATTATTTTAAAAACTAAATGAACAATTTATATAAATTGCCTATTTCAGTAACTAACAGATGACCCTGTAAACTGCCCCTACACAGTTTCCCCAGTACACAAACACAGTTTACCCTGAATTCATTCTAACAGTCTATACCTTAACCAGTATAAAATCTTAAATAGCATACTATTACAAATGTCATTTATAAGTTTAAGAATATTAAAAGCTTTATATTTCAAAATAATATGCAATTACATACAAAGAATATCAAAAACAGAATGTCAGAATTCTGTATGAAACCTTCCCTCAAGTAAGAGTTCTGCCTGTAAGTATTCCCAACAGATTCACTGACTTTTTTTTTTTTTAACTTTTAAGTTAAGGGGTACAAATGCAGGTTTGTTACATAGATAAACTTGTGTCATGAGGGTCTGCTGTACATACTATTTGATCACCCAGGTATTAAGCCTAGTACCCATTAGTTATTTTTTCTGATCCTCTCCTCCTCATACCTTCCACCCTCTGGCAGGTGCCAGTGTCTGTTGTTTCCCTCTATGTGTCCATGTGTTCTCATCATTTAGTTCCTACTTATATGTGAGAACATGCAGTATTCTTGTGTTAGTTTGCTAAGGATAATGGCCTCTGAAGCCCTCCAAACCAGAAGAAATTGTGAGTCAATATTCAACATTCTTAAAGAAATTCTAACCCAGAATTTCATATTTAGCCAAACTAAGCATCATAAGTGAAGGAGAAATAAGATCCTTTCAGACAAGCAAATGCGGAGAGAATTTGTTACCACATCTGCCTTACAAGAGCTCCTGAAGGAAACATTAAATAGGGAAAGGAAAGACATTACCATATAATACAAAACCACACTTAAGTACACAGACCAGTGGCACTATAAAATCAACCACATAAACAAGTCTGCAAAGTTACTAGCTAGCATCGTTATGACAGGATCAAATCCACACACATCACTATTAACTTTAAATGTAAATGGGCTAAATGCCCCAATTAAAAGACACAGAATGGCAAGTTGGATAAAGAACCAAGATCCATTGGTATGCTGTCTTCAAGAGATCCATCTCACATGCAATGACACACATAGGCTCAAAATAAAGGGATGGAAGAAAATCTACCAAGCAAATGGAAAACAAAATAAGCAGGGGTTGCAATCCTATTTTCTGACAAAACAGACTTTAAACCAACAAAGATTTTAAAAAAGACAAAGAAGGGCATTACATAATGGTATAGTGTTCAATTTAACAAGAAGATCAAACTATCCTAAATATGTGTATCCAACACAGGAGCACCCAGATTCATAAAGCAACTTCTTAGAGACCTTCAAAGAGACTGAGACTCTCACACAATAATAGTAGGAAACTTAACACTCTACTGACAATATGAGATCACTGAGACAGAAAGTTAACAAAGATATTCAGGACCTGAACTCAGCACTGGATCAAATGGACCTGATAGATATTTACAGAACTCTTCACCCAAAAACAACAGAATATACATTCTTTTCACTAGCACATGGCGCTCTCTATAAAACTGCTCACATAATCAAAAGTAAAACCCTCCTTAGCAAATGTAAACAAATCATAACAGTCTCTTGGACCACAGCGCCATCAAATTCAAAATCAAGACTAAGAAAATCACTCAAAACCATACAATTAAATGGAAACTGAATAACCTACTCCTGAATGACTTCTGGGTAAATAATGAAATTAAGGACGAAATCAAGAAGTTCTTTAAAACTAATGAAAATAAAGAGAAAATGTACCAGAATCTCTGGGATGCAGCTAAGGTGGTGTTAAGAGAGAAATTTACAGCACCAAATGTCCGCATCAAAAAGATGGTGAGATCTCAAGATAACAGCCTGACATCACAACTAAAAGAAAATGGAGAATCAAGAGCAAACAAACTCCAAAGCTAGCAGAAGACAGGAAACAACCAAAATCAGAGCTGAACTGAAGGAGACAGAGATAAGAAAAACCATTCAAAAGATCAATAAATTCAAGAGCTAGTTTTTTGAAAAAAATTAATAAAATAGACTGCTAGCTAGACTAATAAATAAGAAGAGACCAAAAATTCAAATAAACACAATCAGAAATGACAAGGGGGTATAACCACGTACCCCACAGAACTACAACCAACCATCAGAGATTCATTGATTTTTAAAGCCATCAGTTCAAGCCTTGTCTTAGACAAAGGAGGGGGAGGAGGAAATACAAGCAAGGTTCAGGGAGAGAAAGAAAGTGAGTCATACTATAGTTTGAGCTGTGGTATCAACCAATACCTGAATCTATCATTTTTTATACTTTTCAGTACTTCCCTTTTATGGCTTATACCTACTAATAGAGTTGGGGTTCCAAAACTCCCAACCAAAAGAATTTTTATTAATTCACAAATTATGGGTAAGACTATAACAATTAGACAGAAGAAAGGTCTTATTTTCACCATGCCCAGTAGAATTCTTTAGCAAGTGGTGGAGTTAACATTTATACCCAGGATACTGATTCTAGAACCTGTGCCCTTTATCACAATGCTGTAATAAACCCCAGAACTATTACACATGTCTTTGAACAATGGAATTTTGTTCTGAATTAAGACAAGCTTGCATACACCTATATGCATCCAGTTTTTTAAATATTATTTTGATATATTATAAAAAGAACCCAAAAAGAGAGCCTACAATGATGCAAATGGTATTTTCCTATTCTTAATAATTTAGATAAAAAAGATAATTTAAGACAAAATCATTTATTTTCCTACAAAGCTATCTTTGATATTCATGGGAAGAGGCATACAATTCAAAATTTACTGTCTTAGTTATATAGAAAAACAATACCCTGTGCTTGTATTTTACATATGTCTCTGATCCAGATCAATGGCAAGTGCCATCCAAAGCATGACTACAAAAACAGAACTAGAGATCTATGTTATGTAACCTTGCCTTTTGAGAATAGAGGTTCACCTATGAGAAGTGTTTGTTTAGGTAGAGGATAAATCAACTCAAAGTAGGGATTTCTGTTGTAGAAGGTACTATACAATCTGACACTAGAATTTCCAGGCATCTATCCAATTACTCACAAACAGGATATGGGTGGGATTAGCTTGTGCACTAGAAACAGTCAGATCACAGGATGTCCTCAGTTGGAAAACCTAAACATGAGAGTTCTCTGTACTACTCTAGGGTTATAAAGTTAGACTGACTCTATAATCAGAACGTCCTAGTATTCTACAGACTTTAGATTGAAATTACTGATATACAACTGTCTTTTAAGAAAAGCGTCTAAGACCAAAATGAACTAGAAGTAAATGAATATCTACAGGGAGCTCTTTAAACTGTCCTCTTTTCCCCAATATCTCTCAACTAAGAATAGCTGTCAACCTGAGTAATGGGGGTGGGGTGAGGGTAGGGGGCAGAGTAATGTTTTCTCTAGGTCACATACTTTCTATTCAACTTAGAGCTTGAATCTTCAGATTGGCAACAAGTACAACACTGGCAAATCTTACAATTCCGTTGCAATTCACAAGTTACAAAGCACTATAACTAGAACATCCTTAGAGCAATACTACCGTGACACTGGTAGAGATGGTATTATTATCACTTTTTAAGGAAAAGATACAGAAAACTTAGTAAAGTTAAGCAAACTATTCAAATTCACACAGAGAGTAATTAGAAGAAAAGGATAAAAATAGGTCTCTGGAGTTCTCTCCAAAGTACCATGGTACTCCAGAAATAAATTCTTGCAGCATTCTTCAAATACATCATCACATTTAATTTTTATAAAACCTTTGGGTTATTTATATGTATGCATATACAACTGATACATTCTAACAATTATACCACCCTTTGGTAAACATCTGTACTCCAACTTTTTAATATGTGAGGAGAAGGTGAGGTCTAGAAAAATATACCCTTAAGTACCATCAAAATATAGACTGCCACACAATAATTTCTCAGCCGTGAAAAAGGAAACAAGGTGAAAATCAAGGAAAAAATCAGGTTTCAGGCCAGATAGTTTAAAAACTTTAAAATGGGCCGGGCGCGGTGGCTCACGCCTGTAATCCCACCACTTTGGAAGGCTGAGGCGGGTGGATCATGAGGTCAAGAGATCGAGACCATCCTGGTCAACATGGTGAAACCCAATCTCTACTAAAAATACAAAAAATTAGCTGGGCATGGTGGTGCGTGCCTGTAATCCCAGCTACTCAGGAGGCTGAGGCAGGAGAATTGCCTGAACCCAGGAGGCGGAGGTTGCGGTGAGCCGAGATCGCGCCATTGCCCTCCAGCCTGGGTAACAACAGCGAAAACTCCATCTCAAAAACAAACAAACAAAGAAAAAAAACTTTAAAATGGGTATAATTTACATAATTCAAAATTTGTGAGTGACTGATGCTACAGATCACAACTGAGTAAATGGGTCCAGTGATGAATAATTAGTCTAGGAAGTTCTTCATGTTGAGAAATGTGCTTAATTTTGGATTTTTAAAAAGAATGTCTCAGGTTTATTGTAGAATATATACAAAGTAATTTTTACTTTTATTTCCTTAACCTTTGTTTTCTATGAGGCCATATTTTCTCTGCCACAGTTTTGCCTACCACATTCTTTTTAGAAATATTACCATCCTGGCTAAAGGAAAATTGAATTGTAATTATTAAAATGGATTTTAGTAAATCTTGAGAATACTTGAGAGTGCTACCAAATGGCGATGCTCTGAATCCATCAGAACTAACAGTGGAAATTCATTTAGTAATGGTTTACTCAAAATTTAAAAAATACTTTCCTAGATTTCTTTTTATTCTTAAAAAAAAGGCTGTCTAACCCAAATTCAATTGATTCAAATTCGTGGTTTTCTGGTTTTTGTATTTAAAATTAATATTTAATAAAATACTAAATATATACCCCTTCTTTTTTTGGCTATCTATCCCAAATTTCTTGAGAAGTTCTAACATTCCTCCCAAAGTAACAACTACTGAATGTTAACCTATCAAATTTTTTCAAATGTTCTGTAAGAAAGGAGCTTTTTTTCCCATTAAAAAAAAAAAACCCACCTTGATTGTATTTATTTTATAGGATAGCTTGAAATGGAAGGCTGATGCTCCACTTAAGGACCAGTACTCTGTCTACACTCACTATTTTGTTTATAGCCTATACTACGGTTATTATTATTAAGCATAAAATGTTGATTCATCAGGCTGAAAATGTAAAATAAGGCAATAAAATATCAAGATTTGGTAAACAGCTTAAAAGAGAAAAACCTATGCAATATATTACACCAACAAACCACATGTCAAAACAGAAATTCTCACCTTAGGAAAATAAGGTACATCTGAGCAGCATAAATGTTCTAACACTAGTTTAGCAAACCATGAGCTGTCAAGTTCCAATAACCTATTATTCACACCTCTTTAATCACTTCCACAGAGTCGATTATAAATAGCCTCATACACTTTTAAATAAGGACATTCTGAAATGAAACAAAGAAAGTAGTAAATATTCTTGTACATAGGGATTCAAATCCTAATGCACAACAGAACTGTGTGTTACTCAAACATTCAATATAAAGAAAGCTAACAAAACCTTTTCTTAACTACGTCAAGCATGCACTCTACGTAGATTCAGTGGAATAGCTAAATTGCAGCACCATTTAAATATGGCAGCTTAATAAAATATCATCCCCGGTAAGTTTCACTCATATTACTAAGCCTTTGGGCATTATTCATGATATAGTATAATATAATAATCAATTTGTTGATCTAGCTGGAACAATGTAATGCAAAATCATGATGAAAAGACTAATCTACAAAATAATTATAGTCTCACTGATGATGGCATTGCTTTTCAGTAACTCCATAAAGCTGATAGTATAAATGTATTTCTTCAAAGTGAATTTATGTAAACACATATTAGAGAAAATGTAAAATGTTGTAGCGAAATGGAAAAACACTTTTCAAAAAAATTAATAAAATTAAGTATAATGGGGCAAAGTACCATTTAGTAGGCAAGGGTCAAAAACAACAAGCTGAAATCAACCTAACAAAAGAAAAATAACAAAACAAAAGCAGAAATTTGGCTTTGTATGAAGTGTACTTTCTAAAAATTGATGATTACAGAATCTCTACAAAACATATAAACTATCCTCATTATTCTGGAGCTGTTTTCTACCAATATAGCATCTTAAATGATTATCTGTTGAAATGAGAGTAGCATACTCCTACAATTTCTCTTTTAAGAACTATGCCCGAAGAACAATTGATATCAAGTAATTACAATTAGAGTTGCTTTTAACTATTTAAAAATTTCTAATGAAGGTTACAAACTAAAAATCTTGAAGTTTTGTGTATGAACAAACTTCCTATATAGCCAACTTTTCTCATGTTTCTTACAACTACGTCTGCTTCTAGATAACTCAAGAGATAATACATTACATTTGGGAAGAGACAAATTAGAGGTTTTGACTAATTGCTTAAACACTGATCCTCTTGCATTTACATTATATAGTAACACAACCTTTTGCAATCATATCTATTGCATAAACATTTGTTACTGGAATAATTTGAAAATAGAAAAGTTGGACAAGCATGTATAATATTAACAAGTTTCACAATCTTTTAAAAAATTACATGCAACTCCCAATTTCTACTTAATCGTTTCCTTCACCTGGTTGTAGAACTGTTTACTTAAAAACATTATTTACTGCGCACAAAAAATTAGTCACCTCTGTTCTGTTTTCCATAAGATACACTTTTTAAACAAAAGCTTTAGTTAATTGTGGTAAATTAAGTATCTTCTTACAAGGTGAGTACAATAGAAAATGGCTGACCATAGAGAAAACCATGAAACTCATTTCTGCCCACATTCCAGAAGAGCTACATAAAGATTTCTGAAATGTATACATTGTTTTCCATATCAAGCACTTCTAATTCTACACTCCCGTGCCACACTCATCAATATTTTATTGGATGAATTCTCACATGAAAAAGTACACACACACACACACACACACACACACACACACACACACACACACCATGGAATGCTACGCAGCCAAGAATGAAATATTGTCCTTGGTAGGAGCATGGATGCAGCTGGAGTCCATTATCCTAAGCAAATTAACACAGGCACAGAAAACCAAATACTACATATTCTCACTTCTAAGTGGGAGGCAGGCATTGGGTACACATAGACATAAAGATGGGAACAACTGACATTGGGGACAACCAAAGCGGGAATGAAAAAAAAGGAGTAAGGACTGGAAAACTATTGGGTAACTACGCTCAGTATTTGGGTGACAGGATCATTTGCACCCAAACCTTAGCATCACCCAGTATACCCACATAACAGACCTGCACAAGTACCCCTCAATCTAAAATGAAAGCTAAAAATATAAAATTATTAAAAAAGAAATAGTATAGACATTTTGAAAAATACATTTCTGATATGAAAGCTGTGTTCTTCCAAAGCCATACAGCTAATGATGCTACTGCATTATCTTTAATGCTGCTTTTCAACAGTAAAACCATACAAGGGTCTTCAAGGGAGATGATAATGTGAAGATACTATCTCTAACTTAGTTCTCTTTTAAGAATGAATATAAAATTCTCCTTACTGCCAATATTCTACAATACTTCACAGTATGGGGATTCCTGAAGATTATTACTGCCAATATTCTACAGTATTTCACTGTACATTTCACAGTATGGAGATTCCTGAAGATTTTCTGTGGTCCACACGTAGAAACTAAGGTAACTGAGATGATAATTTCTACTTTTCTATTTCATAGCTTCAGAACTTCACTCAAATGTGAAGGACTATAATTAAGATACTTTTCTACTACTGCACCCTATGCCAAGCACTTTGCTTTTCCCACACTCTCTGGAATGACTTACAGGGCTTCAAGATGAAAAGGCTTTGCCCCATTCAAAACATCTGCTTGAAAGACTGGTCTTCTGACTTTGCTGGTCAGTGCATGCTGGTCAGTGAGGGGAAAAAGAATAAAGAACAGTAGGCCAGAGTAACTAAACTCACTCCAGAAAGGATGGCCAGTAGTTCAAAAGTACATCTATGAATCAAAGCAAACACAGGTTTAGTCAGGGTCAATGTTTGTATCTAAGGGGATCAGATGTGGTCACCTGAAATCAGGTGGGGGGAAATACTGTGATTTGAGTTGGTGCAGTGATTGATTCATTCATTTACTCAAAACATGTATTGAGCTTTTGTCATATGCCAGGTACTGTATAGTTAAGAAAATTAATAAATCAGTTTCTATCCCCAAGGATCTCACTAGTAGGGTAGACGGACAAGTAAATAAATGATAATAAAATGTGGTAGTTTTAATGGACAAAAACAACTTCAATCCAGGTAGAGAACAAAGAGAGAAAACAAGGATTGACTTTCGGAAGGATGGACACTGGGGATAGGTTTCTAGAAATGGAAAGGCTTTAGCAGGGAAGTAACGTCTAAGCTTTTTTTCCCTAAGCTGGGTTTTAACGGATAAACCAATCAGATAAAGAGGGAGATGAAGGTCATTTCAGAAAGAGAAAAGAGAACTGCTCCCTCCATGCAAATTCCATCAAGCTATCCTCAAATTAGCAGCAGAAGCCTGACAGCCTTAAGTTTGCAAGATACTAAATTTTGCTAGATAGCAGATGGTTGAATACAGATGTAAAGAATACACTTGAATTTTAAGAATATATTTGTTTTACCAATATAACTTGAAACCACAGGTAGATTAATACCATATGGTGTCTTAACCCATGCATGGTTAGCCTAGCCCCTCTCATAAGTCACAACCCACACCCATATTCTTCTAAGGTACTCTGGCATAAAAGGACAATACTCCTCCATGCCATGGAGGGTGCATCTGCTAGAATCCACTGACACAACTGCCTGTCCCCCATTTGGTAAGGTTTTCCCAACCATCCATGCACAGTTTTCCCAACCTGGAGTGGCTGAAGCTATAACCAGTCATTCCCCACTAGGCTTCTCCCTAAATTGGTCCAAGGTTGGCAAGAAATAGCATTTTGTTTTATTATTTGGTAAGTTTATGTTCCTCAACAAATGGAGAAAAAAGTGCCTGCTTGTAGCTTTATTTTTAGAACAAGGAAATTGGTCCTCAGCCAATGAAAAATAAGAGGCACAGGGTCAAGAAACATGCTGGATTAGGGGGCATCCAAGATGGCTAAATAGGAACAGCTCCAGAGTGCAGTTCCCAGCAAGAACAATGCAGAGGGTGAGTGCCCACCGCATTTCCAAACAAATTTTTACTGCCCACAGACAAGGAGATTCCTGGGCCAAAAACCTCTATGAGTTTTCAGCACAGTGATTTCAGCTGGTGCTGGGTTGGTGCACAGAAACTCACACAAATCTGGGCAGCCATTTCAACCGGCACCTGGAACGTCTCGGAGAAGAGCCACCCATTCAACTGAAAAGCAGAGACAGGGTGCCAGGTGATCTGGCTTGGCAGGTACCACCCCCACAAAACAAGCGATCTGAAATGTTCTGGATTGAGAGTTTCGCAGCAAGTGCAGCTGGACCCAGGATGGCCCAGCTCAGTGTGGGGAAGGGCGACTATCACTACCGAGGCAGTTCACAAAGCAGCTGGGCAGAGCCTACGGCAGCTCAACAACACCTCTACTGGCAGACTGTGACTAGACTACTCCGTGCCGGGCAGGGCATCTATGAAAAAAGGCAGCAGCACGACAGCAACTTACAAATAAAGCCAACCTTCCTAGGACAGAGCACCTGGGAAAAGAGGAGGTTATGAGTTCCACTGCAGCACACTTAAAAGTACCTGCCCAGCAGCTCTGCATGAACAAGGGAGCTCCCAGCAAAGTACTTGAGCTCCTATAAGGGACAGACTGTCTCCTCAAGCAGCTTCCCGACCCCTGTACACCCAAAGAGACACTTCAAAAAGGAGAGCTCAGGCTGACGTCAGGCAGATACCCTTCTGAGACAAAGATAACAGAAGAAGAAACCAGCAGCAACCCTTACTGTTCTGCAGCCCCTGAGGGTGATCCCCAGGCAAGCAGGGTCTAGAGTGGACCTCCAGCCATCTGGCAGCAGAGAGGCCTGTTAGAAGGAAAACTAAGAAACAGAATGAAATAACTTCATCAACAAAGAGATTCTCCACTCAGAGACCTCATCCAAAAGTCACCAACTACAAAGACCACGGGTAGATAAAGCCACTAAGATGGGAAGAAACCAGTGCAAAAAGGTTGAAAACACCAAAAACCAGAATGCCCCTCCTCCCCCAAAGGATCACAGCTCCTCACCAGCTAGGGATCCAAGATGGATGGAGAATGAATCTGATGAATTGACAGAAACAGGCTTCAGAAGGTGGGTAATAACAAACTTCTCAGAGCTAAAAGAACATGTACTAACCCAAGGCAAAGAAACTAAGAACCTAGAAAAAAGGTTAGATGAGATGCTAACTAGAATAAACAGCTTAGAGAAGAACATAAATGACTTAATGGAGCTGAAAAACACAGCACGAGAACTTCACAAAGCATACACAAGTTTCAATAGTTGAATTGACCAAGCAGATGAAAGGCTATCAGAGATTGAAGATCAACTCAATGAAATAAAATGAGAAGGCAAAATATAGAAAAGAGTGAAAAGAAATGAACAAAGCCTCCAAGAAATATGGGATTATATGGAAAGACCTAATATATGTTTGATAGGTGTACCTGAATGTGACAGAGAATGAATCCAAGCTGAAAAACACTCTTCAGGATATTATCCAGGAGAACATCCCCAACCTAGCAAGCCAGGCCACCACTCAAGTCCAGGAAATACAGAGAACACCACAAAGATATTCCTCAAGAAGAGCAACCCCAAGGCACATAATCGTCAGATTCACCAGGGTTGAAATGAAGGAAAAAATGCTAAGGGAAACCAGAGAAAGGTTGGGTTACCCACAAAGGGAAGCCGATCAGACTCACAGCAGATCTCTCTGCAGAAACCCCACAAGCCAGAAGAGAGTGAGGGCCAATATTCAACATCCTTAAAGAAAAGAACTTTCAACCTAGAATATCCAGCCAAACTAAGCTTGTAGGCAAAGGATAAATAAAATCCTTTATGAACAAATTGCTGAGAGATTTTTGTCACCACCAGGCCTGCCTTACAAGAGCTCCTTAAAGAAGCACTAAACAAGGAAAGGAATAATCAGTACCAGCCACTCCAAAAACGTACCAAATGGTCAAGACCATCAACACAATGAAAAAAAATGCGTCAACTAATGGGCAAAACATCCAGCTAGCATCAAAATGGCAAGATCAAATTCACACATAACAACATTAACCTTAAATGTAAATGGGCTAAATGCCCCAATCAAAACACAGACTGGCAAACTGGATAAAAAGTCAAGACCCATTGGTGTCCTGTATTCAGAAAACCCATCTCACATGCAAGGACACACATAGGCTCAAAATAAAGGGATGGAATTAGATTTATCAAGCAAATGGAGAGCAAAAAAAAAGTAGGAGTTGCAATCCTACTCTCCGATAAAATGGACTTTAAACCCACAAAGATCAAAAGAGACAAACAAGGGCATTACATAGTAAAAGGATCAATGCATCAAGAAGAGCTAATGATCCTAAATATATACACACCCAATACAGGAACACCCAGGTACATAAAGCAATTTCTTAACGACCTACAAAGAGACTTAGACTCCTACACAATAATAGTGGGAGATTTTAACACTCCACTGTCAATATTAGACAGACCAACAAGAAGAAAATCAACAAGGATGTCCAGGACTTGAACTCAGATCTGGAACAAGCAGACCTAATAGACATTTACAGAAATCTCCATCCCAAATCTACGGAATATACATTCTTCTCAGCACTGCATTGCACCTACTCTAAAACTGACCACATAATTGGAAGTAAATCACTCTTCAGCAAATGCAAAAGAGCAGAAATCCTAACAGTCTCTCAGACCACAGGACAAATTAGAACTCAGAATTAAGAAACTAACTCAGAACCACACAGCTTCATGGAAACTGAACAACTGGCTCCTGCATGTCAACTAGATAAACAATGAAATGAAGGCAGAAATAAAATGTTCTTTGAAACCAACGAGAATGAAGACAAAACATACCAGAATCTCTGGGACACATTTAAAGCAGTGTCTAGATGAAAATTTATAGCAATAAATACCCGCATGAGAAGTGGGGAAAGATCTAAAATCGACACTCTATCATCAAAATTGAAAAAGCTAGAGGAGCAAGACCAAAAAAACTCAAAAGCTAGCAGAAGACAAGAAATAACTAAGATCAGAGCAGAGCTGAAGGAGATAGAGACACAAAAAACCCTTCAAAAAATCAATAAATCCAGAAGGTGGTTTTTTTGAATAGATCAACAAAACAGACTGCTAGCCAGATTAATAAAAAAGAAAAGGGAGAAGAATCAAATATATGTAATAGAAAACAAAAAAGAGGATATCACCACTGATTCCACAGAAATATAAACTACCATCAGAGATTACTACAAAACAACTGTATGCACATAAACCAGTAAACCTGGAAGAAGTAGATAAATTCCTGGACACTTGCACCCTCCCATGCCTAAAGCAGGAAGAAGTTGAAACCTTGAATAGACCAATAACAAGGGCTGAAGTTGAGGCAACAATAGCCTACCAACAAAAAAAAGTACAGGTCCAGATGGGTTCACAGCTGAATTCTACCAGACGTACAAAGAGGAGCTGATACCATTCCTTCTGAAACTACTCAAACAATCCAAAAACAGGGAATCCTTCCCAAATCATTTTATGAGACCAACATCATTCTGATACCAAAACCCGGCAGAGACTCAACTAAAAAAGAAAACTTCAGGCCAATATCCATGATGAACATAGATGCAAAAATGTTCAATAAAATACTGACAAACTGATTGCAACAGCACATCAAAAAGCTTATCCATCACGATCAAGTAGGCTTCATTCCAAGGATGCAAGGCTGGTTCAACATACACAAGTCTATAAACATAATCCACCACATAAACAGAACCAAAGACAAAAACCACATGATTATCTCGATAGATGCAGAGAAGGCCTTCAACAAAATTGAACAGCCCTTTATGCTAAAATCTCTCAATAAACTAGGTATTGAAGGACCGTATCTCAAAAAAACAAAAGCTATTTACAACAAGCCTACAGCCAATATCATACTGAATGGGGGAAAACTGGAAGCATTCCCTTTGATATCTGGCACTAGACAAGGATGCCCTCTGTCACCACTCCTATTCAATATAGTATTGGAAGTTCCAGCCAGAGCAACAGGCAAGAAAAAATAAATAAAGGGTATTCAAATAGGAAAGGAGGAAGTCAAATTGTCTCTATTGGGAGATGACGATGGTATATTTAGAAGACCGTACCATCTCAGCCCAAAATCTCCTGAAACTGATAAGCAACTTCAGCAAAGTCTCAGGGTACAAAATCAATGTGCAGAAATCACAAGCATTTCTATACACCAATAACAGACTAACAGAGAGCCAAATCATGAGTGAACTCCCATTCACAATTGCTACAAAGAGAATAAAATATCTAGCAATACAACTAACAAAGGAGGTAAAGGACCTCTTCAAGGAGAACTACAAACCACTGCTCAAGGAAACGAGAGGATACAAACAGATGGAGAAACATTCCATGCTCATTGTTAGGAAGAATCATTATTGTGAAAATGGCCATACTGCCCAAAGTAATTTATAGATTCAATGACATCTCCTTCAAGCTACCAATGGCCTTCTTCACAGAACTGGAAAAAACCACCTTAGACTTCATATGGAACCAAAAGAGAGCCTGCATAGCCAAGACAATCCTAAGCAAAAAGAATAAAGCCAGAGGCATCATGCTACCTGATTTCAAACTGTACTATAAAGCTACAGTAATCAAAACAGCATGGTACTGGTACCAAAACAGAGATATAGACCAATGGAACAGAACAGAGGCCCTGGAGGCAATGCCACACATCTACAACCATCTGATCTTTGACAAACCTGACAAAAACAAGCAATGGGGAAATGATTCCCTGTTTAATAAATGGTGTTGGGAAAACTGGCTAGCCATGTTCAGAAAGCAGAAACTGGACCCCTTCCTGACACATTACACTAAAATTAACTCCAGATGGATTAAAGACTTAAACATAAGACCTAATGCCATAAAAACCCTAGAAGAAAACGTAGGCAAAACCATACAGGACATAGGCATAGGCAAGAACTTCATGACTGAAACACCAAAAGCATTGGCAACAAAAGCCAAAACAGACAAATAGGACCTAATTAAACTCCAGCGATTCTGTACAGCAAAAGAAACAATCATTCGAGTGAACCGGCAATCAAAAGAATGGGAAAAAGTTTTTGCAATCTACTCATCGGAAAAACAGCTAATATCCAGAATCTACAAAGAACTAAAACAGATTTTCAAGAAGAAAACCCATCCAAAAGTGGGTGAAAGATATGAACAGACACTTTTCAAAAGAAGACATATGTGAGGCCAACAAACATATGAAAAAATGTTGATCATCACTGATTATTAGAGAAATGCAAATCAAAACCACATTGAGATACCATCTCACACCAGCTAGAATGGCAATCATTAAAAAATCTGGAGACAATAGATGCTGGAGAGGATATGGAGGAGAAACAGGAAAACTTTTACACTGTTGGTGGGAGTGTAAACTAGTTCAACCATTGTGGAATACAGTGTGGTGCTTCCTCAAGGATCTAGAAATAGAAATTCCATTTGACCCAGCAATCCCATTACTGAGTATATACCCAGTGGATTATAAATCATTCTATTATAAAGACAGATGCACACATATGTTCATAGTGGCACTGTTTACAATAGCAAAGACCTGGAACCAACCAAATGCCCATAGACAACAGCCTGGACAAGGAAAATGTGGCACATATACACCATGGAATACTATGCAGCCATAAAAGTGATGAGTATGTCCTTTGTAGGGACATGGGTGAATCTGGAAACCATCATTCTCAGCAAACTGACAGAAGAACAGAAAATCAAACACTGCATGTTCTCACTCATAGGCGGGTGTGGAACAATGAGAACACATGGACACAGGGAGGGGAGCATCACACACTGGGGTCTATTGGCAAGGGCCAAGAGAGGGGCAGCAGTAGGGTAGGGAGGTCAGGGAGGGATAACATGGGGAGAAATGCCAGATGTAGGTGACGGGGGGATGGAGGTAGCAAACCACATTGCCATGTGTGTACTATGCAACAATCCTGCATGATCTGCACATGTACCACAGAACCTAAAGTACAATAATAATAAAAAAGCAACAGGCTGCATTGTTCATGAGATGTATTGACAAATCTCAGTATTTATGGAATGAAGGAAGAGAGAGAATGCTGAAGTCATCAAAGATATGATGAGACTGAGACATGCATGACTTGTTGAAAACTAAAAGATGTGAGAGTTTTTACACAAAGGCAAGTGAGGTAGCCAGAATTCTAAGATGACTGACCTCCAATGACCCTGGCCTTCTATAATCCCCTTCCCTTGAGTATAAGCAGGACCTGAGAATCACTGCTGTGATTATGTTAACCTGGCAAATGTGAAGTGATTCTGCATATGTAATTGAGGTACCCCATCAGCTGATTTCAAAGCAGATTATCCTGGGTGAGCCTAATTTAATCAGGTGAACCCTTAAAAGAGGATTTAGGCCTTCCTTGAATTAAGAGAGGCAAAGCAGTAGACTCTCTCTTTCTTCTGACACTTTTGAAAAGGTAAAGAGCCATATTGTGAACTGCCTATGGAGAGACACAATCTTCCTACAAATGCAAGGGAACAAATTCTGTCAAGAATCTGAATGAGCTTGGAAGAGGATCCTGAGCTAGATATGAGAATGTAGCCTGGCTGGTACCTTGATTGTTACCTTAAGCATAAGAGCCAGCTAAGCAATGCCTGGACTCCTGACCCATGGAAACACGAGATAATATGTGTTGTTTAAATCACTACATTTGTTGTCATTTGTTACGCAGCAATAGAAGTTTCTTTCATTAAGCAAGTTCCCAGCTTTTCTAAGAGTAAAGAAGACAGGATTTAATCTTTGGGTTGTCAGGGCCTGGGCACATGCGTTATATAGAGTGGCTGTATTTTCAGCTAAGGTCATCAAAGTAGAAATTTAGTAATACAATATATATTAGAACAAAGAGGAGGTAGGAGAAAATGTAATTAAATTGTTAAGAGGATCTCGTCTTCATCTAGGATATTCCAGATACTGAGGCTGAGACAGCAGGCAGGCTAATTCCAGACACCACTAGTTAGGACGTATGAGGCCAATATACTGCTTTACTCAGCTCTGGTTACCCAGACTATAAGCCACTTGATGGCAGATATCATGCCTATCTTATTCATCCAGTCTGTATCCTCAGCTCTCAGCCAGTACCTGGCACAGCTTAAGCATTTATTGAATGAATGAATAAATGACTTGTTTTCATCCTGGGCAAGATGAAGCAGCAGTTCAATACATCTAAAATTTTATGAGGAAAAATTAGTACAAATCAGCAACACTTCATGATTCCTCAAAAATATCCAACTTAACTCATAGTTAAAGTACAGATAATTTGAGATGTTACAACAGAGGCAGTGATCTATCTAGTCATCGTTCAGCTAACTACAAAATAGCGAATGAGTGCCCACTATGTGGCAGATGTGAGAAAATGACTCTTGTAACTGATGTCCCTGAACTCACTCATTCTAGCTGTTCTCTTAGCCAATCTCCACACATTAGCCACAGTAGTTAATATCTTAATAAGACAAATCATCTTATATTATTCCACTATTCAAAACCTTTTAATGATTTTTCATTACACTGAGGATAAAATCCAAACCTTAATTTAGCTGTCCAGAATCTGGGTTCTAGCCCATCTCCAGCTTTACTCCTGCCATGAACCTTATTCCCTCAGAGCATTCATGCATGTTACAGCCCCTGCCTACAGCATTGTCTACCACCTGCTCATTGTTCAGATCTCTCAATGTAAGTGACTTCCGTACAGTATTTATCATACAGCTTATAGTTATAGGATTACTTTTTAATATCCAACTCTATCATTATACTGGAAACTCCATGAGGTCAGGGATTGTGTCTACTTTGCTTAGAGAAACATTACCAGTACTAAGAATACCTTATCCAAAATTCTTGAGAGAATAAGTGTTTGGATTTCATACATATCTTTTAATTTTTGGAATATGTACATTATACTTACTGGTTCACCATCCCTAGTGTAAAAATCTAAAATCCAAAAATGTTCCTTTGAGCATCATGTTGGCACTCAAAAAGTTTCAGATTTTGGAGCATTTCAGATTTGGGATGCTCAACCTGTATACACATTTTTGTTGAATCGATAAAGTCCTAGGAGACTACTCAATCACAAAGGATGAAAGCTATTGCTACCACCAGTCAGAACACAGAGCACCTGTTAGGAACATGATGTGACTCTAGAACACAATTCCTAACCTCAGTGGACTACAAAGAGAGGCAAGCAACCAAGGAAACTAACATGTCTGCCCACTCTACCACCCCATCAAAAAATACAACAAAATAAACCCTGAACAACACCAAAACCAAAGTAGTTCTGTTCCTATTTTTTAAATATTGATATGATAAGACTGAGAGAAACATGACTTGTTGAAAACTAAAGGATGAGTTTTTACAAAAAGGCAAGTGAGGTGGCCAGAATTCTACGATGACTGACCTCCAATGACCCATGGCCTCCTATAATCCCTTTCCCCTGAGTATAGGCAGGACTTGAGAATATGATGGAATAGTACTGCTGTGATTGTTATTTGGCAAATGTGCATTTTAAAATTTCAAATTTTAAAACTCTTAAGAATTCTACTGTTAAGAAAACAAAGGTTTTAAAAATCACTGATTTAAAATCCTTTATTATCTGGCTCCTGCCTTCTTCTGCAGCTCAATGACCATACCTACATCCCCCCATCCACTCTGTCCAAACAAATCTACATTCTGGCCTTGGAGAATGACTTCCTCCAACTCAACTTGCTTTTTTTTTTTTCTTTTCTTTTTTTGCCACTGGGCATTTGTTCATGTTCCCCTTGCAGGAATCCTGCTTGTCTCTGTGTAGCCATCCCTTCCTCTCAGAGGTGGCACTAGCATTCCCATATGGGAAGGTTTAGGGTGACACTCTTGAGGGTGCACATGCTGGATATTTGACTTCCATGTGTATTCCCATAGAAAACATAGACTGTTACTTTGTGTCATTTGGTATGATTTAGAAGACTGAGGGAGATTATTAGGCACTAAAATTTCCTAATTCCCTCCTTGGTGCTGAGGCTGCTTCTACAAAAAAGTTTGCTTGACACCACTAGAAGAGACTAGGTACCCCACACTCTTTTGTGTTTACCTGTGTTCAAGAATTTATACTATATTAGGATTGTCTGTCCACCTATCTTTCCTACTAGCCTATAAGCAGGCTGAGAGATGACTGTCTTCTCACGATTGTAGTCCAGAAATCCAGCAAAGTGCCTGGAATGTGGTAGATGTTCATCAATATTTTTTTGACTGAATCAAGCACTTCATGAAACCCTATTATGTGCAAATTACCATATCAGATGTTCAGAATGAGGAGCAGAGATACCACCTAGTTAAAAATATGAAATGTAAAATATTTTTTAAAGCTTCAAATAAACAAAACATTAGCAAATATGGAAGATAGTAAGTATTAGAAACTTCTACTAACCAACATTCCTACACATCTAAATTTCTAAGTAGAATACCTTATATAGCACCAAAGAAGTACTAAATACATTACAATATATTTTCGTATGGTGTAAATTTTACTGAATAGAGTGCTTAGTGTTGTTAAGAGAGTATGTGAAAAATCACTCATTACCGGAATACTCAATTTCTTCTAGCTACTCTCAGGATCCAAAATAAAGGAATGATCCAGATCGGAGGACTACACCAACCTAAACCTCACACCTCACAGGCAGTTATAGATGTGATTTTTAAAATTTTAAAGGAGAAGAAGTACGTCCTTGAAGAGGAAAGATGATGCACTAAGACAAGATGTGGGAACAGACACAGACTGTGTAAGAAGAATGAATGTTACCATGAGGAGACTGGCACGAAAGAAAAAAAGTAAGATTTGGAGAACTCTAAATTTTACACTGAGTTTACTTTAGATTTCATAAACAACTGGGGGACTGTAAGTCCTAGCCTGCGGATCGAAAACATACAAATATTGCTTAAATAAATCGTTGGCACATTGTAGGTCCTCAAATGTCTGCTGAATAAATAAGTTCGTAACTAAATGTATTTGAGCAGTGCAAGACTGAGACATGGTTCCCAGCGTGGATGCTGATGTAGTAAACCAGGTATAAAAAGATGACAGCCAGGGACAAGGGTACCAGCTGTAGAACTGGACAATAATGGTTTTGTAAATATTCTAACAGCCCAAGTTTTTACACTGACACTCATTTCTTTAATCAGAGCAATGCTACCAATAAAAACTTTGGGGGCTTTTATGGTATAATCAAGATGTTTGATGAAAGGATTTAATTTGGTAAATACCTGCCCATTTTATTAAGTTGTTAGATTAAATACAAAATGTGCAATTGAATTCATTTCTTCTATGCATTTCTGTTTTTCTCTCTGGTGGTCTGAAACAAGACTTAGGTACATTGTAATATCTTCTACTTTATAAGGCACTTTGATATCTTTAGTCAAATGGCATATTTTAAAACTTGCTTCAATGACTAATAGGAAAAATGACTAAAGAGTTAATTGAGGATTCACATTCCATATTTTACACAAAAACCTACATAATAGTCTTGTACCATACTGATTAAAACGGAAGACCAGAAATGCTGTCTTCCATTTTAATCATTTGGTTCAAGACCATTATGTAGGTAATTGTGAGCTTATGACAAGACTAGAAAATATATATCAGCACAACATCATCTGAAGGTAAGAAAAAAATTAGTATTTTGTTACACTTTGCATTATAGTAGTAAAATATAAAAAATAAAAATGCTTAACATTTAATTATACCAATTTTAGGTCAGAAGTCTATAGCACACAAAAGAAATTAGGAGCCCGCTTATAAATATACTTAGAACTACATTGTCTTCCCTAAAATATAAATTATTAAATCATAATCAGAACACCAAAAACAGTCATGATAGTCTTTGTAACTACATGTTAGTATCAAACAGTACTTCATATTTGAAATCCGAAAAAAAAAAATCACTTCTTAGATAATCACACTTCTATACTGGGCATAACTGTAAATGAGAACATAATTTCAAATATTTCAACCATTTTTATACTAGCAAAAATTAATAAGATATTAGTATTTACATCTAAGACTATTAAAAATAATTACAGTCTCAATTTTTAACAATTAGATATCTCATGTTCTAATGCCCTCTTAAATTTTTGGATGTCAACCTGAACAGCTCTTAAAACACTGGAGAAATTCTGGGTAACTTTTTTGTTATTGTTTAGAATGAAAGAGAAATCAACCATTTTTGCCAACTATCAACTATAAAGGATTATGAAACAAAATAACCAATCAATATCAGTGTTTCTAGATTACCCTTTAGAAGGCAAAAAAGGCAACAAATATCTCACATACAAATTTTTGCTTTCAAATGAAATTTTCCCTTTATATATTTAGAACAATCCTCTCAAACTGTATTTATAAAACTGATAAAGGTATGTTAAAGTAGAGCAAATGATAAAAGTCTATGTATGTCAGAAATCAATGACATAAATTAAAAATATCTGGTGAGTCCAATAAGATGTTATTTTTTTAATTATAATTTTTTCCAAATATAGAAGAATCCTTTACTTGAGAAAAGTTAGAAAATGAAGATGATCAAAAAGACTTTAAAATACATGTGATCCCACCACCCATAGATAATGGCTTCTCCCAAAAACCTTACCTCTTTGATACACAGGATCAAAGAGCTATTTTTCTATACTAGTAATTAGCAGTAATAGTAGTAGTAGTAATAGTTGTAGCAGCGTCAACAGCAGCAGCCAGAATTCTTAGGGTAAAGGGACTATGTATATTTATGGCACTGTACTGTCTGCACAGAAATCCTGTTCTCTCTCTCTTGAACAGTTAATTCTATTGAAAACACAGACTTTGTATTCCAAAGGAAAACCTTAAGGCATGGCATTCCGCCATCAGCAGTGCCCAGCAGATCAAAGTTCTTTGCAAAGTAAGGAAGATGGAGGTGGGCAAAGTGGATTGTAAAATGATTTTGAACAAGAAACAATGTAAAACTGATAAAACAGGACTGAATGAAATCTATGATTCCTGGTTCTCAACAACCTTGTGTGAATGAGTCTGATCCCTTCATGTTAAGTTTCAGTTTCAATCTTTTATCAATTTGTGTGCTTTAATATATCAAAAATCTGGTTTGCAATGTTATGTATAACCAAGTGAGGACTAAATTTTACTTTGCTGAGGGTATCTGCGAAACAGAAAGAAGACAGTTATCACAGGTAAAGGGCTTAGTAGAAATATCATGAAATGTCCACTATGATGCTACACAGGACAGGATATCATGATCAGGCATTCTATAATGAGTTATCACAGGCAGACATGTGAAAATATCAACACATAACCTCTAAAATCACTGAGTCATCAATGCAGACATAGAATTAGAGATTTTGCCTTAGTTAAGAAATAATTTCATAACTAAAATTAGAACTATAAACATTTGCATGTAGTAGCCCCTCTAATTTTCAAACATATTTTAAAGTATTTGTTTTTATAGGAGCTAAATAGTATAGTGATGTATTTGATATGCTCCAATTAATCTTTTAACAAAACAACAAAGGTAAAGAGAAAACACTTGACAATCTCATGAGGACAACTTTATACAAACTATAATCCAGTGTATAAATACAAACCAAAAATTTTGGCAAACGCCACAATTCATTTAATTTTTTTCATTAAATTAGTACCTTTTTAGTAGAGATATTATTACCAGTTGAGAAGATATATAAACCTTTTTTGTTTAAGAATTTCAAGTTAATTGCTATGAAATTATAAAAATGTTGTCTAGAAACAAAATTGAATTGTAATAAATTTCAGTCTCAAAGACAAAGACTGTATCTATATTCCTAATAGTCATGATTGTTTACAAGTAGCCTTATTTAGAGATCATTTTTTTCTCTTTCAAACGTTTTGCCCTGAAGAAAAACCACTAAATGCCTCTCAGTGGACTCTGCTATCAGTGAGCTCACCAGCCTGTTATCAGATACTACTTATTTTTCCTATTTGTCCTTTTCCTTTCTTTTGACAAATCAGTTCAGTCCCTTTGCCCAACAGGTTTTGCTTTCTATTTCTACACCACTACCAGTATTTTTCTACCTCTCTAGCTGCAATGACACATTCCCTTCCTTTTTCACTGAAGATTGTCAAAAGCAGTTTCTCCCCTCATCTACACAATACCTAAAATTCTACCTCCTGTGAAAAGTTTTCATAAAGAAAAAAATGCATTTTTTGCTAGACTATTCTGGCAGACACAGGGCTTATTACCTATGAGGCCCAAAATGCGCTTACCACTTTATCAGTACAAGCTTTGATTTATGCTACTTGTTTAGTTGCTTGCAGATCTTTCTACATGTCTTTATTGTTGTATGTTTTAAGCATCTGGTGAACAGATATTGTATTTACTTTACTTCATTTTTACAGTTAATACCTTGTAACAACATCATGCAAATCAGATGCAGAATTAATGCTTCTAATGCTTATTTTCTATATAGTCTAAGTATATAATCAATCTTGTGATTTTGGATTAAAATAAATGAAATAAAATCATTTTTTCCATAGATTCTATGGCATTTAAAAATTCCTAATCTTTAAACATTGTCAAACGAGCAACTGCAGGGTAAGTTAGCTGGCTTTAAATAGGGCCTCGCTCTTTCAGTTATATTTCCAGGACACAGGAGGGTTTTACTACCTTTGCTGGACTGATAGCAATACTCCCTGCTTAAACCTTTAGCCAGATACTTTCTGATATGTGTTGGTATTCTTTACACATGCAGGAGAAACTTTCTGAAAGGCTTATTACATTTTGGACTGAAAAACCAAGGAAATAAACTGAGCCAATGAGTCCTTAGAATTCTATAAAGAGTCTTAAAGAAGTGTATTTTATCAATTTTAAAGCAAATTCTACAAGTGACATCATAATATAAAAATTAGTATTCCCTTCTTATCTAGTTTTTAAAAGTTAGTTCTCTATTGTATGTGTGAAAAAGAGGGGGAAATAAGACATTTTGTAAAAGTAGGACATATTTTCACTAAATCTGCAAAGAAGTAAGTAGTGTTGTAAATATTTCTCCCCATCCTTATCTTTTTACAGTTGTGTTCCTGAAAAAATATTTTACTCTGTATCAGGTGGTTCAAACATAATGACTTCTGGTTGGGATTGTGAAATGGAATTAAAAATTTTCAAAAGATCATCGTATATTGGCACATTCAAGTTTGCAAGCATCCTTAAGAACTTAAGCAATTCCTTCCCCAACCCATTATTCCACAGTTTATTATAATAAAAGGTAACTCTCACATGAAACGATGTAAAAAAATTGGTTTTAGTTGGATTGTGCAGTAAATGAATTAAGCAAAACTTTAGCAAGAAAGAGACCTGGAAAAAGAGACTAGCTGTAATAGAAACATCTTCCACTTTATACAGGTGAGTATTAGGTAGCTATCAAATAAAACTAGTAAACTGACAGGCCTGTGTAAAAACCACAATGTTTGGGTTTATAAATTTCTAAATTTTAATTTCCAAAATCTTTAAAAAAATAAAGTTTAGAAGCACTATAAACGCAAGAAACAACGATCACTTTAGAAATAATCACAGAAAAGAGTAAAGTACTGTACTGAATATGAAGCATCAGGCTTTATGGGTAAAGAAACAGTTTTCTGGGTTAAGCCCAACATGTAGTAGTTAATTCAGGAATACAATTCTGTAGTGCCAATTGTTTTTACTTCTTGTATTGGCTTGCTAAAGTTTATTGGAAGTTTGACCACCTTTGACACTTTTATAAGAAAATTTTAACATGCTCCCTTTTCCCCTCTCCAATAATTTGCTAAATTACTAAATAACATGCATGTACACACAACTGCTTTCAAATTAGGTAAATTTTCCACAATTTTCTAAATATCCGTAAGTCATTATTTAAAAAATAATTCCCATTTTGGCTAAACTGGGAAAAGGAATGAATAACCAAAGAGTCAAGAAATTTCTGCTTCCTGTTCTCTTATTTCTCTTCTGCAGAACAGGCTACATAATTTGTGGAACTCAGCGCAAAATAAAAATTCAGGGATTCGTGTGTGAAACTAAGAATTTTGGCCAGGCGTGGTGGCTCACGCCTGTAATCCAAACACTTTGGAGGCCAAGGTGGGCAGATCACCTGAGGTCAGGAGTTCAAGACCAGCCTGACCAACATGGTGAAACCCCGAAGAAAGAAGAAAGAAGAGAGGAGAAGAGAAGAGAAGACGAAAGGAAGAAAGAGAGGAAAGAGGAAAGAAAGGAAAGAAGAAAGGA
>NW_022437051.1:5329758-5378006 GCF_009761245.1 Sapajus apella
AAGGAAGGAAGGAAGGAAGGAAGGAAGGAAGGAAGGAAGGAAGGAAGGAAGAATTTCAAGATGGCAACAGCAGAATGTTAAAAAAGCTGAGCCCTGTGTGACTGTACAGGATGCACACCCATGAATCCAGCCTGTTCTCTTCCCTCTGTGACCTTGACTTTGGTTCACACCCTCTCCCAGTTCAGTCTCCTGTCAAACAGTTATTTCCTCTGAAGTCATCCATCTCTGCCTTCTCTCTCTCAGCCACCACATGGCTTACATTCATGCTGTAATCATGCTACTATCTTCAGACTGAAAAAAATAAAAGAAGAGATGCAGTTTGAACAAGACAAAAGACAAGATCCAACCCACAGTTTAATGTAATACCTCCCAATGATCTTTGAATTATTTTAATTGTAACCTAATCTTTTCAGGAAAAGAACAGGATATATCACATGCATACAAAGATGCACTTGCTTTGAAAACGATATAAAGTAATTACTATGTGAAAATAAGTAGTGTTTAAAGTACAACCAAATATGTATTCTTTTCATTAAAGGTAAAAACAAATTCTCTCAAGTAGAAGGTCTGCATTTTGTTTGTAACCAGAGTATCCAAGTCAGTTAACATATTTTTAAAATGATTTCAAGGCTATAAAGTTGGTAACTTTTTCAGTAAATGAATACTTGCATAGGCAAGTGTTGCGTATAGGCAGGTAAAGAATAGATAAAGGCAGGTATGCAGAAGCCTACATTGTCATTAATAAAAAAAAACTATTCATTTATTCTTCCTGAAACAGGAAAAAGAATCAATGTAATAGAGCACAGACTTTAAGAAGTTTAAAAAACAAAACAAAACAAAACAAAAAAAACGGGTGTAGAAAAGGGTACACAGCAATCGGAGAAGCAAGGATTAAACTGATACATAATCTTCAACTCTAACTGCAATCGTAAATTTGTTGCTTCAAGTACACTGTTCCTACTCTTAAAAAGAATGTGTTTTACTATTTTTAAATTTCCAAAAGGATAATATACTGAATCTTTATAACTTTGTGAAAACTTAATATAGTAAACATAGACTAGTCTGTTCATAGTCAACATGTACATGGTTTATTCCTTAAAGACTGTGAATTTCCAGCAGTAATCTGCCTTCACGGTTTAAAATGTATTTTTATTGTTTCAGAAATAAAATATGAGTTCTACAGACATAACAGTTTTACCATATCATTAGCATTATCCATGTGTTTTCACTTAAGGCAAAAGTGTAAGAGATATTAAATAGTACCTAGTTTTATACTATTTCTTGGAAATATTTAAATAAATTTATAAAAGGAAACAATATGTAATATAAATAATATACTAGTAATCACTCTTTAATATCCACAATATTTGGCATCTTTTAAAGGAGGCAGTGTAAACAAAAATCTGTAAGAATGTTGATTCTATTATTTTGTCCTATCTAGCAGATAATTAGGCTGAAGATTCTTACTTTTAAAAATGAATTTTTTACAGACTAGTCTCATCTCTTAAAGATCATTATTCTATCTAAGAATTAAATACATTGACACTCTTCTTAAAATAATTCTTTAGTTTTGTCAAATCATTTAAGCTGCCAAAAAACTGAATATCAGAGAACCCATCATGACACACATGCACACGAGCTTCTGATTACAAGCGGGGAAAGTAGGGTAAGTGTTTAATACAGGTAAGATTTTGAAAAAGTTTTTACCAAGTGCTCATATAACAATAACTATTACCTGGTAACTGATAAAGGTTACTGTTTATTAAGTATCAGGTTGTGTACTTTGTTCTTTATAAACATTCTCTCTAATCCTCACAACAATTCTGATACTTAGCATTACTATTTCCATTTTACACAAAAAGAAATGAAATCCTCCTCCAAAATCAAGTTTTTCATTTCTGTTTACCTAAGGTTACACAGTTAATAGAGTAATAAAACTAATATTTGAACCCAAGCTGTCTAATTCCAAAGCCTGCACCTATGATGCACCTCTCCTAGATTATACTTATTATATATCTATATATGCACTCCTATAACATTATATTTATATTCAATTTCTTTCTTTCCAAATAATTTATTGGGGTTCCTGACAGCAAATAACAATAAGAGCCCCAAAAGTTTGTATTAAGAAAAACTGCAGAATGCTTTTTCCAAGTTTGGCTTTACACATCCAATTCTCCTTGCTCCCAATTTTGATCTGCAGGAAGCTTCCTTTGGCAGAAAAAAGATAAAGTGAGATAGCAGTTGTGGCACTCCAGTGTCACATCAAGAGTTTCAGGAGTCAGGAAAGTTTCATCTCCAACAGACTCAGGACTGAGCATTTTATCCTCACTTCATTATAAACCAAAGTCTTCATAAAAGGTCACTAGAGAGCAATCATGAAGAAACAGTAATAAAGTTTAAATAAAACAAAACACACAGCATTGTTTCAAAGCTGGAAGAAACTTCAGCAGTCACTAATAGTTCAATATTTATTTTACAGGTGAGAAAACTGAAAGCCAGAGAAATAACTGTCAAGGATCCCACTACTGATTAATCAGAATTTTTCTTAATGCTCAATCTGGGCACTCAGTCAGGCTTCTTTTCAAACTAAACTCATCATTTCAGGAATACCTTCTCCACCCACTCATACCACTCTTCTTCTTGATCATCAATGTTTTTTTCTAGGATCATTATTTTTTAGCCACTCAGGATAATACTTTCGAGTAATCTTTGACAAACATTTCACATCTTCTTTATCATTTAATCAGAAGACAAATCCTACTGCTAACAAAACCCTTACATTTATACTTTCTTTTCTGTTCTTACTGCTACCACACTGGATGGTAGCCATATAATCTCCAACCTACACTCTTCCTATGGCCTCCTCCTTGGCCTTTCTTCCTCTTCTGGTCTTTCATCTCTCCGTTAACAACGACGACAACAACAACAACAACAAAATACTGACTTTTGGTTGCCTTCTGAAAGTTGAAACTTTAATCTGGTATCAAAGGCACTGCTCTACCTAAGTACAAACTCCCTTTCCAGGTTTTAGGGTTTTCTTCTGTTAATTTATTTTAAAATAACATATCCAATGCCTATTATGTTGGAGTTATATCTGTAAGACTGCACCAAATTAGTATTCTAAATGCATTTGGTTAAAAACAAATCAGAAAAATTACCATATAAAAGCTTTAAAATCTAGCACGATGTTAAAATTGCAGCAAAATTGGTGGGATAACAAATTAGTATAGTCTGTTCTGCTATAATACTTATTTTGAAAATGCAAATTTGTTTCAATGCACTTGGTTTATTAGAGAACGATGTGAGCATAAAGAGAATTTCACCTTTGCTTATGCATGATTTTATCTGTGAGAAACACTAAATGAACACAGAAAATTGCTGTCAGCTTAACTAAGTCATATAAGAATAAACAAAAAGCACATCTGCACACATCTCAAGTTACCAGCCTCTTCAGTTCACTGTGCCTCTGTTACAAGCCACACCCATCACATCCAACATTGCAACTTTCCTTCTGATTTCAGACAATCTTCCTTCCACCACTTCACAACAATTTGGAGACCACAACCCCACACCTACTTCCATAAGCAAACATCAGGGTTTGTTCAAGGTAAAGTGTCACATGTATAATAGTGGTTATATATTTCTTAACCATTTAACATATGTAAAACTGTACTGCACTTGGTATCAGTTTTCTGTCTTTTTGAAAACGCATCACTGACAAAATTTTTGTGGGTTGTACTCCAACCCCATTTTCCTGATAAGCCCTATGATTTTTATTGCCTAATCTAATTCTGGGTAATTAGCTAAAGGAAATAATTTAGGTAAATGTAAGAAGTTATACATACAAATATATCATCTACCATATTAATAACAGCAAAAAAATAGCCTTAAGATATCCAACAGGAAGAAAACAATTTATTAATAATGATACATCAGCAAGATGATCTGTTAGTCATTTAGACAATAATGAAGACTATAATGAAACATGAAGAAATGTCATAATTAAAAAGTAAAGTAAAATTTGTATATTACTATATTTAAATCAGTTATACATATAGTCAAAACAAAATTAAAATTTGAAAATAATTATTTGGTGGTTTTATGTGATTAATATTTAAAAATTATTTTAACAAACAGTTACTTTAACAAAAGTTATGTTGGTAGGCTGAATTATTGTTCCATGCTTTTGAAGATGTAAACTTATAAAACATAGAACAAGGATCCTGAAGCGTTCAATCTCTGTACTGCCTTTGCAACTCTTCTGTAAATTTAAATTGTTTTGTAAGTTTTTTGTAAAAAATATTCCTTACTATGGCAGTAAATGACTGATACTTTTAATGATAAAAGATTCTTTTAAAAAGTATCCATATCAGCCAGGCACAGTGGCTCATGCCTGTAATCCCAGCACTTTGGGAAGCCAAGGTGGGAGGACTGCCTGAGCTCAGGGGTTTAAAACCAGACTGGACTGGGCAACACAGTCTAAAAAAAAAAAAAAAAAAAATTAGCCAGATGTGGTGGTGTACGCCTGCAATCCCAGCTACTCCGGAGGCTGAGGCAGGAGAATTGCTTGAATCCAAGAGGTGGAGGTTGCAGTGAGCCAAGATCATGCCACTGCACTCCAGCCTGGGTGACAGTGCAAGATTCCGTCTTCCAAAAAAAAAGTATCCACATCATAGCAAACTCAAATAGTAATCATATTTAAGTTCAAATGATATTTGAGTATTCCATACTTAAAAAAAATAAAGGGTCAAAACCAAGGATCTGCGCAAAAAAAGAAAGTTCTACATATACAATAATATCAATGTATACTGTCATATTTCCAATACCTTGAGCTCCATGCATGTCATTTACTGGAATATCTGAATGCTTATTCAATGATCCTAGAAACTCTCAAAAACCCTGAACTATCTTAAAATTTTGTGTTGGCTAGTTTTTAATTGCACTCATTTGTTAATTCATCAATATTAACTAAGTGTGCAACATGAGCCAAACACTATATTTCTACATGCTGAGGATAGATCAGTGACCAAAGCAAACAAAAAGCCTTGCCTTTATATTCTAGTGGAAGAAGGCAAAAAAGAAATGGGAAAAGTAGGTAAAATATATGGGATGGTAGATGGTAATAGGTCTTCAAGAAAATAAACTTAAAGCAGGAAGGAGAATTGGGGTGGAGTAGGAGAAATCTGCAATTTTAGATCAAGTGGCTAAAGAAAGCTTCTTTAAATTGACATTTCAGTAAAAATCTCAAGGAATGAGAGAATGAGCCTTGTAGATATACAGGGAAAGAGCATTACAGACAATAGCCAGTGCAAAGGCTCTAAAGCAAGAACTTGCCTGGCAAGTTCTAAGAACAGCAAAGAAGCCAGGATGGATGACTAGAGCAAAGTGGGTGTGAGCAGGCAGGAGTGGTTGGCAGTGGCTTTCTGGGAATGACAGTCCAGAGCACAGAGCATGATAGGCTATTTTAAGGACTTCAGTTTTTATTCTGGTTGATATGAAAAGTCAATGGAGGATTTTCATCAAAAGAGTGACATAACATGGCTTATATTTAAATATAGCTACTTTACCTGCTATATTAAGAATTGACTGAAGTAAGTCAACAGGCAGAAACAGGAAGACCAATTACAGAAGGCTTTCACATCTAAATACAGGTGAGAGATGAAGGTGACTTGGAGCAGGGCGGTAGGAGTAAAGATGGTGAGCAATAACTAAATAGCGGAAATATTTTTAGGACGGAAACAAGATAATAGTTTGGTAACAGAAATGTGAAGAATTATCACATGTGGAATGAAAGGAGGACAGACATCCTTGGTGACGCCAAGGCTGATCAAAAGAGAGCAGGTGGTGTTACTCAGATGGGAAAAACTGCCGGAGGACGTTT
This sequence comes from Sapajus apella, assembly GCF_009761245.1. Lineage (NCBI taxonomy): Eukaryota > Metazoa > Chordata > Mammalia > Primates > Cebidae > Sapajus > Sapajus apella. The sequence goes on from NW_022437051.1 coordinate 5,335,643, forward strand.
TGGTTGGGGGAAGATGAGGAATTCAGTTTACTACATTATATTCTAAGACTAAAGGGGCTGGGCACAGTGACTCACACCTGTAATCCCACCATTTTGGGAGGCTGAGGTGGGTGGATCACCTGAGGTCAGGAGTTCAAAACCATCCTGGCCAATATGGTAAAACCCCGTTTCTACTAAAATTACAAAAATTAGCCAGGTATGCTGGCACACACCTGTAATCCCAGCTACACAGGAGGCTGAGGCAGGAGAATCACTTGAACCCAGGAAGAAGTTGCAGTGAACCAAGATAGCACCACTGTACCCCAGCCTGGGGGACAGAACAAGACTCCGTCTCAAAAAAAAAAAAAAAAAAATGAAGAAGACGACTAAAACTTCTGCTCATTAGCAAATGGATACCCATATAAAGCCATGGTACTATATGAAGTTACTAAGCAAATGAATGTGCAGTTTTAAAGGCCCCAAAATTCCAAATGTTGGAGTATTACCAATTTAGAGATGGGGGACACAAGAAGAAATCAGCAAGAGACTGAAAAGTAGCAGCCAGAGGGGTGGGAGGAAACCAGGAGAGTACAGTATAGTATCTAAAAGGCCAAACAAGGAGTGTTAAACACCATTGCCAGGTCAAATAAGAGGAAGACTGGGATGACCATCTGACTGGCAGCATGGTAGTCATTAAAAAGTACAATTCTGGTGAAATAGCAGGGGTTACAGGAACTGAATTCAGACAGCACAGACAACTACATATTTCAGAGATATCAACTGTAAATGAAAGACACAGGGCAGTAACTAGAGGAGAAACTGGGAGTAAGATTTTTTCTTTTTAAGATGAGGAAAAAAACCAGTATTATTTGTATGTTGGTGGAAAAGAACCAGTAGCAAAGGAAAAATTATGATGCAGAGAGAGAAGGCAGAATTGCCCCGATTTTTTGAGACTCACTAATTATGACATATCCCCCATTAAAAATAATTTCAATATTTATCCAAATGTTAAAATCATAGCATCTCACACAATATTAAAAAAATAAAAAGAAGCCAATATATATTTAATGGTTCTAAAAATAAGTGTTGAATAAATCAATGAATAATATAAGTTTGAATAACTGCCCTTCCTAACACATTAACAGGTATCATGTTTTCTTTTGCCTTACTTGCCTTAAATAAGTGGTATCTTCTGAAACACAGGTATTTTAATATTTTTCACTTGATCTGAATTGTGGTTGTTGTGTAACACATGCATGAAAAACTCTACCTTTATATTCACATAGTTCTTTGAAGTAGATTACTAAGTCATCATTTTGTTTATATACTTTCAAATCCAGACTTTAGACAGCTAAACTATTAGCTGAATATCCAGTATAGAAAACAGATTATCTTATCCAGTCAAGTTTGCTAAAATTATATAAATATACTCCCAACTTCAAAAATAATACCTATCCACGAGCACTGTATCGGCTTGTAGAATAACACATGTATCTGGGAGAACTTAAAAACTATACTTTAAACCAAGGTTTGGCATTTAAAAAGTAAGGGCCAGTTTGTAAACACCATAGGCTTTGAGGGCCACATACAATCTCTGTTGCATATTCTCCCTTTTTTTTACAATCCTAATCCATTCGATCCTTTTTAAATGTAACAATTTTAAAATGTAAAAACAATTGTTAGGTCACAAGCCATACAAAAATAGGCTGAGGGCTGGATTTGGCCCATGGGTCATAATTTGTTGATTCCTACTTTAAACAGTTGTACAAAGATTAAATACGAGCCAGGTGAGTCAAATTTCAGGACTGAAGCTGGACACATTTAAAATGCTTTATATTCTGCAGAAAGTAGATGCATATCTGTCCAAAAATAGGAATTTCTACTTGAAATAGCATATTCAGAAACATGCTGTATCTAAAAAAGCAACTAAGTTGTCCTTTTACCAAAAGCCACTGAATTGATAAAATAGCCACTATCTCTGATTACATAATCAACCCAACTGATAACACTTTTCAGGATTATCTTTTGTTTTTTTTTTTGGAGACCGAGTATCGCTCTGTTGCCAGGCTGGAGTACAGTGGCGTGATCTCGGCTCATTGCAACCTCCACCTCCCAGGTTCAAGTGATTTGCCTGCTTCAGCCTCCCAAGTAGTGGGGACTACAGGGGCGCACCATCACGCCCAGCTAATTTCTGTATTTTTAGTAGAGACCGGGTTTCACCATGTTGGACAGGATGGTTTCGATCTTTTGACGTCATGCTCTGCCTGCCTCAGCCTCCCAAAGTGCTGGGATTACAGGCATGAGCCACTATGCTCGGCCAGGATTCTCTCTTAAATATTCTATCAGTAAATGGTGAAATAAAAAGAAAGCATTTAATGTGTTTTAGTTTCCCCATTTTAATTTATTGCATTAAAAAAAACCAAGATGAAGTTAGATTCAAAAGTTTAAAGTTAGGAGAGCTAGAGCTATTTCATTAACTTCTTTTGGACTCTTACATACTGATAAAGGCAATGGATCCTTCCTCCAGAAAAAGAAGTATGTCCAAACTTTTGCTTTAATTTCAGAGAGATCCAGAATCCCTGAAGCCAACCCATGTATCCTGAGCGAGGACACTCTTAACTTAAAAAGCACAATAACATCTTTCCTTCAGATAATTTCACAGCAGATTTCTAAAAATATAAAAACCTACATGATTATCACATGGTAGTGAGTAAAGTAAAAGTATTTATAGATAATATACTAAAAGTAAAGTATTTATAGATAATCTAAAAATCAAGACAATAATCCATGCTCTTATGACTGGTGAATTTTTCAGTAATTCAAAGCTTATTACAACTTGGTCAACCCTTAATGAAGCTTTTCTCTCTCTCCTCACACCAGCTTGTGATTTCTGCCACAGTCTGGCCAGTTTCTCACTCTGCAAATACATGCTGTATTTTTTTCTGCATCAATTCTCATGTTACCCTTGCCTGCAGTTTTCTCGCCATACCTGTTCAGATCTTACCTATTTGTCAAGACCCAAATTAAACTCTACCTCTTCCATCATTTCTTTTTTGATATTGTAGCCCATAGTTTATTTTCCTGGGATTCAGTGCTTTTTGTAAACACTACTAAAACAGCGAGTCATACCACAATTTGTGTTATCACACTGTTTTTGTATGTTCGAGTATCTCCACCATGCTGCCAGTAACAAAAGGTAGGAATACTTCTCACCATCATCATCTTAGGCTATAGCGTGATTATAAATGACATATATTTCATAAGTAATTATTAAATAAGTGAATTAGCTTCAATGGCTACCGAAAATACTGATTTGGTTGCTCAATAGAAATCTGAATTAGAGGCAAAAATTTTTAAAAAAAGAACAGCTCAAGGTACATTCAAATGTTGTGCAACAACAACAAAACCTCAGAGAAATGAAATTGAGCATTTAATTTTTAAAACTGTACTATCTTTTAAGCAACAATGTCCAAAGCTAGATAAAACTCTATAAACTGAAGTGCATAATCATGATTACTTGGTTGTTCCTCCCCACCACATGGACATGATGGGATAAGAATAAACTGCCTTGATTTTAGTTCAAATTTTGTGGTCTAAATATAGCATTGAATCATAACTGGCTGGCGGAAAAGTCTACTGAATGTTCCACTAGGTCTTAGGCATTTGTTTCATTCAGCACTATGCTTATTAGTTATCTTCATATAAAACTTTCCAAGAGTACAACTAGTCCCAGGCAGCATTGAAACGTGGGGAAGTCCCACCTTTACAGCTTCTGTGTCACTCTTGGCATCTCTTTTGGCATTGCATTCCTTTAAAATCAGGTGCTTTCAACCTAAGCTCTGATGCTCAAGGGTCCCCCTGTGGCAACCTGCCTAGGCTTGTGTTCAGGTCAGACCTCATCCTTCTCTTTCTTTTCTTTCCCTTGCCAAAATCTCATGAATATTTATTTCAGTCAATTAAAGTCTTACTAAGTAGATTATTTCCTATAAACAAACTCATTTTAAGGTGTACTTATTGAGCTAAAGACTATAATGATGGAAAAACAATGTTTTTAAGTATAAAGGCATTTCACCAATGCCTTTCATATCATATACCTAGGAAGTACTAGTCTACTTGCATAAAGTTAGCACTAGTTTAGAGGAAGTATTTCTATATATAAAAAGAAAAAAAAAGCATGAGCTGTGACAAAACCACTCCTAAAACATTTACGAAAAGCGTATCTAATGAGCTTTAGAGGTGAAGAATAGTGAGAAAAGACTAGATTTGCGGTTTTCCAAATGTAGAACTATTTGTTAGCACACTGTTGTTAATGAAGGTAAAGTTATTCATTAATTCAGTTAATAAAACAGGTTTTTAGTTGTATAAAGCAGATTTGTGCAATGTTTCACAGGCGCATTAACTATATCAGAAATTGAATTCTTTGTTCCCCTCTATCACTAAAGTGTGAGCAACAACCCACTTCCTCCCAAGTATTTGGACTTAATGAAGGGCACTGCCATTAACCCCTGCTCAAGTGAGGACCCAGGAGTTATTTCTAGTGTCTCTGATTCTTCAACCCCTCATCCAATTAATACCCAGATTCTATAGTTCTAATTTGTTTTTGCCTACTTCTCTTCATTCTCACTGTCACCACACTAGCTCAAAGCTCAAGCCCCATTATCTCTTGCCTAGATTTACTGAGAGGCTTACTAAATTCACACCCTCATGGTGCAGATGCAGCAATCTTGGAAAAACACAAATCTGTGGTACATGCATATGATGGAACATTATACAGCAATGATAACAATTTGCAACCATAGTCAACAATATGGACAAATCTCTTGATCATAATGCTTCTTTCATCCAAGTGAATACACACTGTATGCTCCTATTTATATAAAGTACAATGTAAGCAATACCCTCTATATACATTGAGAAGTCAGGCAAGAGGTCTCCTTGATGGGCAAGAGACAGGATTGACTGGAAGGAAAATGATGGGGAACTTTTAGGATGCTGGTAATGTTCTTTTTCTTCATCTGGGTGGTCATCACATAGGTGTGTTCAGTCTATGAAAATTCATAAAACAGAATGCTCATGCTTCTAGATGTATTCGGCTTTAATAAAAAATTTTAGAAAAAATACAAATCTGACGGTCAATGTCTTCCCACTCTTCTTAAGCTAAAGCCCAAAGGCCAATATCTAATATTGACTTGCAAGATATTTCACCATGCAGTGTCACCCTTCCCTCTCCCTGTGTCTTTTGTCTTGAATGTGTTTTGTTCTCCTTCTTCCTTTATGACTCTCACATCTGCTGTGCTCTCAGCACAAAATACCACCCCGCCTTCTCATTTGGTTTTATTAACTTCTAATATGCCTCTGATTTTGTTAAAATTTCATTTCTGCAACCTGAAATAGATTGTAGTTTTGTTTTCTGATCCCAGATTGGGTTCTAATCACCTCTGTCTTCCCATCACTCCTCTTTAGCTGTGAGGGGAGGCAATATGTTTTGTTTACCACTCTATTCTCATAGTTCTCAATATACTTGATGACTGAATACATTTACTTACATCCCTTACAAGGATATGGCAGGTAGCTGTGGCAAAGTTTCATAGTCTAAGTTCTCCAATATAAATGATGAGATTGCAAAGAGTTTTAAATATGCAAACATAAAAGAAATAAAAGTTAAACATTAAATTGTTTATATACACCGGGCACAGTGGCTTATGCCTATAATCCCAACACTTTGGGAGGCTGAGGCAGGTGGATCACGAGGTCAAGAGATCGAGACCATCCTGGCCAACATGGTGAAACCCCATCACTACTAAAAAATACAAAAATTAGCTGGACGTGGTGGTGCGCTCCTGTAATCCCAGCTACTCAGGAGGCTGAGGCAGGAGAATTGCTTGAACCTGGGAGGCGGAGGTTGCAGTGAGCCAAGATCACGCCACTGAACTCCAGCCTGGTGCCTGGCGACAGAGCAAGACTCTGTCTCAAAAAACAAAAATAATAAATTGTTTAAACACAGAAAGATAGAAGCCATGCATATATCTTTTATATATATGCAGGGAGAAGTCACTTTTAATGGTTATTAAATGTATTTGAAAGCTCTATTTTAAACAATAATCTATGGTAATAAAACTCTGAAATGAAATAATAAAGTTTTAGTAATTGCCTATACACAGACATTAAATTATTTTCAATATCATGAAAACCAAGAACCTGGCATTGTTTTAATGAATTGAGTGAGTAGGTCAACTAATTGCTTCAGTTTCTTTTAATGAGAAGTCACAAAAGTATTTAATATCTGTAAAACTCAACTTTCTTGAAAAAAAAATTTACAAATATTTGCAAACATTCCTAAGAAGTATTTAAGGTTTTCTAAATTAAACATAAAATAACTTGATGAATACAAAGTAAAAATATAACTTTTTATTTGTTAGAATTACCCTTGGAAAATAACACTGGCCTATCAAATAGCATTCACAAATTGTTCTTCCTGGATAAAAAGCAAAATCTGGTCACTTTTTATAATGGCAGAAAAGCATGAGTGATAATTATCTTGAGTGAAAATGTCCAAAGGAATAAAAACAAAACTGAAACTATAATTTGTTTCAGAAGTCAATACCATTTTCTATAATGAGCTTTATACAATGCATTTTAGAATCTTTAAGCATAATTTAATTTAAATAAAAAATAGAAATAGTACAGCTGGGCATGGTGGCTCATACCTGATACTCCCAACTCTTTGGGAGATAAAGATGGGAGGACTGCTTGAGCTCAGGAGTTTGAGACCAGCCTGGGCAACATGGTGAGACCCCTATCTCTACAGAAAACACACAAAAAATTAGCTTGGCACACACCTGTGGTCCCAGCTACTTGGGAGGCTAAGATGGGAGGGTGGCTTGAACCTGGGAGGCGGAGGCTGCAGTGAGCTGTGGCTGTGCCACTGCACTTCAGCCTGGGTAACAGAGTGAGACCCTGTCTCCAAAAAGTTTATATATATACTTCTATATATGGATATATAATCTCTATAAAAGTATATTTTTTACACACACACGCACACACACACACGTAGTGTTACAAGTTGCCTTACTTTTTTTCTACTCCTTTCAGAAAATAATTGTCTTCTGTATAACACCCTCTAAATTTCTTTTTATTCTAATATTCAATTTATGGTATAAATGGACTAGATATTAAACTAGGCAGACTTTACTGGTTAGTACCAAGAAAAGCAAAAGAAAAAAATAGTATTTCCTTTATTTTGAGAAAGGTATTAGTTTCCCTAATTAATACAGAACTTGCTTACTTACCATTTCTGAAGTCTTACTATAACATTAAAAGCATCTCATGATAAAAAAGACCTTGAAGTGCCGTAATCACTGAAAAACAACAGGAAGTGTATATAGGCTATTGAAGAATCTCTTTAACTAGGGTTCAGAACCTAAAACTGTCCCAATAATGCCCAGTGTAATGTTTATTAAGGCAATTACCTACTTTTAAAATATTCTGGAAAAACATTATTCACCTATTTTCTTGAGTTTTAGTTTTGGAGACACAATTTGAAAAGCAAAAAAAGGACTTAAATGATAATGGATAATTCATTTTCTTTTTAATCTATCTTCAAGAACTTATCACATAGTTTCATACCTTAATGGAAGGCCACTTTAATGTTAACTAGTAGAGTCCAATCAAAGGGCAGAACAGAAGAAACCATTAGCAAACTAACTGCTCCCATTTGGGCTGGTATTTTCAAGTTTAATTAATTGAAATTAATTGTATTTTCTTTTAAAAATCAGCATGAATTTTAAAGAAATAAACTTTAATTTTCACAAGTATTAAATTTCAAATGAATGAAGTTACTTAAATTCTTTAAATGTTAGTTTATCAGTAAAATAATCACATTAGACTAGATCACAGTGGGTGTTGAACAAATTTTTTTGTTATGAAAATTATGTACATTCTTCACACTAAAAACACATGTATACAAAATATGACTGTAATTTCAGGGGATTCGCAGAATCTCTGAAATCCATTAAATAATCCCCAGGTAAAAAGTACTAGATTATATTTCAGGTCTTTTGTAGTTTTAAATTATGGTTTCAGAAATAAGGCAAAAGCCACTTAAAAAAAAAAAAAAAGGAAGTCAGTGTTAAGAATAAAAGTGAAAACCCAGACACAACTCATTAATTTACTCACTGCTGTTGAAGACATTAGTTAAGAAAGGCTGAACACCTTACTTATATATAGATGTGTTTATCTGACAAAATAATTCATACCTTAGACATTAGAGGTTAGGCAAAAATAAGATTCTTACATAAACCCAGGATATTTCTAGACATGAAAATGTGTGACAGCCACAGATTTCAAATGACAATAAGTTGTCTCCCTCATCCCAACTCCACCATCACCACCAGCTCCAATTCCTTCTTAGAGTGAGGAAGAAAAACATTATATACTGAAAACTATATTTGAGACCTTTCAGGTGACTGTTTTGGGGGAAGGACAATACTTTCACATCCTGAAATTTATTATTTAAAAATACTTATTTCGATCACACACACACACACACACACACACACACACACACACACACACACACTTACCTGTAGTTCTTGTTCTCTGAAGGAAATGCAGTAATTGTAAACATCCCCACACTCTTGGGTACATTCTCCTAAGTGTGAATGGATTTGGAATGCACCATAACTTAGCCTCAGAACTGCTAAATTATACCACCCTGTTCTGGTAGTTGGCATCCATCTGCCTACGTAAATAATAATGTAGGCCCGTCACCTAGAGTCATGTAGCTTGTGAAGAAAAGTATTCTCTGAGAGGGAGGTGGTGCAATGGCTGTCTTTGAGACAAACAGCCTTTTCTGCAGCACTTAAAGAGGGCAGATCCATGCTACTAAGGAGGTGACTGTATGCTTCAAAAATAGTACTAAAATTAATACATTAAAAATGTTAAAGAATGAAAATGAAAAGATGTTCGTTCTGCAAAAGAAGCCCTTAGGAGACTGACTGTTGAACTGGTCAGGATCCAATGGTCAACACCAGAGCAAAGAATTACAAGTACTTAAATACTTGTAATGAAGTAAGCCTAATCCTGGCATTCAGTAGCCTTGTATTTTGTGTTAATGCTTGACTACCGGAGATTTATGTGACAGATGCAATGGGAATCAATGGTAGGAAAATACCTTGAAATGGCCGAGACCCTGAAAACTGCTGTGGTAACTGCCAAGGGAGCACTAGTTTCAAGAAAAATGATAGCAGCAATGTGCTGTTAGATGATCTATATTTTATAAATTCAAGTAATCATTCAAATTATAAAATTTCATAAACCTTATACCTAAATAATTTTGATTTAAAATGTTTAAATATGTATGGACTAAGTGCCTCTTCTGTCTTAAACCTACTAGATAATTAGGAAGAAATGGGCTACAGATTTTTTCTAGTTTACAGGCTGATTTTTGGAGGGTTAATAAAATCCTGCACAGAGGAAGAGATACTTTATTTTCTAGTCGTCTAAGATTCCAGGCAGCCTGATAATGTCCTCTTCTCAAGTTAAACCAGAGAAGGGTTGTCAAATAAAACAGAGGATACTCAGTCAAATTTGAATTTTAAATAAGCAGTAACTTTTTTGGTAAAAGTTTGCCCCAAATGTAACATGGGACACAATTACACTAAACAATTATTTGTTATTTACTTGAAATTCAAACTACACTGGACATGCTATTTTGTTTTTTACTTCTGCTAAATTTGGAAACACTAAAAGGGGGGGGTCATACAATGGACTTTAGCATGGATGAGGCTAAAATAAGAATTCCATTCATTGTCTAGATCTGAACTGTGGAATATGGTAGTAACTAGCCATGTCTGGCTATCAAGCACTTTAACTGTGGCTAGTCAAATATAAGATGTGCTGTGAGTATAAAAAACACAGATTTTGAATGCTGAGTATGAAAAAAAATCTCATAAAACATTCTATTAATTATATGTTGAAATTATATTTTTATATATATTGGGTTAAATAAAATGTAATAAAGACTAATTTTGCCTTTTTATTTTCTTAACATGGCCAATAAAAACTTAAAATTACATATGTAGCTGCTATTTATGGCTCAAATTATCTTTGTGCTGGTTTAGATGCCTCAAAAAACAAAAATTTGTTGTCGTCCCATCTCTAAAAAAATCAGTATTGGCAGACACGTAAGACTGCTTCTCTCACCTCCCTCCAGCTATCAGAGTAGGTAAAGAGCATGATTATGCCAGGGAAACAAAATTTCTAGTAGGGACTAGCATGAACTGGCTAAGACCACTTCAAAAACAAAAACAAAATGTGGTGCACCAATACTGATGAAAGACAAATCAGAAACCTGATCTTTGACAAATCATTCTTATGTGATTAAAAAAATACTAATATGGATGTGTGTATATGTACACATGAGAATCAAATATTCTCCCAGATATTAGTTTCAATGGAAGAAGCCCTTGGTACCATTATTTTGTGTTTCTCTCCTACATATGATCAAAATCATAGAACAATAGTTGATTTTATTACCTTCTATGAATTGAGATGGATAAGTTATTAGTAAAAATTGTTAGAAAAAGATCTTATTTTTGATACTATAGAGCAAGATCTCACAGGTTCCCATTTTATTTATACATGCTACAAAACTAATCTGAAATTAGAACACTAGTTCTAGGATAGTGAAATAAACTTTTATTTGCTAAAATATGTACTATCATAAAATAAAGCTCACTTTTAAAAAGATGTATGTTTGGAGAGCCTTCTTAGATTAAAAGTATTTTAGTTATAATAAACCTTTAGTTTGGGTAAGAAATAATAACCTATATCTTTATAACCCACCTTATAATTTTCATTAGGTTGGAAATTTAATTCAAAGTGTTCTCTCAACTGGCTAAAAGAGATAACACATTTGTCCATTCTATTCTATGCTATTATAAGGCTAAGATATTTAACATGCTCTCACAAATAAAAATTCAAAAAAAAATTGTATACATATATATAATCTCTATATACCCAATAATCTGTATTTCTTTTCTAATAAGCCCTACATGATGTCTATTTTGAAGATTTAAATCTTTTAAGTTTACCTGCAGTTAAAGTAACCAAGGCGAGTTCTAACTCCTCAACAATTTACATACAAAAAAAGTAAATTGGTTCTCAAGGTTTTTCAAAAAGGTCCTAGCTGTAATTTTTTCTTACTCTAACAGCAAACACACAAGTGTTTTTCCTCTTTAGTGTCTTTTATTATACAGCTATAGGAAGAGCAACAGTTTTGAAAAGACAAAAAAATTATCCTGCATCAGAGGTAGGGTTGCCGGACAAAAATCAGCACATTACCCCCCAATTTAATGGTCCATAAGAAGTTCACACTTTGTAAAACTAAAGTTTTCAGGATCATTTTAAGAGCTTTAAGAAAAATGAAATGAAATGGACAAGTTTAATTTCTTCATCAGTACTTTAAGTTCTCATTGTTAATACTACAGAATACTGGGGATTACAATCTAAAATGTTTTACTAGACATTTAGTCTCTTGTTATTCTAAGTATTCTTGTTTAAGAGTGACTTAATCCTAGTATTAATGACATTTTCAAAATCAGCATGCTTCTGTTCTTCTCCATAGTCAATTATATTTAAGTGACATTTTAATTTAAGATCATTCTGAGAGACATCTATAGATTATGTAAGTGAACAATAAGGTTTTCTGATAGTACAATTTGGAAGTAAAGCACAGACATTGATTTGTTTATCCTTCATAAGGTTTCCCTGATAGAACCAACATATCTATTCTTCATTTCCTGAAGACAGGAAGAAGTTGTAAGACAGGAAAGAAATTGCCAATTTTAAGTAATTTTTTCCAATTTTAAGTAATACTTTTCAATTAAGATCTGACACAAAAATTTTATGATTACATACCTTTTAAAGATTAGATGGCCTTTGCTTCCATACTTTCTGAAGGGTAATACAGATTACAAAATGGTTTAAGGGACTTTCCCTGAAGTAAAGATAAGATATAGCTTCAAAAAGATCCTGAAAAGTAATTCTTCAAAGCTGGTTGTATCCACTGAAGCTATTATGTCATTAGATTGCCTAAATGGTGTCATTGTTTCAAAATTCTTAATCCATATCTCAAGACATACAAGAAAAATTATTCATGTGGGATTAATTCGAGCAGTCATTAACTGAATAAATGCAGACTAAACTGAAAACAGATTTTACTATGACTGGGATTTTTTTTTAAGTAAAACAAAACAAAAACATCCATACATCTCCAGGACATGCTTCATTTCTAAATAACAAAAAACACCTCTTGATAAATTTGTGATGTCCTACCCACAGCTCTCTAGGCTTCCCTTCTGTGAGAAAGTCTGAAGGTCTCACACCCTCAATGGAGCATTCCAAAACCAGTCTTAGGTTAGGAGCCTGGGCCCACGAGTGTGCACTCACTACACAGTGCTTACCTTTAGAGAACAAGGTGGCTGACACAAACTGATCAAGTTCTCACACCCCACACCTCCAAGAACACTGAAAAAGATCTGCAGATCTTTCTTGGTGCAGGAGGAACCTCTTTACAATCCTCTTGTGGTGGAAGTTTAAGATTGTCCTGAGGGAGGAGAGAAGAGTAAAAGATTATACTGAGATCATATCATTTGGATCAAGTTTATCTTTCTATATTACAAAACGAAGTTCTGAAAACAGAAATTAGATAAAATCATGAGTATTCTTAAAATCACATTTTCTTCTTTCACAAAAAGTATCTCCCCTAAATATTGCATGTTTCAAATATTACTCCTTAGACCCAAAACCTTAAATAACTAGTTCAATGTCTATCCCATCACGGGGAAGTTGAGAATTAAAAAAAAATAAAAATAAAAATACAGAAACACTGTAGGTTGCCAAATGATCATAGTTATAAATTCCATTTTAAAAAATGTATAGCTAAACTCATTAAAAAGCAATGAGTTAGACAGAGCCACCAGGAATTCTGTCCTCCCTTTGTACTTCCAAGATTATGGCATATGCTATTTCCTGACAACTAACTGAAAAGTAGCCCTCTGAATTGTGTTAAATGCCACAGAATCAATAAATTAATCTAGTATAATCAATCAATCAGTTTAGTATGAATCAACAATAGAATCAATCTACTAAAATGTAAAACTCCAAGAGGAAAAGAAATTTTGGCTTTTTTGACACACTAATTATCTGTAGTACCTTAAATAGGTCCTGGTACATAATAAGCATTTAAAAAATTTTTGATGAATAAAAGGATATTAATCAATTAGTCAATATTCTTAAGATTCAAACTTACATAAAATGAAACAAAAGCCTACAAATGTTCTGAGGGTTTGAAAACTAATATAAATGTTTAATTATGTATAAAATAATTCTTAAGAATATAATATCTTAAAATGCCATATCTTAAAATATTAATGAGAAAATGCTATAAATAAATTATTATAATCCAAACTCCTTGAAAGGAGTGGAATGCTTTAAGATCAGGAAATCATGCAGAGTACTTTAAAATATATCATTAAGTATCAAATATAAGAATAATATTAATATAGACTAAAAGGAATATGCCTTTTTAATGCTTTAGTATTAACAGTTTTCATCTGTAGATCAATATAAATCAAGTGATACAATGATTGTCTATAGCAATAATTCTGCCTAAATAAATCATTACCATAATATTAAATTGAAATCAGAAGATAGCATTCTATCAGTATGATTTTCTTATGTATTTTAGTATGTACATTTTGTCTGACTGTAATAAACAAAATATTATTCATTTATTTTCCTTTAACTATTATTAAAAAGTATTATTAAAAACACAGACTTAATTCCTTTAGACGTTTGCCAACTGTTTCCAAATTTGATAGATTAGAGAGAAAAAGAAGAAATGCTGGCTGGATGTGGTGGCTCATGCCTGTAATCCCAGCAACTTTGGGAGGCCGAGGTGGACAGATCACGAGGTCAGGAGTTTGAGACCAGCCTGGCCAATGTGGTGAAATCTCGTCTCTCCTAAAAATAAAAAAAATAAGCTGGGCATGGTGGCAAGTGCCTGCAATCCCCGCTACTTGGGAGGCTGAGGCAGGAGAATTACTTAAACCCAGGAGGCAGACGTTGCAATGAGCCGAGATTGTGCCACTGCACGCCAGCCTGGGTGACAGAGCAAGACTCCATCTCAAAAAAAAAAAACAAAAAAAACTCTAAGAAATGCTAAAATTAACATCGGATTAATGGTACTGATAAAGGACTGAATATATACTTTAAAAAATCTAACATGTAATAAGTCCACTAGAATCAGAAGAAACAACTATTTATAAAGTATTTGATTCCATTTGACCCCAAAATCTCAAAATGTAGAATTAGAACTTAAAACATACTGGACAATGTGTATGGTGCATTTCATTTCACATAGTGGTTTTGACCGTATAGCAAAAGATACCATTTGCCATACGGTCAAAACCACAGTGAGAAAACAGGTAGCAAAATCCACCCTTCATTCACTAAAATAACGCTTTCATGGACAGATTATGCCTTGATTGCAGGGAGTAAAAAGCTTTCCACATTTCACAAATAATCCAATTTCATATCTTGTCTCAGGGAATCAGGCTTAAATGTGAAAAAAAAAACATTTAAAACTTTAGGCTAAAGAATATAAGTGTACACAAAATCTCAGTTAATTTAAAAACAATTTTCCTATTTTCAACATCCTGTAAGCCTCTGAACTAACTTTGGTGGGGAGTAAAAACAGTTACAAAGAACTAAGTGCAAATAATACAACAAAAAAAGCTAAAAAGGGGTAAAGGCCAACACAAAGTTGGAAATCTTACTGAAGGGAAAAGACTGCTTGCTGGTTGAATCTCCTAGGCCAACGAGGGTGAAAACAAACTCCCAAGACAGAGGAACTGACTAGAAACTTACTCATGCTGTGGATAATGGATCCTTTGCCTCATTTCTACCTGCAGAGAATGAAGTCTAAGTCTACCAAATTCAGAGATTTAGTGTTGAATTTTTCATTTCACCTGCAAATATAGATTACTAAACCATACTAATATCTCATTTTAAGATCCCTACAAAACTTCCCTGAACAACCTACTTTCCCTCCTTAACGCTGGCCAATGTTTCTCATGCAATCTGTAGTGAAGGACTGTTTTCTCCCCATTGTGGACCCATGTTAATGGACTGCCACTCATGACTATACTCAGCTCACACTACATAAAACTCTACAGGCAGCTGTGTTAAAAAGACTGGCCTCCCCTTCAACCAGAGGAGATAGTTGATGTGCCTGAATGACACAGACATATCATGTGACTATGAGTTTTTAAACCAATACAGAAATTGAGAGTAAGCATTTAGTCATGGATTGATTAACAAACCAGCACAGCCCGTTCTTCAAGGAGCACTGGTATAGGCCGGACACGGTGGCTCAAGCCTGTAATCCCAGCGTTATGGGAGGCCAAGGCAAGTAAATCACTTGAGCTCAGGAATTCCAGACCAGCCTGGGAAACATGGAGAATCCCCTCTCTAACAGAAGTACAAAAATTAGTCAGGAGTGGTGGCACATGCCTGTAATCTCAGCTTCTTAGGTGGCTGAGGCAGGACAATCACTTGAATACAGGAGGTGGGGAGGCTGCAGTGAGCTGAAATCGTGCCACTGCACTCTAGCCTGGGCAAGAGTGAGACTCTATCTCAAAAAAAATTTAAAAAGGAGCACTGATCTAGCTTACAAAAGGAGTGCTGATCTAGCTTATGAGCTTATGATACTACTCCTTTATACTTTTTACTGAATCCAATTTCCAATTTTAATTCACATGTGCCCTTAGAAACTACTGACTAATAAATTATCAGTGACTTATTCCAGTATATTCCTTTACCAGTTCTTTCTACAGCACTATACAATAGAACTTTTGGCAATGGCAAAATTGTTCTATAGCTTCATTGTTCGAAAAGGTAAACATTAGCCATATATGACTACTGCCCATTTGAAATGTGGCTAGTGTGACTAAAGTAGTGAATTTTTAATTTTACTTAAACAGATGTAAACTTAAATTGCACATCAAGCTGGTGGCTACCATACTGAATAGTACAGTGCTGAAGTGTCACATTACTATCATGTACCCTTTAAAAAAATTTAGCATTTAAAGAAATCACCTATTTCCTTCAATCCTAACAGAAATATTTTAATTGTGACTATCACTTTCCATATGTACATTTAGTTATGTACATACTTGTAATCCTGGCATATAAATTTACTATTTTATTTTCATTTATGCCAAACATTTCTCCTCATTTATAGAACTACACTATCTAAAATTGTGCCCACTAGCCCCATTTATGTATTTAAATTGAAATAATTAACATTAAATTAAAAATGGCGTTGCTCAGTTGCCCTAACCACATTTTAAGGGCTCAGTAGCCACAGGTGGCAAATGGCTACCATACTGGACAGTGCAAACATAGAATATTTCCATCTCCACAAAGTTCTCCTGAACAGTGTTGTTCTATAGGCTCCAAAAATAATCATTTAAATGTAAGATTTTATGTTGCTGTTTTATAATTAGTCTTTAAGTTGGGCATTTTCTATATGCATGATTTTTAATTAGAACAGTATTTCCTAATATGTTATTATGAAATTTCTAAACATTACTGTGACTCTCAGCATGTATTTTCACATTATTTACCAAAAGGGTTTGTTAGCACTGCTTACTTGTAAATATTAGATTTCTTTTTAAAAAAATTTATGTCTTTTAACACAATGAAAAAATCTCACATTTATTATTCATATTTCTTTACTTTCACATTCTTTTTTTTTTTTGAGACGGAGTCTCGCTCTTGTTACCCAGGCTGGAGTGCAATGGCGCGATCTCGGCTCACCGCAACCTCCGCCTCCTGGGTTCAGGCAATTCTCCTGCCTCAGCCTCCCGAGTAGCTGGGATTACAGGCACGTGCCACCATGCCCAGCTAATTTTTTGTATTTTTAGTAGAGACGGGGTTTCACCATGTTGACCATGATGGTCTCGATCTCTTGACCTCGTGATCCACCCGCCTCGGCCTCCCAAAGTGCTGGGATTACAGGCTTGAGCCACCGCGCCCGGCCTACTTTCACATTCTTGATCTGTCATCTTCATTTCTCATTTATGTATTAGAACCTTGATATCAAACTTGCATATTTACAACAATATAACTTACAGCTACTATCACTTTCCTTGTAATTTCTGATGCAGTTTCCAAAATCTTGTATTATTCTTTTAATCATAATATTTTGTCTAACAAAAATTTTTCATCTTCAAGTATCTTCTGGGTGAGTCCTACTATTCTTCAAATATGAGATGTAAAGATATTCTCTCTGCTGCCTTCTCTTTTAAAAAATTGCTATGGTTGTATAAGATACAGATGAAAACATTTTTTGTCTAATTAGTTTTGAGGTGTATCACTGAATACCACTATCTAACACCATTGAACAAATATCCTTTAAGTAGACTCTCACTTAGGAAAGAATATTCTGTCATACATTTAGTTATTGTATGTATTAATAAATGGGACAAATTTTGTATTTCTCATGATGCTCCAGTAATGTATGCTTTACAAAATGGAAACAAGCTTTTTTTTTCCAGCATTCCTCTTAAGAAAGCAACTGTATTAATTTAAGTAAGTATGAGTAGAAGAAAAGAATGAATGTAGACAGCATGCTCTACTCAAAAATTAAGAAAATAATTTGCGGGTCTATCACCTATTCAGGATTTCTTAACTCACAAAATGCAAAATGTTTGAAACTAGTAAAGGGGCTGGTTTAATCTGTATTGACACTGGCAGAAACCAAGGTGGCATGCAAACAGAGACAGAGGAATTGAGGTCTGAGTCAGCCACAGGGATTTGTATAAGTCACGCGATGCAGGCCACATTTCTTGGCTCTCATTGGCCATGAAGTCGGGCTTCAAGGGAAATTTATACTTTTCTTTTTTCCTGAGGCAAGAGTCTCACTGTCACCCAGGCTGGAGTGCAGTGGCACAATCTCATCTCACTCCACCCTCAGCCTCCTGAGTAACTGAACTATAGACGTGCACCACCACACCTGGCTAATTTTTGTATTTTTAGTAGAGATGGGGTTTTACCATATTGGCCAGGCTGCTCTTGAACTCCTGATCTCAAGTGATCTGCCCTCCAGAGCCTCCCAAAGTGCTGGGATTACAAGCGTGAGCCACTGTGCCTAGCCAGAAAATTTATACTTAAAGCTATGAGAGAGAGAGGTCTCTTCTGGTATCTGGGTTACACACCTATTCTTGCATCATTATCACTGTTTTAGACACTGTTGCTTTAAAACCTTTTTATATTTAGCAGGGCAAGACTTCTCATTACAGAATCACTATAAAATAAATCACTAGAAATTTTGGAAGTTAGAGATAAACCTAAAAATCTATAAATTACTTTTAGTCAAATGATTTGCCAATATTCTTGATTCAGAAACAGTTTCTCTCCTTTTATTTGAATCTTAAATTTGTTTCAAATACACTGGATGTTAATATTTTTTTCCAATGATCTAACATCTCCCTCAAATGTATTGCTAGGTATTACATTTTGTTTGTTACAATTCTGAATGAGATATTTTTCCAGAATGATTTTCACTTGGTATAAAGATACAATATATCTTGTACTTTATTAAATTTTTATTGTTTAATACATGATTTTAGAGCTGATTGCTGTAGATTTTTCTACATAATCAATCAGGTCATTTACAAATGAAATATTTTAGTTTTATTTCTTCTTCAGGTTTTGTCCATTACCAGTGTTAAATAAAAATGGAGCTAGTGGTGAGGGGTGAATAAATTAGTAACCAAAGTGGTGATTGTTTCATTCCTGAATTTAAGTTTATCACCATTTATTCTACAGCTTTGGTTAGATGATACTGTTCAGCTTGTTGATTTAATGAAATATCCTGTTCTTCAAGGCTCAACTTATCACCCACAGTTAGTCACAAAATAATGTATTTGACCAAATAAAACTGGAAAAAGGTCTCCAACTCCTAAAGGATCAACACTGCATATATGTTGACTATATAAAATTATTCTAATACTGACAATGTTCATTACAATCAAATAAGAAATATGTTTATTCTATGAAAGTCCTCAGAGTCACATATAAAATGGGCACTCAAGGTGCTATGTGGTCCTTATAGTATCTCAAGTTACCTTTGGAATGTTACACTAGATATTTAAGAGATGATATTTAAGATATCAGGCTTCTTTCCAGTATACATTGTTTCAGATAAATAAAAAAGGCATAATTTATGAGGGGAATTTCTTCTTATAGAAGAATTTTCACTAATAAATGTGGAAGGCATGGCAGATTAAAAAAATGCATTCCCCTGCAAACCCTAATGATAGAATTGATTTAGTGAACAGTCAGCAACTTTCTCAATGGAAGGAGAGATTGGTAGAAAATTCTCAATAGAGAGACTGGGCTGGCACCACTGCCCAATTTTAGCATTGATATGAATATGACAAGCAGACATTATATGCTCCCTGATTGATGCAATATGGAGAAACAGTTCCATGTGTGAAGTATTCCTGTATGCCTTCCATCCTCAATACCAAAACCAAGTTGAACCTGAAACGAATTAAGTCTTTCGAGCCAACTTTTAATTCACAGGAAATTCAGAGGTTACAGGAACAAGTTAACAGGGAGAAGCCAACAGAAAAATCCAGAATGGGGGATATTCTACAGGATAGCTTACCCAGTTTTGTCATTAAGACATGAAAGGGAAACAGGGAGGGAAGGAGGAAGGAGAGGGTTTGGGGGTGGGTGAGGTAGACAAGTGGTGGGAAAGAAAAGACCTTTTCATTATACAACAGTCCTAACAACCAAATGCTATATAGATCTTGGTTGGATTCTGAAAGAATCACCTAAACGTAAAAATGGCATTTTTCAGTCAAAAGCTGAACATTCAGTTTCTCTGAATATGAGGTAGTTAGTAGTTATCATTAATTTTGTTGGATGTGATAGAAGTATTGTGGTTATATAAGAAAAATTCATTCTTTTAAAGAAATACATATGAAAGAATGTAGGGATGTAAAGACTTGAAGTCTGGGATCTACTTTATAAAAATAGTAGAGGAAAAAGAAGACAGTAGATGAAGCAAATGTGGCAAAATTTTGCTAATTGTTAAATTTAGGCCATGGGGTTTATTACACTAGTCTCTCTTAAGTGTATGTTTAAAACTTTTTACAATAAAGTTTTTTAAAAATTCAAGCCTTTGGAACATCATCTACTAAGCCATATATATTCTAGTACAAATAAAAGAGGAATTACCTACCCACAAATAAAAGTGGAATTACCTACCCTACTACATAACAAACATTCACAATCAATACAAAGCAAGGATGCAAAAGACATGACAGACTACTCTGTGTGTGACTGGCACAGATTTACCAACACTTTAAAAGATTAATTTTAAAATTAAATTTGGCTTGCACATACTATTACTCTGTGTGTGTAGAGAGAATACACACACACACACACACACACACATATACATACACATACATACATACATACGTGTGTGTGTGTGTGTGTGTGTGTATAAATATAAGGAGAAAGAGACAGACAGACAGACACACAAAGAGAGAGGAGAATTTAAGTTCCAGTCCAACAATACTTTAGGAAAGAGAATATCAGAAAATGAAATAATTTGTGCCCTCAGAACAAATAAACAAACAACAGAGATGACAGCTTATGGGGTACACTGAACCAATACAAAGTAGGTTATTTTATGTTGATACCTTCCTACCTCCTTCATTTCTCAACAAAAACATACTGCCTTCTGGTTTTATTAGAGCATATGACTTGGGTCTGCATTCTCGCAAATTATCTCATGATTCAAACGTGTCTTTCTTTAGCTGATATTCCCTTCTCTAAAAGAGACCAACTGGTCTCAGCTATATAATAAGAGGGTAAAGTGTTACAGCCTCACTGTGCTAAACATAGAATAACAGAGTATTTTATATTTAGTCAGTACTGAGGTATTTAAGTGAATTATAGGTATACATATCAACAGAGATATGTGAATTTATATGCTCCTCTTCAAAATGTAAATGCATTTCTAATGGGTAAAGTACATGTAGCAATATGTTTGAACTTGAAAGACTTTCTTATACTTCTTGTGTATCTACCACCTGCACATCCGCCACTGTTGTAGTGGTTATCATGTATGCCCTCTTATACAAAGTATATTATAGCATAAGACGGGATTGTCTATTTGTCACCTTATTTTCTCAACAATTAGGACATTTTTGCTGGTTCTTGACTTTTTGTTAATTGCTTAATGATACATAAGATTTTTTCCCCAATACACCACAGTAAGCAAATCTTCCTAAGAAAAAAAAGTTTTTCTTTATGGCTAATTGAATATTCTTATAAACTTAAGTTTTCTTTCATATCATTGCATATTAATATTAAATAGTATCCTTTCTCTAAAAATGTTTGTGTTCAAAGCCCTTGCAAATATTTTAACATTTAAAATACAGTAATTCAAAATATAGGTGTTCTTAAATCTTCTACTAAGCCTATAAACAGCATCTATTTTAACTCTCTTTTATGTGAAAAATTATTCTAATTATGACTGTGTTAGCATCTAGTAGTTCAGTAAGCACAGCAACTAATTCTGATGATGAGTATGTATGTATGTATGGGTATATATATATACATGTTTTACTCAATGTTCACTTGTTGCTAAACATATCAGGGCATAGACCTCCACCTCCATGACACTAATACACAACTGGATAATACAGTGGTGCTTCAATGAGCAGATCACAAATACTCCCCTCCTTTTTAGGAGTAGTGATTCAGTGAGAACATTTGGTAAAGCAGACATGTATGTATACCTATATCCAATATGTATGTATTATATACATATATGGATATTTGTATTATCTATGTATAATATATACATAATCTATATATGTATAATACATGTATTATGCTTTAGTTTCTTTCCCTTAAAATGCTAGTCTGCTTTTTAATGAACTGTTAAATTATCCTGAGAACTCATGACATTATCTGAAGAATTAGAAATGCCCTCTAGTGTTGCCAACAGCAGAGTCTGTAATGACTACAGTCATTATTTAAAATTTATTTATAAAAAGTTAATTCAAAGGTAAAAAAATTATTTGGTACATGTTGAAACTATTATTTAAAAAAAAGAATTTTAATCAACAAGAAAATGTCTGAAAAATTAGGCACACTAAATAAATTTCATGTTTCCCTTGTGAAGTTAAAAAAATCATACCACTTCAATAAATAAATGCTGAATGAATAAATAAATGAATGTAACAACCCCCCAAAAAAACACATCACACTTGACATTAATGAAAAGATCACAAAGTGATGCAGAAATACTAGATAATTTATGTAGGGATATCTGAGAAGCCTTGAAATATGTAAAAATCAATTTGAAGGCAACATGCAAAATAATTTTTGGAACAGAAGTCTTTACTCAGTAAATTTGGAAATTAAAACAACCCTAATGAATTCCTCTCATTTCAGTTTGGAGAAGGAATATCGGATGGACATGTGTGTATACACACGATATACATAAGGGTGCTGAGATGCTAAGATGGTCTCATAACAGGTTCATATACCTAAGACATCTCTTGTTTATTAGTGGCAGAGCAGGAACTAGGTCTCATATATTGTGCTTTACATCTAAGTGTTGTTTTTTTTTTTTTTTTTTTTGAGACAGAGTCTCCCTCTGTCGCCAGGCTGGAGTGCAGTGGCACGATCTCGGCTCACCACAACCTCTGACTCCCTGGTGAAGCAATTCTCCTGCCTCGGCCTCCCATGATTACAGGCATGCACCACCATGCCCAGCTAATTTTTGTATTTTTAGTAGAGACGCGGTTTCACCATGTTGGCCAGGATTGTCTTAATCTCCTGACCTCATGATCTGCCTGCCTCAGCCTCCCAAAGTGCTGGCATTACAGGTGTGAGCCACCGTGCTCGGCCAAGTCTACATATTCTTTACATGGCTCTTGTCTTCCTAGGGCCTAAGTAGAATGATAACATACTTCTTTCAGGCTACTATGCCACATTATTAATAGCTGGTGGTTTTCAATAGACTGTCTAATGTAGCTGTTGACTGGTTACATTAGAACTAATTGTGGTCATGGGAAACCATACTTATAGTATTGAAATAATTTTCTCTCATTCAGCATCACTGTAAGAGAAAAATATTTCTGTACTGCAAAAAAAACAACAAAAAAACAAAAAAAGATGTTAGGTTATAAAATATCTCTAGATGGTATCTTTAGAAAGCCTTTGAGTGACTGCTGAAATTCAGCTAAAGAGACCCCAAAGCTTAGATGAGAATTACAGACTTTCTTTTGTTTAGCAATAGTAATAAAAGCTCTTTACATATCACTCTGAAATATATATTATATATATTTTAAGGACCATCTGCAATTATTTCAGTTGGCACAACTTTATGAATGAAGCAGGATATTTTTAAAATGAAAAAAACGATCATTATTGTTATTAAAACAACATATGAAGCCCTTTCTATGTACTTTCCATATGCTAGGTACTCATCTAGCATTTTTATATATCAAATAATATATTTTTCCACAAGATAAATACTCTAATCATCCCAATTTTACAGATAAGGAAACTGAAGCACAGTGGAGTTATGCAGCTTTCCTAAGATTGCAAACTGGTACGTGTCAGAGTTCATACTCATACCTAATCAGTACGACTCTGGAGCCCATCTTCTTAACTACTACAACTTGGAAATTTTAAATGTAAAACTGCTTCATATAATTGTCTTAAATGACTTTTATAATGTATATAATATACATGATAGGCATTGTTCTGCTCTTACTCATGTTTGTTCTGCTCTTGACTTTTATAATGTATATAATATGCACGATAGACATTGTTTGTTCTGCTTTTATTCATGTTTCGTGGTATCTCAGAAACCTGTAGATCTTTCCATAGCAGTTTCTCATTTTAAATAAGCTATGCAAATAATAAGACTTTTTCAGTCTCTACTAACTGTAAGGAATGTTTGTCTAATTTTTATGTCAAAATGCACCACCTCATTTCATGCAGAATGTGAACAGATTAAATTATTAACATACTACAGATCAATTTCATGGTATCCTTAAGAAAGGACTGCTTTGTTTTTATAATGTCACAAGCCACTATACTTTATTGTAATTACTTGCTTAATGTGTATGTTCCCTGCCAGACCTATGGGATCACATCAGTCCTATTTTTGACTATGCCATGCCGAGTGCAATGACAGACATATAGCAGGCTGTTGGGAAGAATTTATTGAATGAATAAATGTGATTTGCTATTCTGTCTCTTAAATTTATTTAATAGTGATCTCACTATGAATAGTAGCTTAATATTTTTAGGAACACCTATTTCACATAAAGTTTTACATATTTATAATTATCAATATCATAATTTCACAAGATGTGACATACATTTCCTTCAAATAATCCTTGTGACTTATATCAGCAGGAACTCCTCCTTTTTAACTTCTTTATAACTTCTGCCAAATTCTTAACAATGGACGTAGAAAAGTACACCATTTTATTTTCTACATTTAAGAGGTTCTTCCTCATATTAAACTGAAAACAATATTTTCTTTTCCATAACTATAAATAGTAACTTTAAGTTTTTTCTCATTCAAACTTCCAATTCATTTATTCTAACACCACTGTTAATCACAATTCATTTCTTCTGATAGCAGAAGCCCCCCAAATTCAAAAGAAAAGCCATTAAACTCCAACATACACACCCAATCAGACATTGGTTTATTTCCTATATTGAAAAGTTACACAGTTAAAAATTGACTACCGGTAGAATTTTCAGAAAGAAGTCATTTCAAATTCATTTTGATAAAAGAAATGCTATGTATCATCCTCCATCTGCAATATTTACATAACTATGTCTTAAATGTCTTTTTGCAGCTAAATACCAAATTCTCTACTAGGCATCATGAAACCATCAAAGCCAACTACACGGAACCAAAAAGAGCTGTCAAAGAAAAATGAATAGTGTGTACATTCCAAGGCACGTTATCCAGCAAGGAATATTTCCTCAACACACTCTTTCTGGAAGGTTTGGGAAGGACGTCTTTCTCCTAGCACTGACAAGGGGGACTGCCTAGATCTCTAAGATTAGAATACTTGAAGTCAGGTTGGTGACTTTCTTTTGAGTATATCCAGAAAAAAAAAAAAACTAAATTTAGAAGTTACTGCAGAGATGAAGCATAAATATTCAGACATCCAAATTCTCTACCATTTTATTTTCCAAAATCCAAAATGTAATCAACATGTATGCCTCTGCGTGCGTGCGTGCGTGTGTGTGTGTGTGTGTATGAAAACATAAATGTTAACATTCCCTTCTTTAAAAAGAGATAAAGTTGATTTGATTAAGGAAATCATACTACCTTTAAAAATGTCTGCATGTAACAATTTTAAATTCAGTTGAGGAAATCAGTGTCCTTCTTTAAGTCATTCATTCCTGAAATCCTCTAAGAACTCTCCCATAAGTGAAATTTACAACAAAGCCCTGCTTTGACAGGGCTTTGTTGTAAATTCTCAAGAAATCGAAGAAAATAGAATAGCAGCATAAAAAAAATCTATTTCTCCATGGTTAGGATTCAGTCTTTCTGATGCTTGGCTTAGCAAATATTAATAGAATTATTAACCTTAAAAGTTTAAAAGCAAGTTATCAATTTACTCTAATAAATAAATCTGTGGGTTCTGTGCTTTATTCATAAAATAGCTTTATTGTTCCTACCCTCATAGGAACTCATGCCTTTTCATTGTAATTGGTTCCAGTTGCAGTGTGTAATTATATCATCACTGTAATTATCGCTGGCCGTGGAAGTTCAAGAACAGTTAGGGAATATCTGTTTTTAACCCCACCATTTTATCCTCAGCACCTACCTAAATGGAGGGCACATAGTAGACAGTCTATACAAATAAAAATTACTGGACAGGTGGACTAAAGTATGTATGTTGCCATCCCAAGTACTTAGCTCACTGTAAACATTGGAATAATTACATAATGAAAGATGCTGTGCTGGGTGCTTGTCACAAGAACTCTTCCTGATATGTTTGCTATTAAGCTCTAGAAAACAGCTAAGAACATGGTCAAATTCAATTAACATAATTTTGCCATCTCTAATTGGGCATGAAAAATTACTCAAACTATGTCAATCGCAAAAATCACACAGTTGACAACAGAATGGTTAACAGAATTATAATCTATTATTAACGTGCTAATCTTCATCAGCTATTATCTTGTTATCATAAAACTACTATGCCCGTGGACACACTGGAAATAAGCTCAGGTAAACATCAATCTTAAAGATTTCAAACTTTCTAAGATCCTACACCTCCATTCTTGTCCAAAGTTAACATTAACTAATCATGGATCTCGTTGGATACAGACATCCACAAAAAGGAATATGCAGGAATCAATTATATTCAGGAGAAAAATATAAATTTAAGGTCATTTGAAGCATATGAAAATGTAGCCAAATTTAGAAATTATTTTCTCAGTGGGAACATGCGTAAGGCAGGAGACAGATGTCTGATTTCATCATCAAAATTTGATTCTGTGCCATACTATGAACAGCTACTCCACTTTGTTTTGGGTATACAGTATAAACATCTTATCTTACAAATTTAATAGTTTCCACCAAAGTATAGTAGCAATTATACATTTCTAAAGAATTTATGTTAAACTAAATAGATTCTGTCATATAATACTATATTTTTTTCTTTCCTCCTATTTTACAGTGAAAGTAAAGAAAAAAAAACAATTCAACAGACTACTATAAGATTTATGATGTCTACTTTAAGAAGCACTTATGAAACTGAACAGAAAAATTCAGTTTAGTATACATTTTTTAAAAGTTAAACTTTGGTCAAGCAATATTTGTAATACACTATTTTAAATAACTGCAACAAAACTATAAAAATTGACATTTTAAACCACATATGAACTATATAACTAATTTTCCATACTTTTATACTATTTATCAGCATTAAATATGTAAAATCTCTTGCTTATCTATAAAACATTCTTTGCATCTGTTTTATTAAAATATAAGTGACAGACATATAAAATTCAAAAATTTGTCATTATGTCTTAGATTTTTAAAGTTCTAAAATTTTAATTCAAATATAATAAACTGGTAGGTCTTACACACACACACACATACACACACACACATAATTTAAATGAAAACTCTTACCATTGACTTCCTTTTGATAGTCACTCCATTAGTCTTTCTTGATAGTGCTTTCCTATGTCAAGTAGACAGTAGCCAAATCACAAAATGACATTTGGATGATCATGTCTTCAGATGGGAGTTTTCGGCCAATTGCCAGTTGAGAATTTAAACTGAAAACTAAATTACCCAAACTTTATTAACTTGTTCCCACACCCACCAAATGATAATGAGCAATAACTCTAAACTGGAAAAATAAAAAGAATATGATTTACCTCCTGTTCAAGCAGTCCTAATATTATATTTGAGAAGACATGCTATAATAACAAAATCCCATAGCATTCTGGTACCTTCTGAAAACGCTTTTAAGAAAATTTCAATCCCTCACCAAAAAGTTACCCCAATTATCCTAAAACCCAAATTAATACATGACAAGGATGGTAATAGATGACATAATAAATTATGGAGTCACAAACGTAAGTTCTGTCAAGCACTGCCTTCACCTAAAAGCTAACTGTAATGTCTGGAGACACTCTGACAGTATTACCTGTTTATTAAATCATCAACTGCTTGTAACATACCACAAGAAGTCAGAGGTTACATTTTAGAGTAATCCTGCCTGATCACGATACTTCTTGTATTGGGAAGACAAAATTTACGGTTACCAACTTCTAATTATAGGGCAAAAATGACTCAGCTCCTTTTCTGTACCAACTTAGGCTCTTTCTCTCTTGATTCTTAGAGCTACTCTTCATAGAGTCTGCCAATTATATATGATTTTTGACCACAGGCTTTATGATGATTGGGTAGTACAGTCTGTTTTGACCCTTCTCAAATATTAGACACATTAAATTGTTCCCAAATGTTGTTAAGATATATCTCAGTGCCCTAACATAATTTGTGCTCAGCTATAAGTTGGCCCATTTCAATAGTTACTGTTGATAATTTAAGTCTTTAGCAAAAATAAAATCAAAGCTAAACTGAAAACATGAAAGGAAAGAAAAACATGTCTTTATCTTCCTTAAAAATTGGTTCTGAATTTCAGCTATAAAAAGATCCAAAATTAAGTGCATATAACTAGATAGCTCTATAGGACTCAGTTGAGTTATAAACATTACACATACCTCAAATTATCATATATTCTACGTGTAATCCTTCTCTCTGTGTCACACACATGTGCATGTGTACACATGCATGTACATCTATCCAACATATATCCTGATGTTTACCTACCAATAACTTGACACCAAGCCATTATATAAGAGAATATAAAGTGAACAATCTGCTTATGATTGAATTAAGAGAAATTGCCTTCAGAAACAAAGCCTAGAGCTTAATAAAACTGCCATGCCTTTGAGTTAATAACACTGACCCTCAGTTAGATATACTAGAAACAGCATTATTCTATTCACTCCAATAATTTAAATCCAAAATCCTCAATAGGAATAACACTTATCAACTATTCAGAGACTAACGAAGTTCTTTCCTGGGTGCTATGAGATACAATGGAAAGGTTATGCTTCTTTTTCAAGGAGCTTATAACATAAAACATGATGGGGGAGAATGAGTGGTACATAAAGACACATAAATGGATAGATTTCCAAGAGAGAAACAAGCACATTGGAGCAGTTTAATAGTTTGAATAGGTTTATCACATGTGAGACTGATCTGAGAAGACTTTGTATCAAGAAGCATTTTTAAAGCAGAAAATACACAACTACATTTTTCTTATTTAGCCTAATGAAACCCACTAAGCAAACTGTGATTAAATATGGAATATAGCTGTAAGTATTCATGTCCTCACTCTGGAAGAAGATCAAAGATAAATTCCTTAGTCAAATGAAATTACAGAACATAGAGATATCTCCTCCACCTCCCCCACAAAGTATCGGGTTTGCAGTATTACAGAAGCAATTCTAAATATGTTCATTTCAACTCTTCCCAATAATTCCCATCATAATGGCAGTAATTTAATTTGAAATACAAGAGTCATAATGAAAAGTCACTATCAGATTATAAAATCACGAATTAAAAAGCACAGAATGATCCCCTTGGTGTGAATAACATTACTGATAACACACCTACACAAGAAAGATGGTTTCACATTCCAGCAGATGATGAACAACAAATGACTTGTGTGTTTATAGAATCTTAAATATATTCTACTCATCCATTATAAGAGTCTTAGAATTCGCCCAGGCATGGTGGCTCACGCCCGTAACCCCAACATTTTGTGAGGTCAAGGTGGGGAAGACTGCTTGAAATCAGTTCAGATGAGCCTTGGCAACAAAGCTAGACCCACTCT
Source organism: Sapajus apella (assembly GCF_009761245.1). Classification (NCBI taxonomy): domain Eukaryota; kingdom Metazoa; phylum Chordata; class Mammalia; order Primates; family Cebidae; genus Sapajus; species Sapajus apella. The sequence continues at coordinate 5,365,186 of NW_022437051.1, forward strand.
CTACAAAAAAATTTTAAAAAACAGTCTTAGGATTTATCACCATCTACAATTTTACAAATGAAAAAACAGGTCCAGCCATATGACATTATTTGCCCAAAGTCACATAACTAGCTGGCAGCAAAATCAAGGCCTCTTAAGAACCATACATGCTCCTTGTACTATAATCAAAGAAAGAAATAGTTATACCTTAGAAAGAGATATAAATGTATTAGGAAAATTTCAATTTTTTAACCTACATGCTAAATTTTAAACATTCAGCTCATTAGCTCCAGAAATTGCAAACAATTAATTCATAAAGTTAGGTTAGGGAAAGAAAGTTGTATGATGACTTAAATTTTATACTTCTCTTTTTATACTATTAGCTTTAAGACAGACACTCAGTCTTATATCCAACTCTGCAGATTAAGAACATGAGTTTTAAAAATATATAAAATGTTTATCAAAACTCTCTCTAAAAAAGAGAGAGTTCTAACTCCCTAGAATGCTCCATGGCATCACATCTATTTTTCTTTCACACCCTTTTTCATATATCCTGTTTTTCACTGGATTATGTAACAAAGTAAGCCTGTCACATGGATAGCAGTAGAAATAGTCTTATCTTAACTGCTTCAGGTGACATAACTCATCCCAACTCTATATAAGTGAGCAGCAAGAGAAGTCCAGAAAAATTGTAAATAGGAAACATAAAAAGAAATATCTGCAAATCATATATTTAATAAGGGATTAATATTTAAAATATTTAAGTAAATCCAACTCAATAACATGAAAACAAATAACCCAATTTTTTAGAATGGGCAAATAACTTGAACAGGCATTTCTCAAAAGAAGACACACGAATGGCCAATTGGTACATGAAAAAATGCTCAGCATCACTTATTAGACAATTACAAATTAAAACCACAATGTGATATTACTTTACACCCTGTCCAATCTTTTGATAAAAGCTAGCTTTTATCAAAAAGATTAAAGGTAAATGTTGCACAGGGTGTGGAGAAAAGACTCTTAAACAGTACATTGTTGGTGGGAATATAAATTAGTTCAGCCATTATGGAAAATGGTATGGAGATTTCCCCCAAAAAACCTAAAAATAGAACTGTTATGATCCACTGATCCCACTTCTGGTTATGTATCCAAAGGAACTGGAGTGAATATGTCAAAGGGATATCTGCACACATAAGTTCATTGTTGCATTATTTATAATAGAAAAGATATGGAAACACTTATGTGTCTATCAGTGGATAAATGAATAAAGGAAATGTATATACACACAATGGAAAACAATTCAGCATTTAAAAAGGGGGAAATTCTGTCATTTGCAACGACATGGATGAATCTGGAGGATATTATGCTAAGTGAAAGAAGTCAGGCAAAGAAAGACAAATACCATGTGATCTCACTTATACGTGGAATCTAATAAAGTTAAACTCACAGAAGTAGAGAATAGAACAACAGTTACCAGAAGCTAGAAGGTGGTGGGGGAGTTGATCAAGCAGTACAAAGTTTCAGGTAGAGAGGAAGAATAAGTTTGAGATCTTCTGCATAGCAAGTTGCCAACAGTCAATAATAATGTATTAAGTATTTTGAAATAATAAAAGTAAATTTCAAATGTCTCACTATAAAATATTATAGGTGAGGTGACAGATATGTTAATTAGCATGCTTTAAGCACATCACATTGAATACATATAACAAAACATCACATTGTAAGTCATAAATGTATGCAACTATGATTGGTCAATCAAAAATATTAATTTTACAAGAAAAATAAACGAGATTAAAAAAGAAATAGTTAAAACAATTTAGATTTAGTTGTAAAGATATGTCCTCCACTAACTCAATTTAGATTCCATTGTCTACTCAGAGTCAGAACTTACATGTTTCTAGTAAAGCACAACATGCTTGCTAGTTCAACTGGTTTCAAAAGTCAGAGCACTTATTAGACAACACCTAAAATCATTCATCAAAACTCTTTTGGACAGGCAGTGATGTTAAACAAATTAGTTCCACCATACCACCACTACAGCCACCACTTACACTCCCTACTCCACTTCCCATAGTCTATGAACCAAAAGGGAATAAAATATTCTTACCTTTTATTATTAAAAAGATAATAAAATATTTTAGCATACATATTAAAACCAAGTCTTATCTTATGCTACTAAAACAAAAAATATATGCTTACGGAGTTTTACGTGAATTACATTAGATCACAAAATAGTATCTCAATACACACACACACACACACACAATATTCAGGAAAAAATATAAACACAAAAAATAATACAAATAAAAATCAATATAACAACTATTTGCATAGCATTTATATTGGGTTAAATATTATAAATAAACTAGAGATGATTTAAAGTATACAAGAGGATGGGTGGGTGCAGTGGCTCACGCCTGTAATCCCAACACTTGAGAGGCCAGGGTAGGAGGACTGCTTGAGCCCAGGAGTTTAAGACCAGCCTGGAAAACACAATGAAACTCTATCTCTACAAAAAAGTTAAAAAATTAGCTGGGCATGGTGATATGTGCCTGTGGTCCTAGCTACTTGGGAGGCTGAAGACGGAGGATTGGCTGAACCCAGGAGGCTGAGGCTGTAGTGAGTCATGATCGTACCACTGCACTCCAGCCTGGGTGACAGAGCAAGACCATGTCTCAATAAATAAGTAAATAAACTATATGGGAGGATATGCATAGGTTATATGCAAATACCATGCCACAGTATTTGGATTTTGGAATCTGAGGGAGGTCCTGGTACCAATCACCTGAGGATACTGAACGCTAACTCACACACACCCATAGAGTAACTATATATGCATCTACATGTGTGTATGTCTATGTATGTATATATATAGTATATAGTAAAGCACAGTCTTCCTAAAATCATGTGAGTTTTTTGGAAAGTGTAATTATTCTAAAATATTCCTCAATGTTCTAGGTTTGTGGGTGCATGCCTACTTTTTCACCAAGAATTGTGACAGGCTTCCTAAAAGCAAGAGCAAACATCTATATTTAGGTCTAGTTGTTGAAGTATTCCATAAAAAGTTAGCATATTGATATTTCAATTTATATAAGAACCGGTTTACATTCATATTATTCACATTACTTAAAGCAATCCTTTAGACAGCGAGTTTTAAAACTATCAACCAAAATATATGCCTCATCCTTTTCATGGATTCTTGACATGCTTGTAAGAAAGCTGTTTTGGCAACTAACGTAATTTATATCTGCCTCAGTTTCTCCATTTGTAAAATGAAGGTAATAGCATCTTACCACATAGACTTGCTGTGAACATTAGGTTAACAGTTGCAAACTGCCCAGAAAAGTGCACTAAGCACATCATAAGCCTTCAAAAGCAGAGCTCTTACAATCATGACCATCACTATCATTATCACTACTACCACCACCTTCATAAGCATCTCAACTGATTCTTAGTAAAAGTGTAGAGTCCAGGAACACACTGCCAGAGATTCTAATTCAGTATCACACCAAAGTTCGAGAACACTGTATTAAAGAGAAAGGGAAATAAATAGCCAAGATACTACATATACCAATATCATTTTATAAATACAGAAACAGGAAGCAAAATACTTTAAAACAGAAAAAGCTTCCGTTTTAAAAGTCAAGTAACACCTTTACTTCCTCCTCCAAAATACATACAACTTATCCCCAAAGCCAATGGCTGCTTTCCGACGACCCTATTCAAAGTAGATAGGATACAGAAATAAGTAAGAGACCCTGGCCTCAGCAAAGAGTTGAAGAAGCTTATACATTTCATTATTTCTCGGGTAGAGAATAGCTAACAATTTCACACACACAAAAATTGTGAGTACAGCAATAATCAAATATTTGGGCACTAACTATATGTGGAATGCTAAAGGGGACTTAACTATAAGAAATGAAACTTTCCTGGAATTTCATTGGGAAAATAACCTCCCACTTTCTTCTAAAGATCACTGAAGTCTTGCACCAGCTTAAGCAGTATAAGCTGGGAACTCAGAGAAGAGATTTTAGTTAGGGTTGATAAAAAGACTTCATAGAAGAGAAAAGATCTTTGCAAGGCCTCATAATGACTAAGATTTTTATAGGTGGAAATTGCATTTGAGGTCAAAGAAAACAGTGTGAGCAGAAAGCAGAAACTTGGAAGTACTACAGGTATTTCAGGACAGTACATTGAGTATTTGCCAACACTGGAAAGGATGGTCTTATCATCCTCTGCTCAAAAATCTAATTAGTACTTCAGGAAGACTGTTTTGGCAGTGGTGTGCATCATGAATATAGCGTAACCCTGGCTCTGAAAACAGACAGAGACAGGAATCTAAAGGATTATTTAAATTATGGCCAGGCACAGTGGCTCACGCTTTGTAATCCTAGCACTTTAAGGCTGAGGTGGGAGGATTACTTGAGTCCAGGAGTTTGAGAGGAGCTTGCACAACATAGCAAGACCCTGTCTTTACAAAATTAAATAAAACAAAAAATTAAAAATTAATTGGCAGTGAAGAGAAAATAGGTAACAAAGATGACTTAAGTATTACGTCTCCTTTTTTTTTTTTTTCCAGAACTTCCCAGTCTGTCCTGGTATATTCAAGATGAAGGAGACAGTAGACAGTGAGAGTTGTAAAAAGTAAGCTCAGGGCTAGTCAGAGAGAGTTTAGAAACCTGTGGTAGCAAAGGTAGAGAGCAGTTTGAGCAAAGACTTGGAAGTGGGAAAGTGCAGACATTATCCTCAGGTTGATTAGCTCTGATTTGCTAGAGCCAGCAGCTCACAATTGCCTTTTCTTTACAATGCAGCAAAAGGCCCTAAAGGTGTTACTGAAGAATAAAGAAAAGGCAAAACAGTTTAATGCATAGAATGCCTATAAATGATGGTAATCTAGAGTTTAAATTAAATATTATGTTCCCTATATCTAACAGAGCATACAAATATATTTTGACATAGCTTACAATGTAAAATGTTGACAAATTTACCCTGTCCAACAGAAAAATCAACAATAAAGCTTTGCTATATTCAATCTCACCTCTAGTTTTTCAGAACTTTTTAATAGGCAATTTGTGTGGAATTCATTATATTAAACAAATGGATCTTCTCAATCAAGATGACTGTTAAACAGTGCCTTAAAGATAGAGAGGCCTTGCTTTTTTTCTTTTTTCCCTCTTATACTATCAAAACTCAATGGTATAAGGTATGTACTTAGTATACTTATTAAATGAAAAATATCCTATAATCTGATCTGTGAATTGGTTAAATAAAAGGTATAAACAGTTATAAAATTCCATAATGAAACATATGTAATTTATTAGAGCATCCATGCAGTACTATTTCAGGTTACTGCAGCTCACTGTATTGTCACTGCTGCGGCAGAAGTAAATGCAAAATGGCCTTGAGAATGCTGTGAGATTTTACTTTAAGTGTATATATGGTTTCTAGGTATTTAACTCTGCATTAAAAAAAATTACTCACTAATTTATGAATTCTCTGGGGATAGTAATAAAATATTTCAACATGATTAGACGTGGATGAAAAAACTGTTTACCATGTTTATTTAAAATATTTTTCTTGCGTCTAAATTTTATTTTCAGTCTCCAAAATATTTCAGCACATTTTATTCATGTGATCAACCAAATTGACCAATAATATCTTGTCACATACCATTCATTTCTATATAAAGAGATCTTAAAAGCTATCATATTTTAGAGATACTGACTCATTAATTCTTATAGCATCATATTAAAATAGGCAAATATCATTTCCAAAGAAAGTGGGTCATTTATCTTAAAGGAAAGGAACTAACATTTGTTAAAATACCTCCTAAACTAGATCCATTATTTTTAATCCTTACAATCCTGAGAGATAGTATATACAAACCCATTTTATAGCTGTGAACTTGCTTAAGGTTCCAGAGCTATTAAATGATCCTGTTTTAATTCCCTTCATGTTTGTCAAGCTCCAAATCTAACCTCATCTTTCTTACAATAAGTACCTGGAACACTGCCAAGTACCATGTTTTAAAAAGAGACTAGGGCATAAAGGGGCAGGGGCGGGGGGCCACAGGGCAAGACTTAGTGAAGTAAAAGCAAACATTGTAAAGTCCAAGTACTTTACTCATTGAAGTGCTCTTCAAACCATTATGAACATGTTTCTCTTATTTTATTTACAGATACCTTTCTCTGCACACCAGTAGCTATAAGAATTTATATCAAGCTTTGAAAAAAGACATTTTATAAAAATGCAAAGCAACAACAGCTACTAAGAATTGTTTCTGAAAGGACAAACAGCCCTATGATATACCTTAGTAGCCCTGAGGCAGTCTTCCTGAAGACACTAAGAAATTTTCAACAACAACCTGAGTCATGATGATATTTTATAATAATAAGGGTTGAGATGAACTATCCTGGCAATTGAAGAAGATAGGTGTTTGTTAGCTGAAAAATTTACTAACTGAATGTCCAATGATGCTATGAATAAAGATGAATGAAGTTTTAATTTTTCTAGAAAACTTCAGGAAGTATCTATGGTATCATTTTGTACTTTCCAAACAGAATAGAGTACACATATTATAAACATAGTTAATAACATAAGTTAATAAACATAATTAAAAGCATTATAAACATAGAGAAAAAATATTAAAAATTCCAAAAGGTATAAAGTTCTTAATTTTAAGAACAAAAAAACTATGGTTCCTGTGTTAACAGAAGCTGGCAGTAAACACACCCCTTTCAGACTTAAAAGAGCATTTCAGAATGGAATTTTAGAGCCTATATATAGCACTTTATAAATGAGAGTGGAATTTTTGTTGCTCCAATTTACTCCTTTCCCTCCCTCTCTCTGCCCTTACCTCTCTATCACAACACATAAAACTTTTCATTTTACCTTGAAAACTGCTATCCCATCTAGTATAAAAAGGTGACACAACTTCGCATTTTAAATTAACATGGGGTCTTTAGGAGTTTTGAGGCTTTCAATACCAAAATGAATACACGTTGGATCTTTAAAAACTGTTATAGTGCAAGTGCCAAAACACAGTCTCTCTAGCATTTTGAACAAGGTTTCACAATAATTAGCACTGCAGTAGGTAATTTAACATGTGTGACCTTTTGTACAGTAACCATTCTAAATCATAACAGCCAAGAGCACAGTCATTTATTTGTTTGTTACCCTGATTTAGGGGAAAAAGACACAAGAAGACTGGTTCTACACAAAGAATTCACACAGTACTGTGCTAGTATAAGTAAATAAAGTTTAGTTCAAAGAGAAACAGATAATGAAAAGTCAGAGAGAAGTGAGCTGGCAACTGAGAAGCACAAACCATTTTGGCCTAGATTTGTTTGTAATGACTATGTGACCCAGATACTAACATTTTTGGCTAATATTCAGAAATCTAGCAACTGGAAGAAATAAGATATATGGTTGGCTGGTTAAATATTTTAGCCAAAATTACAGATACTTAAAATCATAAATTATTATAGCATTTTCTACACAAAAAAATTTTAAATTTTAAAAATAAGTATTTCTTTTTGCTTTGTAAATATTCCATAAATTATACTTGACCTTTATAATCAGACAGTAAATATACTACAGAGATTATGGTACAAAATTCCTTTGGAGGGAAGAGCTGAAAGAAAATATACTTTTTAAAAAGTAATTTGTTTAAGAAACTGTATTTTCCTAAACTCTCCTTGTTCCTTTATGGCCCACATAGTTTACTCTACAGATAGATGTCTATTAAATGACAAGAGAATTTTTGAAAAAAAAAAAATCTTCAATTCCAAAGCTATACAAGCTCTGCTAATGAGGGTGCTGAAACACATAAGACAAGAGAGTAGATTCACCAGGGACTCAATTTTATTATTACAGGCTTGATAGAGGAAGGTAGTGTCTCAAGTAAAAAAACATAATCCACAATCCTTAATGCACCCGTGGTGGACCATGCTGAGTGCCTATCCAAGGCTTCCTTCTTCCTAATGATCCATGATTGCATTTCTATATCCACATCTCTCCCAGTAGTCAGTGTGCCCCAGGGTAAGCTGACTGTCCTGAGCTGCAAGGGTAGACCACAATTAATCTAATCCATTATGGTAAGCTCATCCTCTTGCCAATGATTAGTTTAGGCATATTTAGAATTAAGCAAATTTAGGCCAACAAGGAGCAAGCTGGGGGCAGGAGTGCATGAGAACTTCTCAGGGAAAAGAAGCCATATTTCCCAGAGAACGCCTAGAGAAGTTTATTCTTTTCTTTTTGGATCTGAAGGAGGAAACACACAATCCTGATTGCAACCAACAGCCATTTAGCAACTACAGTGTTGGGATAAAGGAAAATACCATGGAGAAAGAGTACAGTAGATGACCAACTGAGTCCTTGGAAAAAAAATCACCAAGCCATTAGCACAACTAATCCTAATATATGTACTTTCCTATGTAAGCCAACCAAATATTCTTTTTATTTAAGCCAAATTAGACTAATTTGGAAACTAATTAGCTATTAGGAAACTAAGAATCGCCAAGTTCTATGTTAACTACTTTTAGAAAACCTTAAAATCTATTTTACTTATTCCTAGCTTAAAAAAATATTGTATGTTACTTGTCTGTATTTTCCTAATTTCCTACAGTGACTGTGTACTATATGTGCATTGGAAGGGGAGTTGCTCAATCTTAGTGTACCAATATGACTTCTTCTTGATCATCAGTATAACAAATTATGCTTTTAGTATAGTAATGCTTTCAGGGGCCCAGGACGTACTCCGATTGCTATGTTCCTATAGCCTGATTTTGCTCCAATATGAACTGTCTCTTGGTCCTGCTGTACTTTACTCACCACACTTTCAGAAAACTGCAATACCCTCATCTACAGTTCACTGGCTGTCTATGCCCCGCGCATTCTCACCCCACTCTGAGTTCCCAGTTATACACACACAGATGGCTGAGGTTGCTAGAAGTATGCTCTGAAGTGTATGAAAATTATTCTGAGGACAGTGAATTTCTTTTTGAACTTAGTGTAAACTAAAAATATAACCTAGATAACTAGTTTTGTACTTCTTTTAAAAAATATCTCATTTACTCATTCCCTTCTTCCCTTCTTTTGGCATTTATTTTACCTAGAAATGCTTTTGACCTCTTACTTTTAAATAGATGTTGAAGATTTCTATAAGGTAAAGGCTACAAAACAGAGGCCTGTGGGCCAAATACATTCTATAGGTCTATTTTGCCCTGTAGAGTTACTGTCACAGAGTGTCTTAAAAACACTTCTTGAATTAGTTACCAACTAACTTAAATAAAAATCTGTATTTTAGGATCCTTTGGAAAAACTGAAATACTGGGCAACAATCAGCCTGAATACTCCCACGGTCACCATCAGATGGAGCAGAATATTAGCTGTCCCTCTACCCAGTTAGGTGAGCACAAATTCTCTAAAGCCCCAGTTTCCTTATTATTTCCCTAAATGGCCTAATTATTTATAGTTAAGGCCCTTACAGGTACTTGACTATGGTATCCCTGATACAACAGGCTAATAACAGCCATCGGTACACAAAAGAAATATGATTGATTAAGAAAGTACAGAAGTTCATAAGGAATTCTGGAAAGTCTGTTTCCAAAATGTTTCCTCCTGCATCTTTTAATTTAACCAGAAGTCTATTTCTAGAGTCAATGATCCAGCAATAAATTCTTATAATAATCGTGAAAAAAAGTGTTTCTTAATAGAATGCTATTTGAAGGGTTAAATTCTTCATCTAAGTTTCAATCACGCAACCAGTAGGAAAATCCTAGACCTTCCAAGTCTGATATTCATTAATAAGTGGTGTAAACAAGATGACCTGCACTACATATATACCTATCATGTATGTACAAAATTACTTATGTGTTTTATGCATAAATTAGGAAGTAACTTTTCTTTTAAAACTAAGTTCTCCTGGGCTGGGCGCAGTGGCTCATGCCTGTAATCCCAGCACTTTGGGAGGCCAAGGTGGGCAGATCATGAGGTCAAGAGATTGAGACCATCCTGGCCAACATGGTGAAACCCCATCTCTACTAAAAATACAAAAACTAGATGGCATGGAGGCATGTGCCTGTAGTCTCAGCTACTCAGGAGGCTAAGACAGGAGAATCCCTTGAACCTGGAGTCAGAGGTTGCAGGGAGCCAAGATCCCACCACTGTACTCCAGCCTGGCCAGACAGCGAGACTTTGTCTCAAAAAAACAAAAGGAAAACCAAATAAACCCTCAGTTCTCCCTATACTCTCTATATTATTTAATGAAGTTAACAAACAATAACAAGAATTAGCCCAAATCAAAAATTATTTTTTAAGAAACAATGTTTTCTAAATTACATTTATAATATAGTCACTTCCTCCTAAGTACAAGTTACTGACAGCATTTTAGATGAAATTCTATAGGTAGAACAATAACAATACCATTAATAGTTTTATATTTCTGTCAAATGCAAGGCTTTGTCTACATCCCAAATTTCAAATCTATTCCCTTCTCTCCAACTCCACTGCTGTAACCATCATCTCCAACCTGGCCTACAGAAATAGCATCTAACAACATTGCTTCTATATATGCTGCAGTCAGACTCATGTTTTTGAAATGAAAAATTGAATCATGGCATACCCCGGTGCTTAAAACCTTTTTATGGCTTCCCAATATCCCTTAGGATACAGGCCAAAAAATCCTGAAGAACGAACACATAATCTCTTTCCTGCATTCTTCTGTATATTTACTTATCCTTCCTTTCAATGTTCACACTGGAATCCTTATAGTTCTTCTTTTTACTTTTGTAGATGCTATTTCTGTTGCCTGCAATGTTCTATCCTAACCCTTCTCCTAATTCCTAGGCTTAGCTAATTCATGCTGATTTTTCCAATTTCAGCCCAAAAGTTATTTCTCATGTCCTACCCTAGGTTCACATTCAACACTCCCCCACCATCCCAGAGCATGTTAAGTTGGCCTGTGATATTTTTTTCCTATCATCTTACAATTTCTCCCTTAATGCTCATCTTAGTTGTAATTATTTGTTTAGTTTTAGTCTTTTCAAAAGCTGCTGGTTTCATGAAGACACGGAAAGATAACTCTGTCTTGTTTACTGTCTTACAGTATCATTTAACACAGTGACTAGCAATAATAACATTTAATAAATATACGTTGAATAAATGAATCTCATTAAATTGAATTTAACCCACAGACAAATGAATTATTGTTGAAAATGCAGCACAGTAGACAGCACAAATATCTGGAAGTCTTCAAGACCTGGTTCATAATTCCAGGTAGACTACTTGTTGTATGACCTTAAGTCTCAAACACCCAGATTCTTTACCTTAATAAGAATATTATCCAATGCCTGCTCTGTCTTCCTTAAACAGCTGCTGTGAGGGAAAAAAAGGAATAATTTATTTTCTCGATACTTAACGCACATTTTTTTCACTTTAACATTTTTCAAATGAAGAGGATTCTTACTGCAGATATCAAAAGAACTTTGCCAGACATTACACAAAATGCTAGAATGCTTTGTATTATATCCAGGTGTATTATTGTATTCATGTATGAACTTAGACATGACTAAGAATTTACCTTTTATCTGTCACTTATCTGCATCAATAGAACTATGCACAGCTGAATTTTAACTTAATTTAAAATCCCTAAATTATCTCTTAAAATGTATTTTTAAAGATCACTATAATGCAGCATTGAAACAAAAAGTTATATATGCAGAACTGTCTGTGACATGTGGCTGAATTATGTTTAGTGAAGGTTTCACAAGTGATAATTCTAAGCAGGTAGCAAATATCTGGCTGTTAAAGTCTTCTGGATGGCTTTCAAGAGAAGTTATTTAACTTCGAGTGAAATGTAATATAATTAGTAAAAAAAAAATTTTTTTTTAATTAAACAGGAAATGAAAACCTCACCAAAGTAATTCCTGGACATGGCTCAGAATGATGCTATCAATCCTAAAAGTGTGAAAGATCAGAAAGAGCAGCATTTGCAACAGTGCCCATGGCCCAAAGGAATTCAGAATAATCCTTCGATCAAAGGCTCCTCCTCCCCAAAGAAAAGTGTTTTATTTTTCCAAAAAGAGACATTAAAACATTGTTATTAAATCAAACAATGTGCCTTACAATTGATGGGCTCTTAGAATTGAGAAAATAGAGTAATATGTATGAACATATTCTTTAAATTAAATGCTATACAAGTAGGTGATTTTAAAGGTTCCCACTTTGTGCTATGTACAAAAAAAAAAGTGCTTTATATAAAACTTAAAAGCTTCTCCCAAAGTCACATAAAGTCAGTGTTTGAAAATGAAAAGATGAAATGGGATTCTGATATCATTGTTTTTCTAAAATAAAATGTTCCCGCTCACTTTGAAGAGACGAACTTGACAAAACTAACTCCACTTTTTTCCTCTGTACCCACTTTTAGCACTGTCCACATAATTTATAACACTGTCAATTGTTAAATGCTTCAAAATATTATCCTGAGAAACTTATTCTAATATCTAAACATTAGCATGCAAAAGTTCTTCCTTGTCTATCCCCATTCTTTCAATTGTTATATTTAATGTAATATTTCACTTGATTTTATATTTTGCTGATATTATTTTAAGTAATATTCTTATCTTCAGGAACAAATTAGGACATGTGCTCTCCGTTTATTTTCTATAAGTGGTAGTACCGGTTGTCTATGACTCCTTTACCTGGTGACCAAAACTATGTATTGCCAGTATGTCAGGTTGGTGGTGCTGGTGACTACTGAGACTAAAACCAACAAAGCTGACTCATAATCAAACCTTTGACTGTGACTATTTAGTACCTGTTTTAAAATGAAGTATTTT